>NW_028274808.1:166116440-166428940 GCF_037043125.1 Eumetopias jubatus
CATTCAGACCTTTAAGAAATATTTTTAAAACTGATAGCAATTGGTTAATTGATGGCTAATAAAAAGCTGCTGTGCTTTTCTGTTGGTCGCTTTAGGGGATAGCATTGCTCCTGTCTTTCTTCTTCTCTTCTCTCCCTTCACACTCCCGCACCATTTGCTGGGAGCGCCCTGCCCCAGTCTGGCACTCACACCTGCCCGAGTGCCACCCCTCACGTGGGCATGCCTACTCCAGCACTGGCTTCCACCTATAAAACCAGCTTGTTCCACCATGATGCACAAGACATAAGCTGGTAAAGGACGTGATAAAGAGGCTGATGCTTTTACCTTTGAAAACCATATTGTGTGTTTTAGTCTATTGTTGACTTTGGTTAAACCACATTTTAACATCTTCTAGTTTATACGCATAAACCTGAAGTAAGGTTGTGTCCTCATTTGTGTAGTTTATGGATGAGTAAAGCCCCCTCCTCTAAATGTTTGGAAATTCCCAAAGACTCTTGATCTCTTCTGTTTTCGAGCCATTATGCCTGTTGTGGGTACTTTACACCATCTTTCTTTTTTTTAATTCTCACATAAAAAAAATAAAAGGAAGGAAGAAAGGGAAGAGAAGGAAAGAGAAGAACAGGAAAGAGAAAAAAAATAGAAGGAAAAAGTAAAAAAAATCTAATAGAGATAACACCTGATAAATTACATAAGTTCGCACCCCACCACTTGTAATGTTAAGAAGCCATCTTTTACTTTCCTATTGTCCCTAGCCACTCCATCTGGAGTTAGAAACTATGTAGTCTTACATTTTCCAAGTGATCCCTGTCTCATACCCATGTTCTTTTTTAAAGAATACTTTCCCTATCTGTGCATTCAGTTTAATTAAGGAGTAGAAGAAGGTCTTTATCCTGCCCCATACATAGAAGATTTATCGTTTGAACAAGACCTTCCAATATTAACTTTTATTTCAAGCTATCATTTTAGGACATATTTTCTCAGTATATCACTTCACCTCCTAAAAGCCATTTGGGGTAAAAAAAATGACTTCACAACTTTGTATATTTGTAGAACACCTTAATCAATGCAAATGGTAAAGAAGCATTAAGAGACTGCAGTGGACCACATCCCAGTCTCTGAATTGATTCTATTCCATTCTGAAGGTAGAAGAGTAGATATTTTTGCTTTATAGCAATTTGCCTAGTCAATGTAATTCCAATTTGAGACTACTTTAGAAAGTAGGATAAAATTTATTAGGGATATATCTCCCAGTCCAGACCTTAAGCTCTCACCACGAATGAGCAAGTAATTTTCAACCAAATTCTTGACATAGGCCAAGGAATGACTGTATAAATATTAACATAATGTAATTAAGTTCAGATATTCAGATATAATTAAGTTCAGTCCAATTTGATAATGTAATATGGCAGAATAGGGTGAGAATTACAAGACAAGCTCGCAAGCACTAAGATGCAACGTCATTATAATCTTATAATTAGCATTTGTCTGACATGGAGCTTCATGATATAGAGGTTCAAGGGGAAATTTGAAGTCTTTAGACAGTGATAATGGAGATTGAAAAATGAAAATAGTAAATTAATTTGAATACCTTTGGGGAAACAAAAAGAAGAACGAAATGTCTCTGAAAAACACTTGACATCATTCAAGAGAATGACACTAGATTCTTAGACTTTCTTGAGGCTGGAAGGTGAAGTCTCCTTAAATTATTCCAAGGAGAGTCACACGTACTTGAAATTATTTATTAAGCCTATGAGGTATCTCTGTCTAAACCTAGTATTATAAAATCTTTGTTACCATCTCTAAAATTTGGCCAAATATTCAATTGCAATGAAACAATCTCTGGAATTAAACTTGAGTACAGGAAGTTTTGACACTGACAGATAGATCCAGTAGGGTTTTATGATCTTTTTCAATTTAGAAGAGTAAGCTGATTAAGACTTTCTTTTTCTGTTGTTGCCTATTTACATGATTTCAGACAGCAGAAAGACTTATACAAAGATAAAGAAGTTTTTAGATAGTAATAATCTATGTTTTCTTAGACTTGATTGGGGTTTTTGATAAACATAGCTATGAGAATCCAACTTAACATCTGCTCATCTTCACAAGATAATTATAAAGTGTATTGTCATTATAGTATTTTTGGTTTATTATTGATCATTTTTGTCATTTTACAAATGTCCAGATTATTTGACTTAACCAATAATGTTGTGTTTTCCCTGTTACATACATCTTTTGCTTTTAACAACGTTATTTCTTAAAATACATTTTTCACAAGAGAATCCTTCAATTATCAGTGGGAAAAATGAAGAAATGGCTGTGTGTGCAGTACTCTGGCAATTTAGTTTAGAAGCTGCTTTCTGAGTTCAGGAAAGGTGACTCCTTTTCCCTAAAATCTTCATCTTTTCCCCACATGGTTTAATGACTGAATTGAGAGATAGTTTCTACTCTTCATAAGATTTCTAATTCATATTCTAAACCTCTGCACTCTTTCAGTTATGAAAAATTCATTAAGGTTTTATGATGCTAACATTGAAAATGTCTTAGTTGTTTTCTCATAGAAAATATTTATGTAGAGGTCTGTTAATATACATATGACAAATGTACACACATGCTTTTTTTTAGATACTCATTTGCTACTGGGAGAGTAAGCTTTTAAATTCAAATGGATAGTTAGCACCCTTTCAATGTACTTATTTTTACCTGTATAATGGCAACATGGAGAAAATCATGAATTATATATGCCACAAGAAAGAATGTCACATTTTGAATATTTATGAACACTTGATTTTCTTTAAAATTGGGAAATATTTCTCTTTAGGGAAGAAGCCATTGAAGAAATGAACTGTCATATAACATTCAGAATTCTTTAAGCAGATTTGTGATTCACCTATTATTCTTCCACTTTCCAGTTTTATTGTTAGCTATCCAACTCTTTAAGTCAAATAAGAGATTTTGTGGTTCTTAATATCTGATGTGACTCATAAATGAAGAGGGATAATCTTCTACATAAGAACAATTTACTCTCTCCTTTTCAGAAATATCAACTCTGGCCCTCCTGAATGCTTACAGTGAGAAAAGGAATTTGAATTTTGGTATTTGATGAATTTTTGATGCTCTGTTTTGGTGGCATTGCAATGAGAACTAGATTCCAGCAGTTCCAGTGATCTGTGCCTACTTGAGAGCAGAGACCCTGCCTGCCTCACTCACCATTGTGTCCCCAGTGCCTGATGCACAACTGACAAGAAAATGGAGCTGTAGAATTAATGCGCGAATCAAAATGCACAATGCCTTACCCTGTATTACCATTAGTACAATTTATTTATTTGACAGAGAGAGAGAGATAGCTAAAGCAGGAACACAAGCCGAGGGACTGGTAGAGGGAGAAGCAGGCTTCCCGTGGAGCAGGGAGCCCGATGCGGGGCTCCATCCCAGGACCCTGGGGTCATGACCTGAGCCGAAGGCAGATGCTTAATGACTGAGCCACCCAGGCACCCTGAGATTATCATTTTTCAAAGAATATAAATACATGGGAATACACTTCATTCTACACATACTTTAAACATCTGATAATATGATACGATATGATACGATATGATATGAAATGATAATTTACAGTTCTTAGAGTTCAAGTTCATAAAGTTTCTCATTTTGAATTGTCTTCATACAATCATTTATCTTTCTCAAAAGGTCAGTGGAGGAAAATGTTCCTTTTGCTCACTTTTCTGGGGTTTCTTTTAAAGCTTCTGGAGATTTGGTCTTTATGTACATGCAGTAGATTGAAATATATGACATTTCCAATATTTGACAGATATTGGCAAAAAAGTGGTTGCTTATGGCTCAGCCTAACATTTATTCATGTTAATAATATTATGGGTATTTACTGATGGATCATTACTATGTATAGGCACTTAGTGTGTGTCTTCTCATTTCATACTGAAAACAGCCCCATGAGGTGTAGGTAATCATATTATCTTCATTTGATAGAGGACTTAACAGAGTCACACACTCAGTAAACTGTGCCATTGGAATTTAACATAGAAAGTGGAATCCAAAACTATAGACTCTTAATCATTATGCTCTTTTATCTCCCACAATGAAACAGTTTTTAGCAAATTAATTATCTGGTGTACTCCCTATATCCCTATCATGATTGATTACTTATTCATTAGGTTGAATATTCCTTCTGGAAGATTGGAATTCTATGTAAATATTGAATAAGGGTGAACTCCAAATGGGAGGAATTTGAAGTATATTATCTCTTCTGACAGGCAATAGTGGTTCTACTAAATTAAGATTTTAATTAATAATATAAGTGTAGATGCTTGTATAACTGTTATTCTTTATGGATTTTAGCTTTAGTTTGGCTTCTGAGTTCATGCCTTTATATAATGTGTGGAGGGGGTATAGGGGTTCCATCATTTTTTCTAGCTGTTTTTCTGTAATACATATAGTCAAAAGGTAGGTTTGCTATTTTTGCATTCTTAAAGTCTAAAAAAAATTTAGAAATGAAAGAAGAAAAACGTTGACAGAGGCATATGGGGAGAAAGGAATAATATTCTGAGAATAAGTGGGTTTAAAAGAAGAACTCTTCTCCTTATTCAAAAGTAGTGCAGATATGCAGAGAAAATTCTAATCATCTTGACATGGAAATCACATGAAACAAAGTAAGTATGTGTGTGTGCGTGTGTGTGTGTATACATATGAGTTTCTATATATACATATATGTATACATATATATATTTCTTATAAAACAAAATTATTGATAAAAATGTGGTTGCCAACCAACACTTTGTGCTTTCAGACGTTTCTCGTTATGTGTAATACACCACTTATATTCCCAAAGCATCTGTTAAACCCAAGTGCTAGGACATAAGTATGTGAAAATCTCCAATAAAGACCTAATACTGTTTCTAGGACTTTATATTTTAATGCAGATATTCTGATGAGGCTTGACAAGTGCCCTTGTATGAGGGAAATAAGAAAATTTAACGCTGCTGTATAGAAGTCCTAAGTTTAGGAAGTTTAGATTTTATACTGGCTAACGGGGACCGTACTGATTTCTGGCTCAAATACTAGGGCAAACTTTGAGTAAGTTTCACTTTTGAAAAGAGAGATAAGGAACGTCTCTTCTTCGTTATTTTAGGACTAATGGTAATGTTAACAAAACTAATATTCATTGAGTATTTAAAATATGATAGATACAATTTGAAGCACCTTACCATTTTTACTTTGTTTAATATCTATAATAACTCTTTGAGGTGGAAATTAATACTATCCCAGTTTTACAGACAAGAAAATTTAGGCAAAAGAAGATAAGTCATTTGCTCTGAATTATTAAGCCTTTGGGGCACAGTCAAATGTGGCTGCATATCCCAGGCACTTGGAAAGAGTGGGAGAGACTGCAGATGGTTCCCTGCAAAGAAAAGAAATGCCAGGGGCACCTGGGTGGCTCAGTCGGTTAAGCGGCTGCCTTCAGCTCAGGTCATGATCCTGGGGTCCTGGGATCGAGCCCCATGTCCGGCTCTCTGCTGAGCCTGCTTCTCCCTCTCCCTCTGCCTGCCACTCTGCTTACTTGTGCTCTCTCTCTTATCTCTCTGTCAAATAAATTTAAAAAAATCTTTAAAAAAGAAAAGAAATGCCAAGTGATGTCATACTGTCCGGGACAAAAAGAGCCTTCTTTGGAATGCCTTCAGTTTCTGCTATAGAAATGAGTCCACCTACGATGTTGATAGTAAGTGTGTTGACAGACAAATGATTCTACTTCCTTTCTTAGTGGTGGATTCAACTTCTTGCGGCATTTGAAGGCTGTTGACTCGTACTTTTCAATATTTTTTCCATTTTTTTATTATGTTATGTTAATCACCATACATTACATCATTAGTTTTTGATGTAGTGTTCCATGATTCATTGTTTGCGTATAACACCCAGTGCCCCATGTAGTACATGCCCTCCTTAATACCCATCACCAGGCTAACCCACCCTCCACCCCCCTCCCCTCTAGAACCCTCAGTTTCTGAGTCCATAGTCTCTCATGGTTTGTCTTCCCCTCTGATTCCCCCCCCTTCATTTTTCCCTTCCTGCTATCTTCTTCTTTTTTTTTTAACATATAACGTATTATTTGTTTCAGAGGTACAGGTCTGTGATTCAACAGTCTTTCACAATTCACAGTGCTCACCATAGCACTTTTCAATATTTTTAAATCATTTTCCCCCAAACTGGCTATTGCCTTCTCTTCCCTTTCTCTGCCCTTCCCTTTTTCTTTCCTTCTATTATTATTACAACTTTCAGTGTTTTTTAATATCAAAGTAAAATGGTAAACTAATGGTAGAGTAATCCATCTGCAGACAATACCAATCCCCAGTGTTTATATCTGGATTTAAAAGGCTCGAAGCAACTGCAAACAATTAAGAAATAACTACTTTTAGGCTCCAAACATCAGTGCATTCACACAGAGGCAACTCCATTAATACTGATTTGAGGTCATGACAACCTTGGTGTTCTATTTATTCTCTTTGAAAGAATCAGAGATTTAGTCATCGTTCATGTAACCTGTATTCTTTGAAAAATAAAGCAACTCCATTTCCTCATCTACCTAGATTTTCAACCAGAAGTTCATGTTTGATAGGAGGAAAGCAGCAGATTTTCAACTTACTTGTTATGCCTAAAATGTGACAAAGATTATAAAACTACAGACCTAAAAAGAAAAACTACCATATGCTTTCCATTGCTGCACTGGCAGAAGAAAGAACATGTCAGAGAGAAATTCAGAATTGTCATGGGCAGAGTGAAAACAATTACACAAAAATCTCATATAGCAAGCAACCCCTTGCCCTAAACTGATCTCTTATTATGGTAATTTAACATATGTTGAATTTCATAATACCAGCTACTCCACTCTGCTCAAGTTTTCATACAAACTACAACATCAGAAAGTCTCACTTTGAAGTTTGAAAGACACCCCTGAGAATATTGAATATTAATTTTCGAACAAGCTGTTAAGCCTTCAATTGGGAATGAAGGATCAGTCCACGCTTCATTATTCTACCTGTGTGCAACCCTCATCCCACTTAATTAATATTTTTTGAAAACCCAAAGGAGGAAATGTAACCATTACAGAAGTCAATTTCTTTTAAGGCTCTATCAGTTGTTTTTATCTACCATAAGACAGTGACAAAAGACATTGATCCTAATAAACGTTAATTCATACTTTCTAGAGGTTTTCTCATTAAACTATCTCTAAAATAACAAAATATCTCCTTAGAATTGAAGAATAAATGCATTTTTTTACCTTAAGGTACTGGTGACTTGCAGGAAGGGAGGTATATTTTTTTCTTAAGTAATCAATGTCTTTCTATAATTAATATGAATTCTACCCCTTATTACTTTTGCAGTGATTTTGTTCATGCAGCTGTTTCCCTTTTCTTCTTTATCACCAGTTATCCTTTCTCTTCTGTTTTGTATCATAGATAGATAGATAGATAGATAGATAGATAGATAGATAGATAGATACTGACCTTGATCTTATATTTGATCTTATATCCCCCTTGGCAGCAATGGCTCCATTTGTTCTGCTTAAGGAAAAAATACTTTGAAATCTCTACTTCCTCATCTCCTGTTCTCTATTGAACCCACTATAACAAAGCTTTGTTCCCCATCACTCTACTTAAAAATCAAGTCAAGATCTTGTCAAAGTCACCAATGACTTCCTCATTGTCAAACTCAGTAGACACTTGTTCATAGATTATTTTTTTTCGGAAGCATTTGACAGAACTGTTCACTTTCTTCCTAAGTATTTTCTCCCCTTGGTTTCTAGGACACTGTACTCTTCCTGTTCTTCGGTCTTAACATTACTCCTTAGTCTCTGTTACTGGCTTATTTTGCCAATGGTGAGATTGTTGAATGAGCTGAGAGTCCTGAGAGCTCAGGACTCAATTCTGAGACCTCTTTTTTGTCTATTTGTATCAGCTTCTTCGGTGACCTCATTCATTCTCCTGGTTTTAAATAGCCTTTATACTCCGATGATGGCTAAATTTTGATTTATAGAATAAAACGTGCTACTGAAATCTAGACTCGTATGTTTAACTACTTACTGGAGTTTTTTCTGGATATACTGGATATCTCATGGGTATTTCAAATTTAGCGTTTGATTTTTGCTCCCAAACCTCTTCCTCCTGCAGTGATTCCCAACTCAGTGAACACCACTATAAGTTCACCAGATGCCCAGCTCAAATATTTTGACACCTTCCCTGAGTCCTCTGCACTCTTGTCCTTATTTCTCCTATGCAAACCATTAGAAACTCTACTAGCTATACTTTCAAAATAAATCACAAATCTTACCACTTCTAATCCCTATGACCAAGACCCTACTCCAAACCACTTTCATCTCTTACATGTTTTAACTCAATAGGCTCTAACTGTTCTCACCACTTCCAGTCTTACTTCATTGAAATTTATTTATCACACAGCAATCAGAGTGAGTCTTTTTAAAACAAAATATATATCATGTCACTAATCTGCTCCTAACCTTCCCAAGTCCTTGGCCTATCTGTCATGACCTAAATGATGCAGACCATGGTTGGCTCTCATCATTCATTTTCCATCACACTTCTTCCTTACTTAGCTCCCGCTACACTGGTCTGTCTGTTGTGTTCTTCGAAAATTCTAAACAGATGACAGGAACCCAAGAGTTTTTGCTCTTGAGCTAGAATACTCTTTTTGTGTAGATGTTTGCATGGCTCAACTCTCACTTAATTCCAGCCCTTGCTGGAAAATGGTAGCACCTCAAGGAACATTCCTTGATCACCTGATCTTAAGTGTCACCTATCCTCACTCTATCCTTTTAACTTGTTTCATTTTTTTCCTTCAAAGCACTTATCAGTACTTTATGTTTTATATACCTTTATCTATTATTTTGTTATTACTGATCTTTCAGTCTGGCGGTCAGTCCCATGAAGATGAACACTTCTCCTTTGCTCAATATTGAATTCCTAGTACCTAGAACATAGTAGGTGCTCAGTTCACATATGTTGAATAAATTATGGTTATCACTTCCATTTCCCTCCTACTTTTTTATTTATTTATTTTTAAGATTTTATTTATTTATTTGTCAGAGAGAGAGAGAGAAAGAAAACATGAACAGGGGAGCAGCAGGCAGAGGGAGAAGCAGGCTCCCTGCCAAGCAAGGAGCCCAATGAGGGACTCAATCCCAGGGTCCTGGGATCATGACCTGAGCCGAAGGCAGATGCTTAATGGTGTGAGCCATCCAGGTGTCCCTCCCTCCTACTTTTTTATTTCATTCCAGATATTTTCTAATGTTATCCTACTTACCTTCCTATTAACCACTTCTCTTATTTGTTTAATAATTGTTTTTATATTTTAACAAAATATTGATTTTTATTTGATGTTATCTCCTTTTGCTTACAACCAGGTTAGCTTTTTCAGTGTTTCAAAGGCTAGTAATTCATTCTATTCCTTTTCTGGCTGACTTCCTAATACCTAAATAACTTGTGGAAAATTTAAGTATATATAGAAATTGAGTCTTCCTATCAAATTTGTACTTAAGATATGCAATTGAGCCTGTAATCATATGATTAAAATGTTCAATTTACAATTGGAATAAATATTTAAGGGTGTCTTTGGGTAAGACAAAGTACGAAAAAGTCAATATACCTCTAGACTTTTTTGCTCCTGTCAAAATTGTCTAGCATTAATGGCTTCAAACATTTCACAAAAGTCATGATGAAATCCAGGCAGCTTCTATGGAAGAAAAAAATCATGTATAGAAGAAGGACTAAGAAACAGAAATGTGGTCAATTTTTTTACTCCTGAACTTGCCTTAGAATTATTTGATCATACAGATTATAAGAAATTAGAAAAGATTGCCAAAGAAAAATACATTTCCATTTCAAGAGGTTTGAGAGACTGAAGTAGACTGTTACTTTTTTGGGATGGCTTAAGTATTTGGATGTAGGAGGATGAACTAAATAAATCTTATAATTACTTTCTGCTCTATTGAATCTCTGTTTCTATAATCCTATGTCTATTTCTGTTTGAAAAGGGAAGTAGAAGCTTTATTTGCCAGATTCAAAGTGTTAGTGTGATATGTTTATACTTGATTTATAGTGGGAACCTGCCAATGATATTTGAGGAATACCTAATTTCCTCATGATGTAGGAAAGGTACCTGTAATTACCATCTCTCTACCTAACCTGCTACATGTAGAAGATCATGTGTTATCACTCTGAAAATAAGTAAATCAATCAATCAGTCAGACAAAACTAAACAAAACTTTGCAAACAAAACTCCTGGAGGCACTATCTCAGACCCAGAACAGAGTCTTTTGCTGGATGCTTAATTGGTATTGGTATTGGGAATTTTGAAAAGGCTGATTTGCTCCAGAGTTTCCTAACTCACTTCATTTATTGTGAAAACCATATATTTAGAAATTATTGGCAAGGAATGATACAATAAACATTTATGAGCACTGTGTGTCAGATATTTCACACCAATTTTATGGTGTAAGTATCATTATTATTCCCATTTTACAGATAAAGAAACTGAAACACAGGGATGTTAAGTACTTGCCCAAGATTACACAGTTTTTAAGTGGTGGAACCAGATTGGAGTCCAAGCAATCTAGCTAGAGAGCCGACATTTTAAACTACTCAACTCATATGTCAATATAGGTATTGAAGACTATCCTCACAATCAATTTAGATTAAAGGAAGTTGAGCCAGTATGAAAATAGAGTGAGGTATTATCCAGCGAAATGTATTAAATATTCTGTTTGGGTTTTAAGGAAAACAGTCTTCATAATTGTGAGGCCAAGACAAGTGGCCCTCTCTTTGGTGTGGCCAAGACTCTGATTCAGGTGCTTTAAGAAATCATTTGGTCTTCACAATAACCTTTTCATTTTTCAAGCTGGGACAGATGTGACTCAGAGATATTAATGAACCTAAGGACCATCCACTTATAAGAAGTGGCGCTGTCAGGATTAAGACCTAAATCTATTTCCAGAGCTGCACAGCTGCCTTGTCATTAGACAACAAAAGAATACGAAGAGGATGAGAATGGCTGGTCGTGGAAACATTCTTGTCCATGATCACAGTTCATCCCGCTGAGTACCTTCTCATAGGTTGCTGTCACTTCTTGTCCAACAATAGCCTCCTGCAGGACGCCTTCCTACTATATGGTTTGCTCCCAAAGAGTCTTCCCAATCCCCCAGCCTTTCAGCAATGTGGACTTCTCTCCGTTCCCCTATTATCCCCCACATTCTGACTGTCTCCAGAGAGAGTTACTAGGTAGACTGTAAGATACCCATGAAATACCGGGGACTTGTACTATAAATCATTCAATGTGATTATCTGGAATTCAAATTTGCCTGAGAAACCTGCATTTCTATTTGCTCAGTCTGACAACCCTATTACCAGGAGACATTAATTTAAGCAAAATGTCCGCATTCTATTATCAATACTCTTGCTCCCAGAGCTCCAAACAGAGCTTCATTTTCCTTAGGCTTCATCTCCATATTCAAACACAAAGATATTTATAGAGGCTGATTTTTCATCTTCTTTTCTCATGATTCTGAAATTTGATTGCAGAAAACTTTTTTAAAATGTGCATTTTATCCATTTTTTTCCTTAGAGTGAAATAAACATACCTAACATTTCCCTCTCCTCTTGCAATTCCTTAAAGTGGCCAAAAAAAAAGTGCAAACTTTTGAATTTGTGATTTTCAAAACTCTATAAAACATATCCACAAAGAAGTGTTTTGTGAGGATAATGAGAATAGGGGATAGGCTAGCCAGCTGGTTTTATGCAGAAGAAAAGGGAGCAGGGAGACTAGAAATGAATTGAATACTCCTCAGAATGTTTTAAAATATGTAAAAACATTAGTATTCTTACAGTAGGACTGAAAATGTGGAATATGGCATGCTCAAAATAATACTCAGAAGAGGCTAAGGTTGGCAGTTATCAAAATGTATATATCTATTCATGTTTGGAAACCTCAGAAAATGACACTTAGTTAACATTATACATAGAATCTGGGTTAACATACATGTACGTTCTTGTCTGTGTTATGGTTTTTATAGCAGGTATTAGTGGTATGTGAACTTTTCTTTAATTTCCTCTAGGAGAAAAAATATTTTAAAGATATAAGTAGAAAAGAAAGGTAAGATTATTCTCATAATTCAATAAAGTGATAAAGGAGACTATCAAGAAAATGAGATTGAGTGTAGTCTAATTGGTGTTAAAATGTCGATATTCCAATAACCATATGCCAGCACTAAAGTTAACTTAATTAGTATATTTTCTTATCTAGCAATAAATCAAGTAGAAGACTGATTGCAGAAGAATCAGCTGACTCTTACGAAACATTCTGGAATTGGTTTTCTAAAACTAAGATACCTCCAAATAGGTCAGAAAATGCTTGAAAGAATTTGAATAACTTAAGGATTCAGTGCATAATATATAACCTATATAATCCTCCCAATACTTTTTACATATGCTTTTAATACTTTAGCTTTTCATAATTTTTTTAGTGAGAAGATAATAAACACTAGATCAAGCAAACAAAACCAAAAACAAACAAACAACAAAAACAACCCCACAACTTATTAGTTAGTGGGTATTAAAAAGAATAATATGATGATTATCCCCCCAAATTGCTGACTCAGAGTTATGACAGATTCCAATATAAGAAGACATCTGTACAATGTACTTATTTCTGTCACGTGGGAAATCCTTCTAATTTATCCTGACATACCATTGGTTCAACCTAATTAGAAATCCAGCCTGAACTTTTGCAAAAATCCTCAAGGTAAACTAACCTCAAATGCTTTCCTTCCTGGCACATGATTCTGTCTCATACTTAGGAAGGAATTTGAAGTCATTGGGTATGAAATATATTCTTCAAACAACCAAACTCTGCTGCATTTCATCCTATTTTTTCTCCATCTTTCACAATGAAGTATCTCTCCTTGCATTTCAACTTATGGTTTTTCTTCAAGGAATGTGCTCCATTGATCATATCTAATTTCTTCAACATCTTTGATCTAAAAACATTCTTTTTTGAGAAGAAGCAGGCTTAAGTTTCTCCGATTAGGAAAATAAACCTCCTTGGCTTGGGTCCATTAGCTACTTTCTAGCCATTCCTTTTTCTCTTGCTCAGTTTTCCTGTTTTATCTTCTTTAAAGTGCCATCGATCTTTAATGCTTTTAATTCCTCCCTTCACGTTCACTCCCAGGGATCTGTCTTAGTTCATCCCCACTTTCACCTCCACACCCCGGAAATACCCTTGCCAAAACCAACAATGAAGACTGTTCCCAAATCCAGCAGCAATTTCTCAGTCCTTATATTTCCCTGTGGTCTTTGAGATGCCGAGCACCTATTTGACCTTGCCATCTTCTGACCCTGTTTGTCCGGCTCTCTGCTGTTCCGTTGTGATCATTGCTAGATCTTCTTGCTCTCGGTGTCCTTAACTTGTGCTTTCCACAGGATTATGTCGTAGGCCTTTTGCTTTCTTTTTTTTAAGTTGACAATTTTTATTTGTAGTATTGTTTGTAGAGTGGCCATGTCAAATTTAGGCCCACAGTCCAGTCATCTTGAAGGAACTCCAAAACAGAACTATATCTACCACCTGGTCATCACTGTTGGAGTGCCTTACAAATCACTGAAATCAACCTGTTCCGAACTTACCATCTTATACCTCCCCTAATATCTCTACCCTTCACTTCCTCAAAATGGCTCTTTTTCTGTATTCTTTATCTGCTGATGGTGTCAATAACTACAAATGGGGAAAAAATAATCTTAGATGCATTTTTAGTGACCCGTGCCCCTACCATTCAATTAATCACTCATTTCGATAATTACAGCTTCTAATTATTTCCTGATTCTTTTTCTTTTTCTTTTTCTTTTTATTATCAACACGGTTATGGTCACCCTTCTCTCTCTCTTGTTTTTGCCCCATAATTTCTTTATTGAGCTGGTGAGTGTTTTTTCAACATTTTATTTTGCTGTTGTAAGAACACTTAATGTGAGATCTATCTTCTTAACAATTTTTTTTCTTAACAAATTTTTAATTTCACAGTACAGCATTGGTAAATATAAACACAATATTTTACAACAGACCTCTGGAACTTATTTATCTTGCATAACTGAAACTTTATACTGGTTCTACCGCAGCTCGCCATTTCCCTCAGCCCCCAAACCTGGAAGACTTCATTCTACTGTCTGTTTTTATGAGTGTGACTACTTTAGGTACCTCGTGTAAGTGGAATCAGGCAGCATTAGTCTTTCTATGTCTTGCTTATTTCATATAACATACTGTCTTCCAAGTTCACCTATGCTCTTGCTTATGGCAGAATTTTCTTCTTTTTTTAAGGCAGAATAATGTTCTCTTGTATATATAAACCACATTTCTTTATTCAATCATCTGTTAATGGACATTTAGGTTGTTTCTGTATGCTATTAGCTATTGTGAATACAGGTTTCCCCTGCTACTGCAAAGAACTTTGTGCCACTTTGCTTTTACAAATGACCCATATTAGGCTCCTGTTTTTGCTAACCAAAAGAAATCCAAAGAGGATTTTTGCTTTTAGGAAATGGTAATTACTTCTTCACTTTATGCCATTTTGGCTTAGGAAAGGTTTCATGGGTATGCTACGTTTTTGGCTGGTGGGGAAAACATAAAATGCTTCAGTGAACATGGAGGCTCCTCAAAAAATTAAAAACAGACTATCATCTGCAGCAATCCCACCTTTAAATGTATATCCAAATGAAATCAGAATTTTAAAGAGATACAATAATTCCTTTACTCTTTTTTTTTCTGTTTCTGGTATTATCCTCTTTAAATCTATATTCCTTTCTGCTGCGAGCATGACTTTCTGTAACACTCATATCACCATAGCTTCCATATGCCCTATTAAAAACCTTTAAATGACCCACCATTAAAAAACATACTTTTAAATAAAAAATAAAAAATAAATGACCCATCATTACCAGAATGAATGTAAACTTCTGGCATGGTATGAAAGAATTTCATGACATGTAGCACTACCAGATTTAACAAATGCCATTATTGCATATGACATACTTAAATTAGTTATTATTTATCGGAAATTCAAATTTAATCAGACAGCCTGTGTTTTACTGGCAACCTCAGTGATAGGGGACTTGATTACTTTTCTGGGTCATCTCTTCCTATGCTCCACCCATAATACTAACCCAACCCCTTCAAAAAAAAAAAAAAACAAATAAATAAACTGGCCTACTTCACTCTTTCTTTTAGTCTTTTAAAATACTTCGCTTTCCTGTCAGTAATGTCTCCTCTCTATCTATAGTGTGTTCCCCTTCTCTGTAATAGCTATACCTATGTTTGCCCAGCCAGATACCAATTCTCAAATGGACTTGCAGTTTCGGTGTGGCCATATGATCAAAGTATCTCCAAAGAAATGGGACCAAATGGCATCTGTGCTGTAATCTACTCCTGTTTCATAAAGCTTCCAAAGAATGCCCATCAGTATTCTTTGGGATGATGAATGACGCAGAGAGGGATCTTAAATCCATGTATGGCTGATGACCAAGCTACTAGCAGCCTGAGTCCCTGCAAAACTTCATGAAGTCGTTTCTCCACCCCCCTGGAGGACCTGCCTCAGACTGTTTTGTGAGCAAAAGTAAAATTCTAGTGAGCCATATTACATTCAGGATGTAATTAGCCTATCTCACTAATTCACTCTTTTCCCTGATACTCAAGTCTCAGCTAAATAAATATTATGTAATATGGAAAGATTTTCTGGCCTCCCAAATACTGAGTTGCAGAAGAAGGTGTAGAATAGATGAAGGAGGTTTGACAATTCTGAGTATTAAGAGCTGCAATGAGAAAAGTAAGACTTTCATTAAATTTTATTTGGGACATGGATTAGAATGTAAGAGGCCTATATCCTCATTATTTTTTTTTTTTTTTTTTTTTTTTTTTTTTTTTTAAAAGATTTTATTTATTTATTTGACAGAGAGAGACACAGCGAGAGCAGGAACACAAGCAGGGGGAGTGGGAGAAGCAGGGAGAAGCAGGTCTCCTGCTGAGCAGGGAGCCTGATGTGGGACTCGATCCCAGGACCCTGGGATCATGACCCGAGCCGAAGGCAGACGCTTAACGACTGAGCCACCCAGGCGCCCTATCCTCATTATTATAAACAAAGAAATATAGGTTAATGAATCTTTTTCCTCATGACTAATTTCAGCTTTTCTGACTTCCACCTTTGAAATAAATTAGAAGTTAACAAGGCTTACCTTTAACAAGGCTTTTGAATAAAATCACTCCAAAAATCAATTCCCTTACAAGTCACTGCATTCTAATACATGTTTTTGAAAATATAAAATACTTTTAAAATACGGGAAACACTTATTGTACTTTATACCAAGCATGGACATTTTTTTCTGTAAAGGGTCATATAAGAAATATCTTCAAATTTGTAGGCCATAATGTTATATGCAACTGATGAATCACTCAGTTCTACCTCTGAAGCTAATAATATACTATATGTTAATTAAATTGATTTTAAATTAAAAAAATAAAGTGTGGCATATACTCCAAAAAAAAAACAAAACTTTATGGGCCATAAGGTCTCTGTCACAGTTGTTCAACTCTGCCCTGAAAATGCAAAGCAGCCATAGATGACATATAAACAGATGAGCGCAGTTGTATGCCAATAAGACTTTATTTACATGAGCAGGACTTGGTCCATAGGTTGTAGTTTCCCAACTCCTGATCTATACTCAAATATATAGTACCCGTATAAGCAACACGGAAATTATATGTATAGTACATAACATATAACATATATAATGTATATACACTAATAGTCTGTCCTATTTTCTTCCTCCATCTCTGTCTCGCTCCAAATTCCCCTTCTTCTCCTCTCTTTCCTCCTCCTTCTTTTTCTACTCTCCCTGTCTATTTCTCTGTAAAGAAAATATCACAGGGGCGCCTGGGTGGCTCAGTCGTTAAGCGTCTGCCATGGTCCCAGGGTCCTGGGGTCGAGCCCCGCATCGGGCTCCCTGCTCCGCGGGAAGCCTGCTTCTCCCTCTCCCTCTGCCCCTCCCCCTGCTCATTCTCTTTCTCAAATCAATAAATAAAATCTTAAAAAAAAAAAGAAAATATCACAGATACCTCCAAAGCCACACTTCCTGTCCTGTCCTCAGACCCTTCTTCCTTTTACCCCTTCCAGAGGTAACCCCTATTCTGAAGACGGTGTCTGTCTTTCCTATGTTGATGTATTATGCTGAGTGTTATCTGACTTAAAATTTTGCCTATTTGATGAACGTTAAATAAAATTCCCCTGTTGTTTTAATGGTAATTGCTTTGACTTGTAAAGCGCTTCTGTTGAGCGGGATCTAAATGGTTACTATGTCCTAACACACGGGAACCATATGAGGAGGTATTACTTTCATCTCCATTTTACAGCTGAGATATCAGAGGCTGAGATATCAGAGCCTCAAAGATGTAAAGTAATTTTCCCAGGGTCATTTGGCTAGTCAGCGATAAAACCAGAAATTGAACCCAAGTGGTTTGATTTCATAGTCCATGTTCCTTTTATTTATTTATTTATTTTGTTTGTTTGTTTGTTTTTACTTTATTATTTTTTAAAATTTAAATTCTAGTTAGTGAACATACAGTATATTATTCGTTTCTGGTGTATAATTCAGTGATTCATCACTTACATACATAGTCCATGTTCTTTACCCATGAAACTAATACTTCTTTCTCTTGTTTGACTTTGCTTTTCTCTGAACGTGAGTGAGGTTGATGACCATTTAATGTGTTTACTAAACTTCAGATTTCCTCTTGTGAACTGCCTAGAAATATGCTTGTCTCATTGGCTCATTATTATTTAATTGTGCTTATTTTTATTGGTTTGCAGAGGTTTCTTTATATAGTCTGAAAAGTGAATACTATTTAGTTTATATAGGATGTAAACGTTTTTCTCCAAGTCAAAAGCTTGGCTTTTCTTTTCTTTTCTTTTCTTTTCTTTTTTTGTCATTTTGGGTTTTTAAAAAAGTTTCTTGTATGCAGATTTATCACACTTTATTTTTTTTCCTTCATGGTTTAAATTCTTATTTAAGAAATTCCTTCCTGGGGTGCCTGGGTGGCTCAGTCAGTTAAGCCTCTGCCTTTGGCTCAGGTCATGATCTCCAGGTCCTGGGATTGAGCCCTGCATTGGGCTCCCTGCTCAGTGGGGAGCCTGCTTCTCCCTCTCCCTCTGCCCTTCCTCCCAGCTCATGCTCATGCTTTCTCTCTCTCTCAAACAAATAAATAAAATGTTTTCTTAAAAAAGAAATTCTTTCCTATTTCAAGATTATAAAGATATTTTTTTATGATTTCTTCTTTATATGTCTTTCTTTTTCTTCCATATGGATAGCCAGTTTTACCAGTATTATTTATGGAAAAAAATCCATCCTTTGCTCCACTGAATTGTAATGTCACCTGCAACATTCACCATTTTTCCTACATGTAAAGTTATTCAGGGGCTCTTAATTCCTTTCCACTGAGATATTTATCTCTTCACAGATATCAAAATATTGTAACTGCAATATCTTTTTAATAAGTCTTATCATCTAGTGGGGTGAGTTTTCTCCCACATCATCAAAATATTAACCCTTGGGTATATTCATCTCTTCAGCTTTCCGTGCAAATTTTAGGATCAGTTTGACAAATGCAAAACACAAAACAAAACAAAACAAAACAACAAAAAACAAAGGCCAACTGGTGGATTAGGGATAATCTGAATACATGGATTAGTTTAGGGAGAACTGACATTTTTATTTTATTGAGTCTTTACTAACATAAACACAGTAAATCTCTCAATCCTTTGTGTCTTTTTTGTCTTTCTTTGAGATTTAATATATTTTCCATAAAAGTTCCATATAACATGGGTTATATTTATTCTTATGCACCTGAGTTTTTGTTGTTATTGTAAATAACTCTATTTTAAAGTTAGATTTTCTAATTATTTATTGCTGGCATTTATGAAAGCTATAGATTCTTATGATAGCAGCCTTCCTTATTTTGTTGCTCCTTTAAAATAAAGTATCTTTAACATATCCTCATTAAGAATGATATATGTCATAGGTTTTGGAAGATAATCTTTAGGGGAGTAAAAGACATTCTTTTCTATTCCTAATTTACTAAGATTTTTTTAAAGTTTTTATTTAAATTCCAGTTAGTTAACATATAGGGTAATATTAGTTTCAAGTGTACAATAGAGTGATTCAACACTCCCATACAACACCTAGTGCTTATCACAAGAAGTGCCCTCCTGAATCCCCTTTACCTATTTAGCTCCTTTCCCCACCCACCTCCCCTCTGGTAACCATCACGTTGTTTTCTGTAGTTCAGAGTCTGTTTCTTGGTTTGCCTCTCTCCTTTTTTTTCCACTTTGTTCATTTGTTTTGTTTCTTAAATTCCACACATGAGTGAAATCATATGGTATTTGTCTGTCTTTGACTTATTTCGCTTAGGCTAATACTCTTTAGCTCCATCCATGTCATTGCAAATGGCAAGATTTCATTCTTTTTTATGGCTGAGTAATATTCCATTGTATGTATATACCATATCTTTATCCATTCATTAGTTGATGGACGCTTGGGCTATTTCCATAATTTGGCTACTGTAGATAATGCTGCTATAAACATGAGGGTGTATGTGTGTCTTCAAATTAGTATTTTTATATTCTTTGGGAAAATACCTAGTAGTACAACTGCTAGATCATAGGGTAGTTCTATTTTTAACTTTCTGAGGAAGCTCCATACTATTTTCCAGAGTGCCTATACCAGTTTGCATTCCTACCAACAGTGTAAGAGCGTTACTCTTTCTCCTCATCCTCGCCAATACCTGCTTCCTGTTGTTGATTTTTAACCATTCTGATGGGTGTGAGGTGATACCTCATTGTAGTTTTGATTTGTTTCCCTGATAATGAGTGATGTTGAGCATTTTTTTCATGTGTCTGTTGGCCATCTATATGTTTTCTTTGGAAAAATTCATGTCTAGTCATGTCTTATGCCTTTTTTTGTTGTATTATTTGTTTTTTGAGTGTTGAGTTTGATAAGTTCTTTATATATTTTGAATACTAACCCTTTGTCAGATATGTCACTTGAAAATATCTTCTCCCATTCCTCAGGTGGCCTTTTAGTTCCGTTGATGGTTCCTTTCACTGTGCAGAAGCTTTTTATTTTGAAGTCCCAATAGTTTGTTTTGGTTTTTGTTTCCCTTGCCTCAGAGATGTGTCTAGTAAGAAGTTGCTACAGCTAATGTCAAAGAAGTTACTGCTTGTGTTCTCCTCTAGGATTTTTATAATTTCAGATCTCATATTTAGGTCTTTCATCCATTTTGAATTTATTTTTGTGTTGGGTGTGAGAAAGTAGTCCAGTTTCATCCTTTTGCATGTTGCTGTCCAATTTTTCCAACACCATTTGTTGAAGAGACAGCCTTTTTCCCGTTGGATATTCTTTCATGATTTGTCAAAGATTAATTGACCATATAGGTGTGGGTTCATTTATGGATTTTTTTATTCTGTTCTACTGATCTATAGGTCTATTTTTGTGCCAGTGCCATACTGTTTTGATTACTATAGCTTTGTAGTATATCTTGAAGTCCAGAATTGTGATGCCTTTGTTTTTCTTTGTCAAGGGTGCTTTGGCTATTCAGGATCTTTTTTGGTTCCATACAAATTTTAGGATTGTTGTAGCTTCATGAAATGCTGGTGGTATTTTGATAGGGTTTGCATTAAATGTGTAGATTGCTTTGGGTACTATAGACATTTTAACAATGTTTGTTCTTCCAGTCCATGAGCATGGAATGTCTTTCCATTTCTTTGTGTCATCTTCAATTTTCTTCATCAGTGTTTTATAGTTTTCAGAGTACAGGTCTTTCACCTCTTTGGTTAGGTTTATTCCTAGGTCTACCATTTTTTAAAAAAAATCATAATTAGGGGGGCACCTGGGCGGTTCAGTTGGCTAAGCAGCTGCCTTTGGTTCAGGTCATGATCCCAGGGTCCTGGGATCGGGCCCCACATCGGGGTCCCTGCTGCTCCCCCTACTTGTGCTCTTTCTCTCTCTCTCTCTCTCAAATAAATAAATAAAATCTTTAAAAATTGTTTAAAAAATCATAATTAGGTGTAGAACTTTTCAAATGCTTTGCTACATGTGCTGAGAGGTTACTTCCCTTTATTATTTACTGTGCAGTATTTCAATAATAGATTCTTGTCATATTAAGCCACTCTTGCTTTACTGAAATGAATTCTACCCTGTCCCATGTGTTTTTTAAAAGTATGCTTCTGGATTGATGTTGCTAGTGTTTTATTTAATATTTTGACATCTACAGCCACATGTAACATGGCTTATGGTTTTCTTTTCATAAGAGATACTTAAAATTTTTATTGAGTTATATAGCAGTCTCACAAATTGAAAAAAGGTACTTTCCTCTGTTTTCTGGCATAGCCTGCATATTATAGGGAGTGACAACTTGAAGATTTATCATTAACCTAACCTTCAAAACCTCCTCAACGTCGTGTTTCATTTTGTATTTGAGGATAGCTTTTAATGTATTGATCTTGTGCATTCAGCAGCTAAAAATTGTTTCAGATATTCCATTTTTTTCCTTGAATCAGATGTCAAAGTTTCACAAACATTGGAATAAAGTTATGCATAATAAAGCATTAAGTGCTTTTATTATTTGTCATATTCTCATATTCTGAAATGAATGACTTTTCTCCTTTGTTCTTGTTCAATGTTGCTAGAGGTTTTATAGTTCATTAGTCTTTTCAAAGAATGAGTTATGGTTTTGTTGACCTTCTTTATTTCTTATTTCATAAAATTTACCAGTGAAACCATCTAGGTCTGGGGTTTTCTTCATGGGAAGGTTTTTTTATTACAAATTCAATTTTTTAATAGATAGAGGCTACTCATATTTCTAATTTTTTCTTTCATGACTTTTAAGACATTGTCATTTTGAAAAAGTTTGTGACTGGCAGATTAGAAGTGGCTTTAAAATTTTTAATTGATCAAAAAATAAAAGTGGCTATAAATTATTGTCAGTACATCGTTTATGGTGGAACATTTGTCCTCCACTTTAGGTTGGGGTTGGTTTTTTACCAAATAGAATCCAGAGAACATGGCAGGAGTGATGCCATGCCAGTTCTAGATCTAGCTTTTCAAAGGGCTCACAGCTTCTACTTTTTCTCCCTTATCTTTTGACGTTTGGAATCCAGATGCCATATAAAGAAGCTACCCTCAAGGTGAGCCTACATGGATATAGGAAGAGGTATGAGCCTTTTTTGTTCGTTAGTTCTTTCTAATTCTCCAGACATACAAATGATTGAAGCCATCCTGGCTCTTTTAGCTCTATCTGGCCTCTGATTGTAGCCACATGAGTGACCCCAAATGAGATTCGTGGAAAAACTACTTGGTCAAATCAGAGATTCATGAGATAGTAAATGATTAGTTTTGTCTTTTGCCATTGAGTTTTGGAGTTTTTGTTATATAGTAATAAGTAACCAAAACAGAAATTTGTCCTGCAAGTGGGGTTTAATTATGACTGAACCCTAAAATATGCACTGTTGGTAGTGGGCAGAAGCTAGGAGGACTTTAAGGAAATGGTTGGTGCATGGTATAAGGACAGTGAGGAAATCTTATTGCAGGAGGTAAAAAAGACAACCTCTCTTATGCATTGATAGAAAATGTGGCAACACCGTCACCTACAGTAATATAAGGAATGGAAAATATACCTAATGAATTTGTGGATTTGGCTTGGAAGATTTCCATGCACAGTACTGACTGGTTTCCTTTAGCCGTATGTGCTAAGGCATGGAGACAGGTAGAGGATATAAATAACAAATTGTTCAGTTAATAAGCAGAACTTAGAGGAAATATTTCCAACCCAGGACTTGCAAATATAAAATTGTTTATAATTCCCAATCTCTCCCAGAAAAAAATATTTCCGAAATAAGTGATAGTCTTAGAGGAAAAAAACATAAATGCAGGTCCTGATAGGAAAAGAGGGTCTGAGGATCAAGATGCCAGCGATCCCTTGTGCTGCTCAACCTCTGATACCTGCATCCAGTTCTCAGACTACAAAATTCAGTCGTTGCCTGATCTTACAGCGACTTAGCCTGCAGACACACAGCCCAGCCCTTGCTTGGCCAAGGGTCTGTGGTGAACATCAACACAGATTTTTCTTTCTTTCTTTCTTTCTTCCTTCCTTTCTTTCTTTCCTTTCTTTCTTTTCTTTCAGTGGGCTCCATGCCCAGGGTGGGGCCCAGTGCAAGGCTTGAACTCACGACCCTGAGATCAAGACCTGAGCTGAGATCAAGAGTTGAACGCTTAACCAACTGAGCCACCCAGGCGCCCCCACAAACATAGACTTGTAATTCCTCCCAATGCAGTTTCTCTTCTCCAGGTCTTTTCTGAAAATTTCAGACACTTCAGCAGCCCCAAATTCTGATCTACATCTCCTGTGCTCCACAGGTCTGCCAACTTCTCTGCACTGTGGTAAGAGCATTTAGAGGACCCGGGTTAATAAGAAGTTCACTTCATGTATTTCTCCTATTTCCAGAATCTCAGCCTTTCTTCCTATTGTCCAATAACTGAAGGCAGTTTTGTTAAATCTTGCCTAGTTTTGTAGTTGTAACGGTAGGAGGGAAAGTCAGATACCATTTGCTCTGTCATGGCTGGTGGCATAATTGTTTTGAGCTCATATTTGTGCCTCCTTATTTTTTTATGTAAGAATATCCTCCCTAATCAATTTTGTACTTATTTCTGCCAGTGTGATGGGATTTAACCACTTCAGAAATAATTTACTTGTTGAGGAATAAAATTCTAAACGTAAAACTAGTGAGTGCACAGAGATTTTTTTTTTTTAAAACCCAGAGCCCAGGCACAAAAATATAACAGCATCTTACCTGTGATGGCAAACAACATTTTTATCAAATCATCCTTGCATTATTTGCAGCTTTTCTTGGCTAATGAAGAATCTGTGGCCTCAACACCTCAACTCAAGCAAGATCTGTGCCGTTGCTTCTGTTTTGCTGTGGGTGCTAAAACCTACTGAAATTCCGGAGGCAGAAAACCCTTTTGGGGTGCCTGGGTGACTCAGTTGGTTAAGCATCTACCTTCAGTTCCAGTCATGATCCCAGGGTCCCTGGGTGGCTCAGTTGGTCAAGCATCTGCTTTTGGCTCAGGTCATGATCTCAGGGTCCTGGGATCAAGTCTTGCTTCGGGCTCCTTGCTCAGCAGGGAGCCTGCTTCTCCCTCTCCCTGCTGCTCCCCCTGTTTGTGCTCTCTCTCTCTCTCTCTGTGTGTGTCTCTGATAAATAAATAAATAAATAAATAAATAAATAAATAAATAAATAATCTTAAAAAGAAAAAGAAAACGCTCTTAATCCCCAGCCATTCCATTCTTCTCTCAAGGAACCAGCAATACCTCTGTTTTGGGCATCTACCTCCCAAACTGTAGAAAATAGTTTTGCATTGTTTTAAGGTACTAAATTTGTGGTAATCTGTTATAGGAGTAATACAAAATACACTTCATGAAACAACTATTTCTTTCTTCAGTATATCCTTAACAGAAAATGCATTCATTAAAAGAGTTGCTAGAATATTCATAACAACACTCTTTGTAATACTGAAAGCTAGAAACCAATGGCCTACCCACAGTCAAATGAATAAATTGTAGAATATTCACAAGATGGGATACTATGTAGCAATGAGAATGAACCATCTATAAATACATGAAATAATATGGATAATGTCACAAACAGTGTTGACAGATAAAGGCTTGACACACAAAAGTAAATGCTGTATGATCTAATGTACATAAATTTTAAGAATTAAAAATACTCTGGTTATAGAAAGTTGAACAGTGGCTACGCCTGGGGGCAGCATAGAGCCTATGTGGGAGCAAAGGAGGTGTGTTTGGATGCTGTTAATACCTGTTCCTTAGTCTGGATGAAGGTTATAAGAGAGTGTTCAGTTTGTAAAAATCCATCACTTTATCTATGTATACTTTTCTGAATTTGATACTTCAATGAAAAGTTTAAAAATAAATTTAAAATATGTGCCAGAAATTTCTTTTGATTGACAACAGTGAAGATTAAAATGTGTGGAAAACTTAAAATATTTTTAAAAATTAAAATTAAAAAGTCACTTTGGATAAACCCATCAAAAAACATTAACCAAGGTCTTTTTGAGGTCTTATTTAAAAATTGAAACATTCTCTCTAGGCCTGAGGGCTTAGCCAGAGGCTAGGACACTTCCCTAGAGCACATGAAGCCATGCATATTTAACTGAATAGGTAATTGAAATACACACAGAAAAAATTTTCCCAAAGGTGACACAATGGTAATATTTTCCTTTCTAATTATTTGTTCTCATGTCCCTACTGAGACTAAAATCTTAACATAGGGGGCACTTTGAGCTGCAGGCCCTTCTGGTTAGATGTTTTCCAATTCCTCGTGAGCCTTTTTGCACTACTTCTCCTTAACAGACACGCTGATGTCATCAGCGCCCCCTCTCTGCTTAGAGAGAGGAGGGGTGGGGATGCGAAGAAACCAGAATCTAGGTTTGGGAAATGTGCTGTGAGCAACATCGTACAAAGCCCCTACTTTCCCTTTTTACCTCCACGGAGAGAAAAACATCCCACTTTCAAGATACAGAAGTCTTGAATTACTGACCTGAATTCTCATTTTTTAAAGGCCAAATTAATATAATAAAGATAAGTTTTGCTTCACAAGGAAAAAAAAAAAGCCTTGTACTCTACATTCGCTGCACACGGAGGAGTCAGTGGTATGGAAGTAGGCGGCTGAATTGAATTGGAAAGGCAGCATGGGATGGAGTCAAGGCACAGACTAATCCAGAGAATGACAATGATGGCCCCTTGAGTAGACGCCTACTTATATGATCATAAGGGTTGAAGTGAGGGTCCCAGTCCAGCATTATGTTTTCATTGCAGGCAGGTATTTTTTGCCCTGTCTTTTGTATAACGCAGAAACAGTGTTTGGAACAAGGTTACTTTATGTGGGTTGGACTCTCTGGGCTTATGCTTTCAGAAGTTTGGTTATGTTTTACCAGACATCTGGTCAACTCTGTCTCCTGCCGTTCAAGGGGGTAAGTCACTTGGTGGTTAGCACCTCTGACTTCATTGAACTGAGCATTCAGTACTTATATAGTATTATTTATTTGATTTCTATAGGTGGAGTTTTTTAAACAGAAAAGATTACATAAATAAATATTTATTTTGTAACCACCCAGTGCATATAGTATGTACTCCTTAAGTATTTCTTTAATTCCTTCTGGAGACAGACCACCTGGGTCCAAAACCTGACTCTCTCATGTATTTAGCTGTTTGACCTTTGGAAGTTACTTAATTGTTCTATGCTATGGTTTCATTTTGTGAAATGGAGATAATCAGAGAGGTTTTGGCAAGGACTAAATGAATGTGTGAGTGTATATTTAATTAATAGACACATATATATACACACATATACATATATATAGTCTATTGTTGTACTAAATACAACCTCCTAATTTTCTTTCAGAATTCTGACACAACATTCACAAGATAAATCTCTTTTTCCATCACTGATAGCCCTACAGATTTTCGACCTGTTATGAGGTATACCGGTATCAGAAACACAATCTAGTTTTCTTTTTCCTGGATAAAAGAGAAAATGTATGTAAAATTCATAATCAGTGCCTGGAACCTACTCTATCAGAAAGTAAAGGAAATGCATATTAGGCATTTCATGGTTGGCAAAAAAGAAGGCAGGCCATCCTTGAGCTTTGCAGTAGAGGGGGGAAAGAGTTAGTATGATGGCGATGACAGGGTTTTGAACCTGAGAGACTGTGGTTCTGACCGAGATCATGGAGAAGGGAAGCAAGAGTGAAGACCTTGTTACATATCTTCCTCTGATTGCCTTCTGACAGGTTAATTATGTAAAATAACAGAAATTTCTGTTGATTTCACTACATTTGAACAACAGCCTCAAAGACTGTATAGACTGCACATTTCTAAATACCTTATTTTGACCATGGCTAGCTGATCTCTAGAACTGTAATAATGTCAGCCTTAAAGAATTGTAAAGTTGCTATGGGGATTTGTCTCTCTCCGGGCTCCTGGAAATACTTGATTCTTGTCATAGCCCTTGGAAGGATGATGGAGTCATTCATGAACACAAACAAGAATAAAATCCTGCAGCTGATAATATTTCTGATTCATGGGTGAACTTAAGGACATATATTAAAAGTATGCCGGGAGCAATACAAGACAGTGATGAAAAGTGTGTGTGGGGCTGCCCAACCTGCCTCTGGCAATCACTGACTCTCTAATTTCTCTTTAATCACTATAAAGTAAGGGAATAGGAAAGGAGTAGTCAGCATCTAGAGGATAAAACAAATGTGAACAATGAAGACCATGGGTCTCTTAAAAGCAAATCATGCAAAACTCACTTGATTGCTGTTTTGGTGGAGGGACACTGTTTGTGGCTGCCAAGAAGGCAAAAGTTACATCTCAATTTCAGTGAGTCATCTGTTAGTGTCTCAGGCAGTTCTGCAAATTGATTTAAATGGGAATCAAAGTGAATATACTTCACATATGGTGACTGGCATTGGGGTCAGGATAAATGGCACTATGCAAAGTTCTAGTCATTTCTAAAGGAGTTGGTGTTTGGTTGCATCTCCAATTGCTTTATGACTAAATCCATACGGGGAGGCAGTTGACATGAAATGGAGAAGAGCGCTTACCAAATCACAAAGCAGAGTACCCTCAAGAACAAGAGAAACTAGGTAGCAAGGTTAGAAGCCAAATTACTTTGGACAATGTGGAGGACTAGCCCGAGGGATGAACGTGTAAGGCAATCAGAAGGACCAGGCACACAGCTCACTGGGAGAGAAGACCAAGTAAAAGTGAAACAGAAAGACAGTCAATTTCCAATTGTTAAAGTGATATTCTCCTTTTAAAAATATCTCTGAAGTGTTAAATGGACAGAAGGCTGCAGAATCACATGGTGAACAGATTAATAAACTGCCATCACCCACACCACCCAATATAGGGAACCAATAGGTGAGACAGTGAATTGTTAAATAGCACCAGTCCTTTGAATGATTGTTAATGCTTAACCGATGCCTACCCTGTGGTGGGCACCATCTCAGATTTACCATTTGCTACCTCATTTCACCTGCATGATAACACTATGCGATACATGATATTATTGCCTTCACATTGCTACCGAGGAATCAGAGGCAGAGAGAGGCTAAGTAATTTGCCTGAGGTCATACAGCCAGCAAGTGTGGAAGCTGAAATTTGAGACCAGTTGTTTGGCCCTAGACACCGTGTTCTTGACTTCAACACTTCTTGGGTTTGGGAAGAGTATGATGTAGTTCAGAGTCTGCCACAGCATCAGAATAGCTACAGCTTAAAGGTAGCCTGTGATTATTTTAAATTTGAATTGTGCTTTGGATTTTACCGAGAGATGAGACAATATTATTTTATGTAAAGACAGAGTAGACAGCTTTTCCCTCATTCACACAGATGTTCAGGTTGTTTAAATTTACCCCTGCACATGACTAGCAATTTATGGAATTAACTAGAACCCAAGTAATCTATTTCCCCCCTCAAAGCAATCTGCTTCCCCTATTCTGCTTCACAGCAACTTATGATTTTTCTTTTATAAATCAAACCTAATATAAGACTGTTGAATATGCAACATTTATTTTAGAACTAATTTATAATGTTAGAAAATTCACTGGAATGTCTTGAATAGTTAAGATAATATGTAATAGTGCTGCCATATACACGAATTATATAGATTTTAAAAATGGGATAATCATGTGAACAGTAAAGAAATAACTTCATTGTACCACTGTAACCATGCAGAGATGATTTTTTTTTTAACTACGGCCACTAAAATAAAATGAACTTTTTTTTGAGAAACAGAAAATATACTATGAAAATCTAATGTAGAAAAAATTTACTTTTCTGTATGAAATATGGTCTTGAGATACACTGAAATCTTGTATCCTAAAACCCATAAAATCTATTTAACCCATATTTCTGCCTATATACACATGGTATATTAACATATGAGTGACCTTTTTTATTAATTTGCATACCTTCTTTTATTCATTATTTCAGCAGATAATTATGAAAATTCTTCTAAACTATTATAAATAATAAGTATAAACTGTATTGTAAATACCTTCAAGAACCTGCATTCTGGGTTAAAATAGTCATTAGTCAAAGAATCCCATTGATAAGTGAAACACCACAACTGGAATAAGTCTTGGTGGGTGTGGGGAGAAAGAGAGAAGACAAAGCTGTAAGAGCATGTAACAGTAGGTGATAGACATTGGGGAGGGTATGTGCTATGGTGAGCACTGTGAATTGTACTAGACTGATGAATCACGGATCTGTACCTCTGAAACAAATAATGCAATATATGTTAAGAAAAAAAAAAGAAGAAGATAGCAGGAGGGGAAGAATGAAGGGGAGTAAGTCGGAGGGGGAGACGAACCATGAGAGACGATGGACTCTGAAAAACAAACTGAGGGTTCTAGGGGGGAGGGGGGGAGGGGGGGAGGGGGGAGGGGGAGGGGGGGAGGGGGGAGGGGGAGGGGGGAGGGGGAGGGGGGAGGGGGAGGGGGGAGGGGGAGGGGGTCAGCCTGGTGATGGGTATTAAAGAGGGCACATTCTGCGTGGAGCACTGGGTGTTATGCACAAACAATGAATCATGGAACACTACATCAAAAACTAATGATGTAATGTATGGTAATTAACATAACAATAAAAAATTATTTTAAAGAAAAAAAAATAACCTAAGCTAAAGGGTCAAGTAAGCTTCCTTGAGGAAAGCAAGCTTAAGGTGAAGTAGGAATCATGAGTAGCAGTTAACTAGGACAAGGGTGGGTGAAGAGAACATTCCAAATAGAATAAACAGCATATACAAAGGCCCTGTGACAGGAGGGAGAATGTTAGGTTTGAGGAATGAAGAACATAAAAAGTGGGGAAGGTTGTGGTACAAGATGAATCCTGAGTGGGAGAAAAGTCCAGAGCTCTGATCTTGTCAGAGATTCGGACTTCATTCTGAGAACAAAGGAAGATATTGGAGGGTTTCTGTTTTGTTTTGTTTATTGATCTTTTGAATTGAATGTTTGGAGAGGGAGTGGTGACAAAAGTAGATCTGGGTGTTATGTACACATGACTGAAAACTGTGAAATTTGGACCTCAGCTGTTTCATTGGTTTCTGCATAATCTCTCAGCAGTGTTTCTCCCTTCTAACACCTGAGATTTATTTAATGAGTCATCCTGCTTCTATGATGTTCCTACTCCAAAGAGGCAGATTAGAGGTCCTACAAAATGAGCATATGCTCCAGGTTAAACAAAGACTCTCTCTTTTATTCTTACAGGTAGTACTTGCTGGGCTTCTTTACAGAGTAGAGTAATAAAGGTCATTCCGTTCTTCTTCTTCTAAGTTGCAAACCAATTGAAATGATATGTAAGTTAGACAAATGGCGATCAAAATGTTTGTTTTATTACTGATAAATCTGAGTAGGGTAATACAGTTTACATCTAGGTCACAATTGGTCTTCCTGATTCCGTTTCCTGAATTAATTTTGCTCATTCAGAACTATGGGCCACTCCACCCCCATCAAACTCACTTCTGTCTACCAAATAGCAACTTGCTCTATATGCCTAACCCAAAGAAGAAATCTTGTGTATCTTGAGAGAAAAATGGGAAGAAAGAGAGAGAAGACTCTTTAGAACCATTCACCTATTAGATGTCACTCTTTTCTTCCTTGAGGAGAAATGAGAAGGTATGAAGAGAGAAACATGAAGAATTCCTGCCATATTATTCCTCTAAGGAGTATAGTGGAGCTTCCTTCCCCATTGTAGAAGCAAGAGGCAAGGTGGATAAATGTTCACCTTCCTTCCTGGCTATTTCTATATTTTCTTTCTTTTTGTTTGTTTTATTTTGTTTCTTCAGTATCTTCCAAAAGATCTGGCCCTTTCTTTTTGTCCTCTCTGTAGCCATACAGATTTATCAACGTGTATCAGTGTGTGCCATCTGGCAAATTATTTTTTATTTTATCATGTTATGTTAATCACCATACATAACATCATTAGTTTTTGATGTAGTGTTCCATGATTCATTGTTTGCATATAACACCCAGTGCTCCACGCAGAACGTGCCCTCCTTAATACCCATCACCGGGCTAACCCATCCCCCCACCCCCCTCCCCTCTAGAACCCTCAGTTTGTTTCTCAGAGTCCATAGTCTCTCATGGTTCGTCTCCCCCTCTGATGCCCCCCTTCATTTTTCCCTTCCTACTATCTTCTTCTTTTTTTAAATACATAATGTATTATTTGATTCCGAGGTACAGGTCTGTGATTCATCAGTCTTACACAATTCACAGTGCTCACCATAGCACATACCCTCCCCGATGTCTATCACCCAGCCACCCCATCCCTCCCACCCCCCACCACTCCAGCAACCCTCAGTTTGTTTCCTGAGATTAAGAATTCCTCATATCAGTGAGGTCATATGATACATGTCTTTCTCTGATTGACTTATTTCACTCAGCATAACACCCTCCAGTTCCATCCACGTCGTTGCAAATGGCAAGATCTCATTCCTTTCCATCAGGCAAATTTAAACACAGTATCCCAGGTGGAGAGACGTAATTATCTTTTTAAAAATTCTTTTTGTATATATAGCTTAAAAATTACATGTTTACAAATGCAAGAATTAAATACTATCAACTCACAATTATTAAAAACCCTAAAAGGGATGGGAAGTAATAAACACTTCTTCCAAAATGGAACTCATTTTAGAGTAATACACTTGATTTCAAAATGAACTCCTCATGCTTTTCTTCTCAGTTCCTTTTTTAAGTGAGTGCTACACCCACTGTCCACTGTGTGGCCAGAAAGCGTGGAACCAACTTGGACTCCTACTTAAACCTCACCCTTCAAACTCCAGGAGGCTGACCTTTCTATACTGCGTTGTGGTCACTTGCACTCCAGCTTCCCACAGGGGTCTGGCAGTGGGAGGCACTGCAGGATATCAGGAGAACTGGAGAATAAGGAGGTCAGGGTATTGAGTCCCCTAGCTGCAGGTGGGAAGTAAGCTGTGTTCCTGGACCTGGGGCCAGAGCCCCTGCTGGGCAGCTCTCCACTCAGTTGCAGGCACTCTCCAAACCGGGGTAGCTATACTCTCCTCTTGCCCTCCAAGTCTTGGAGACAGTAAAGACTCCCCTCTTTTGATAGCCCTATAGTGCTTCAGCATCTCCTACTGGGTTCCTTTTATCCCCACTCAACCTTTGTCAAACATCCCTTCATTAACTTCTACTCCATCAACACCTTGAGTGCCCTGTTTCCTGCAATGACCTTGACTGATACAGGAAGTCATTGTAATAAGGATGAACTGTGTATAAAATCAAAACCTAGAATACTTACGGCATGTTTTGGAGAGAATTGATTCATCAACCTCTTTGGGTAAGTACAGAGGTATGCAACACAACTGAAAGATGTATGATATTGTTTATTACATTCTGTGTACTAATTAAAATGATGTAATCACAAATAAAATACTAAAATAAGGATTTTATTGGTCGACTGAAAGCTATTTGGTCCATTCTATCTATCTATCTATTTATCTACCTATATCTGTATCCCTTTATATATAATGACAAGGATTTAAACCTCAGTTTTGCCTCTTCAAGTGGCCTTAAACTGGTTATTTAGCTTTTCTAAGTCTGTTTTCTCATGTACAAAAGGTTTTAAGGTTTGAGTGAAATACTGTGTATAGAAAACAGCACACTCACTGCCTGACAAGTTTTAAGGACTCAGTCATTTTTCTATTATTATTACTAGCATATTATTATTATTATTATTGCTCAACAGTGGTCAATCAGTTCAGGTTTTGATTTAATGACTTTATGATCTTGATTTGTTATAAGAGTTGGAAAGCAAGCAAACATCACCGTCCGCTTCACAATTCTTCACATATTCTGTTTATTCTTTATGCCGTTGCTCTGGACGAAACTCATCTGCTAATCCTGTCATTAAAGGAAACACCAATCAGAATTGAGCCTGAGTCTGTCTTTTCTAGAATATTAATTTTTTAAAATATTTTTCCCTGAACAAGAGTGATAATTTCAGTAGTGAAGTCTTTATTTTGTTCAGTTCACATAAAAATGTAAAGGCCCTAGGGGCACAGACTGTATCTGTAATGTTCCCTGCTATTTCCTAGCAGGGCCTGTCATATGTGGTCTCTTATATGTTCATTGACTAAAAGGAGATAGGGAGGGTAGGCAAAAGGAGTGACTTGGTGTTCTGCACTGTCTCTCCGAGAGTCAAAGCAGAGAGATGCCATGCCGGCTAGCCACACCCTGCTGGCTGCCCTTGCCTGGGACTGGACTCCTCTCTTCTAACCTTGTCCATCCAGTTGACACAAATAGTACTAGAGAAAAAGTAGCTTCAGTTTTCTTCCATTCATCCTAAAAAGGCTTCCTTCTCTTCAGCTCTTCCCTTTGATACTATCTAACAAAGGACACCTGCTGAGCCCATCCTTGTCATCTTCAGAACTCTCATGGAGCTTAGCTTCTACTACTTGATCAAATGGAGCCAGTTCTGCCCTAAGGGTTTTCCTTCACCCTGTAGAGTAGATTGGAACCTCCTGTTGCCTCTTTGCCACCTCCAGTGTGCCCATGCCCAAACAGTACTCAGACTTGATTTTATTTTCTATATTCTCTTATAAGCTCCCTGAGAATAGAAACCATGTCTGTCATCAGTCATAGACACTACCATATCTCAAGTGTGCAGAATCATTTGCCTAATCTATAAAATTCAGATGTTGTTAAGAGTAACTTTCTCATGGGTTCTTTTGAGGATTAAATGATGCTTGTACACAAGAGGCTTAAAATAGTTCCTGACACATGTTAAGTACTACGCATAAATGTTAGCTTTATTATTAAGCCATTTAGTCTTATTGTGTTGATAGTAATTTAAATCTTATTTTATATGAGAGAAAATTGAGGCACAGAGAAATTAAACAATTTTCCTAAAGTCATGCAGCTAACAGGAAATAATATATAAATGAATGGGAAAATATTTGAAATTACTGTATTTACAGACTGGCTATAGAAATGCTCTACAGTGTGCTTGTATCAATAATGCACAATTTTAAAGAAACCATGATTCTTAGCAAAAATACTTAAAACTCTTAGGGACTATATGAACTATGTTTTTCCTTTTTAGGAAATAGAAAACTTGTGGTAAATTGTATTCTTAATCTAAATGTTGATAACCCTTGAAATCCCCCCCAAGATATAGAATTTATATGAAAAACAAAACAAGGACAAATCAGCATAGTACACCTGACATTTCCATACGACAGTAACCTGCTTTCTACCCTTCAGTTCCTTGTATCTAAACCTGGGGGTAACTGGATTTGCTACATAAAGCAAGTTTAATCTTAATGAAATCAGGGATTGACAGATTCAAATGCTGTACAGATTGCTGAGTGGTAAACAAATCCAGGGCAACTGGAACACCACTCAGCATTGAGATGAATTGGGAAGCTGCTTGAAAAAGAACAGATTATATTTGTGATTATTAGATTCACAGAAACAGAAATACTCCGAATTGAAATGAAAGATAAAAAAGAATGGTACAAGAATTGATCTTTAATAAAACGTCTTGAGGCTTTGGAAGATACTGAAAAGACAGAAAATATTCAGGCAAACAAAAAACTCGTAAAATAAAGAACCTAGATCATAATTATGTAAAGATAACAACTAAAATGAATAGAAAGGAAAACACACCCTTCTTTTTTTGACTTTCCCTCTAGAAAGAGTTCCCTAAGGTAAGCACCTAAATTAATTAGCTTGTTTCTAGAAAACAACAAAACAAAAAATTCTAAACCCAAACCAGACAAACAAAAACATTAGCTAAGCTAGTGTCCTTTAAATTTTTTATTTAGGTTTTGCACTTATTGAACAGTGTACCCTATAGTTTAAAAAGGTTAAGTAGTACTCGAAGATTTGTAACAAGAGCTCCCTGTACCATCCTCCACTTTTCCACTCCCAGTGTAGCTCCTCAGAGGCAACCAGGTTCTACCTATTTCCTTGCTTATCATTGACTTCCATGTTCCAACATAAATATATGGTACCATCTTATTTAAATAAATAACTAAGTCAAATAGAACAAATAAGAGTGGAATAAACCTATATCCCAACTTTAGAAATAAAACACACCAGCCAGAGTTGGAGTGCCCTTTTCCCAAAGGAAACCATTATCCTAATTTTTTTGTTTTTTATGTTTAGTAAACTATCACTGTGATAGCTCTATCTATGTACTTTGTCATATTTTAGAGGGCAAAACTAATACAAAGTTGCTTCTTATATTATTGAAGGATAAACACTGCTGAATTCCTTTTTTTTTTTTTTTTTTTTGTAAATTGAGTGGAATGTTATGATCACTTCATTCTCTGGCTATGCAGCTACCAGGACAACTGAGGTGTGTTAATGACTCTTACAGACCTACCGGTCAGTCAGACTCCGTGCTGGGTAGACTGGATCTATGATGCGGCAGGTGACATGGTGGAGCAAATGGGGTGGAGAGTGGTTTGAGTCTGTTCTGCTGCTGAAATTTTTGACAGCTCCCCTGACCACTCCAATCATTAATAACGGAGAGGTGAGACTTGGGCCTTGGGAAAAATAAAGCAAGATCTTGAGAAGTTAATCAGTAAGAAAGATAAGAAGGAATGTTTGAGCAAGGTGAAAGAGCCTTTAGTCTAGAAATGGTTGTTTCTGTTTCTGAAAATGTCATTTCTGGATCACTTAACACTTAAGTGATCACTGAAGACTCAACTGGATGTTTTCAAAAAAATAGGTCTCAGTTCAGATGTATTGAATCAGAATTTCTGTGGTGGGGGCCTAGAAATTTGGGTTTTAACCAGCACACCCTCTCCTCAGATAATTCTGATAGACACAAAAGCTTGCGAACTAGTGATAGTGACAATATTATCCAATTTCAAACTATTCACTTCATTTTGCACACACCTGAGGATATTGAAGAGGTTTCTGTTTTGGCCCTTGACTTTTAGAGCAACCACTCTGATTTCATTTCTGGAGTCACAGCCTAGAATCAGCCTGGTAACAACTTGCTATTCCATCAGACAGACACAGGAAAATAAAGAGAGTCAGAGTCAGAGGAAGAGAGGGGAAGGGAAGGGAGAGGAAGGGGAGGGGAGGGGAGGGGGAAGGGGAGGAAGGAAGAGGAGAGGAAGGGAGGGGAAAGGGAAAGAAGGGAAGGGAGGAGAGGGGGTTGGGAAGGGAGGGGACAGGAAAGGAGGGGAGAGAAGGGAAGGGAGGGGAAGGGAAGAGATTGATTCATCCCAGGTAAAAAATTTTCTATGAGAAGTTGAAACTAAAAACACATATAGTTCAATGTTTTAGCATCCTTTTCTTATACATGAAGAACATTAAAACATTTTTATCAATAGGGTGCAAAATTGGTTTTTAATGCTTCTGAGATAATGCTGAAAATATTTAAATTACATATTCAAAGATAACATTTCATTTTAGTCAAATATAACTTCATCATCATTGTTTGAAAAAATAAGCTAAAGGCCATGTAGTATCTCAAAAAAATGAACTAAAAACCAAGACTTAAGCATCAACCAAGTCAGTATTGGTAAATGTCACGGGTGATTTTATACACGTTTTATGACAGATAAACCCCTTCCTGGAATTGAGTGTTTTGCAACAAAATCTCCAGGTTTACGGTGTTTGCTAATTATAGTGTTTTGAATTTTTTTATTATTATTGTGTTAATCCCCATGCATTCCATCATTGGTTTTTGATGCGGTGTCCCATGATTCATAGTTTGCGTATAACACCCCGTGCTCCACGCAGGACGTGCCCTCCTTAATACCCATCACCGGGCTCGCCCATCCCCCCAAGCCCCTCCCCTCCGGAACCCTCAGTTTGAATTGATTTTCCTTAAGTATCTATTTAATGTGTTATGCCATTGATCGAAGCAATTATAGAAAGACCTGAAAAGCAGAGATAGAGCCTGTGTGGGGAGAAATCAGGTGAGATAGATGATCTTTTCCTATCCTACATATGAAACAAGTTACATGGCAGCTGGAGGATAACTGGGATTATGAATAGGGACCAACTCTTGGCTCAGGTGTTTGGAATGCAACATAATCAACTAAATGTGCATATCTGAGTTTGTCGTGACCACTTAGCATCTCTGCTGCCCAGGGGAGGAACACTAAACAAACGCGGAGAATTTAGGACCAAATTTATAAATTTGCAAGCAAAATCAATTTTTCCAGAGTGTTTGCTTGGAACCGCTTAGCACAGATGGCCAGATGGGTTCAGAAACCCCTCTCTTTTCCATCCATTATGCTTGAGAGTCTGGGTATTCCCAATCGGTAGCTACTGAAAATGGTATGTTCTAATAAGATGTCTAAATCCTGAAGACAAGCTTTGAATATGAAGAGATTTTAATGGCAAACCTGAACTGAAAGTTTGGCTCAAGGATTCCCCCAAGAGAAAGAACACTCAAGAGTATAAGCACCATTTTCATGCTAAATTTTGGGTGCCTGCCAAGTGGCCCCTAGACACCCTGTATTCTGCCATAGCTTTCTGCTATTTACTGTGTCTCTTCGTATCATTCGCGTTAGAACTTTTCTCAGAAATACTTCAGAAGGAATTAATTTATAAACTCTAATGAAGTCCCATGTAAACAATGCTTCTTGCAACACAACTTTGTAGTCCAGATGACAAGAAATGGTGAAGTCAGTCCTAAGCAGTGCCACTCATTTGGCATAACTGTATGATGCATGATCGTGTTAATTATATTCATTTTCATCATAATTACCCCAATATTATATCTTAATATTTGTATTACCTCATCTACTTTAAATTGGTAAATAAATAACTTAACTTCTATAGTCTCCCTAGCTATATAGTAAAGTCCTTGTGGGCAGAGAAAATAGCCTTAATCTCTTTTTTATCAACTATGGCAAATAATACTATACCTTGTATATCTTTAGTAGTAACAATAATAATAAAATAATAATAACAAATATTTATATAGCATTTACCATGTGCTGGGTGTGCCTCTAAATACTTTATGTACATTTCATTCCATCAGGCTAATGCTTCAGTACCATAGGTATAGATATTAGCTCCAATTTGCAGATGGTGGCAATTGAATAACAAGGAGTTTACTCCCTTATATTAGCTCCAATTTGCAGATGGTGGCAATTGAATAACAAGGAGGTTACTCCCTTTGCCCTAATTCAGAGCTGTGAAATGACAAGGCTGGCATTTGAGCCAAGTAAGTTTGGCTTCAGAATCTATGTGTTTTAAATCCAAAATATGGTAAGAAGTTTGACAATATTTGAGGATTTATCTCACGTTTCTATTTTATATCAAGCAAAAGGAACAATCGTTCATTCATTCATCAGTTGTTTATTGAGACCTTATACGATATGAGTCTCTATGCTATGCCCAGAGGTACTAAGGCAATAAATGAGTGAGGCTAATACCCTGCCCTAAAGTAGATTCTATTTTAAGGTGGGACACAGGCAATAAATATGCTCAACTACATTACGATGGGGTAACAGTGCACAATAGTGGTGCTTTAGGTCTGTTGGCAAGAAAAGACCTCTCTGAGGAAGTGGCCATGAGAACAAACAAGAAAGAGAAAATCCAGACATGCAAAGAGCAGAAAAATTTATTGTCTCACATTTCTGGAGGCATGAAGTCCAAAACCAAGATGTCAGTAACTCCACGCTCCCTCTGAACCTCTCCCTTGCATCTTCCAGTTTCCAGGAGCTCCAGATGTTCTCTGGCTTGTGGCCATGTTACTTCAGTCTCTACTTTATCTTCACATGACATTCTCCTTCTGTGTCTTCCATCATCTTTCTTCTGTGTGAGTTTATCTTTGTGTCTGGCTTTCTGCTTTTTATAATGACACCAGCCATATTGGAATAGAATCTGCTCTAATGACCTCATTATAATTTGATTATCTCTGTAAAGACCTTATTTCCAGATAAGACTACTTTGTATTCTGAAGTACTGGTAGTTAGGACTTCAACATATCTCTCTTTTTGCTCTAAGGGAGGGGGAGTACAAGTCACCCATAACAGTTAGTTTCTAGAATTGTATAGCCACATGCATTCTAAGGTTATCATGAATTTGTAGTAGGGACCATCTATGAATCTCACCCTCACCTCAGGGATATTGTCTCTCAGGAAACATTCACTGAGTCCATTTCCTCCCACGTCATTCAAATATCAATCTTGTACTACAGGGATAGAAAAAATTCTGGGTCCTTTGCTTCTAAAAATAATTTCCTGAACAACATATTCAAAATGAAATCCAATGCAAGGGCTTTTCACTCATCACTACATTTTGTTGTATTATCACTAGAATTGAGAGTTTGTCTGTTTTAAGAGCTAACATTATCCTCATAAATGCAGACGGATATCATTAAAACTGCAAAGAGAGTGGCAGAGAGAAGGGCTTTCTGGTACAGGGAACGGTATAGGAGTAAAGACCCAGAGAGGAGAAATCACAAAGGAAAGAGACCAATTTGGCTGAAGCACCTCTGCTGAGGTGTAATTGGAGATAAGCCTAACCAGTTAGGCTTTTATCATATAATGGAGGCTTTCAAATGCCAGATTGGGTTTTTATACTTAATTCATAAGGTAGTAGAGAGCTGTGGAGAAATTGGATGTGGGTGTTTTATATTCAAAGGCATTTTTAGAATATTTTTTTCACATTTATTTAAGTGTACCATGTCTGATTAAAGAAAGAATTATAGCAACCTTTGAGATCTTAATCTAGCAGTGATGTTTAAGAAAGATTGGATTGAGGAGAGAGAGGAAACATAAAAGGATACTACAATACTTTAGTCTTAATCAGGGATCTGCAAATGTCAGCTAAGAGCCAGATAATAAGTATTTCAGGCTTGTAGGCCATAGTCTGGGTTGCAGGTACTCAACTCTGCCTTTGTAATATGAAAGCAGTCATAAGCCATACAGAAAGGAATAGGCACACAACATTTATGTGTTCCAATAAAACTTTATTTACAAAAACAGTGGAAAAGCCAATGGGCTTTCATTTGTCTACCTGGGGTCTAGATTGAAGAGTGACAAGGCTTCAAATATGAGGAATGGGGTGGAAGGACAAAGGAGGAAAGGCATGTAACACAAAGAGAAGTCAATCAAACAGAACTTGCAGAGCTAACATAGCACTTTCAGTGTTGACTCTGTAAGCAGCATACCTCTTTTTCTGCTACTACTAGCCTAGGAGCTTTGTGAAGTAAAGGGTCAATTGTATTCCTCTTCATATTGAGAACATAGAAATTACCCAGTGAAATATTCACTTAATAGGATAAATTTTGAGTTACTGAATATGTAGGGTAAGCAAAAACGAACAAAGACCCAAAGTGCTTCGGAGTACCTATGAAGCTTCAGTTAATGTCAAATACTAATGCCTTTATTAGAAATACTCAGGACTTTGAACAAGTTATTTAACCCTTCCATACCTGAATGTCCCAAAGACATCTCAAAATTAGCAAGATTAACAAGTGTAAATGTTACATTTGATTTTCCTTCCTCCTTGACCCCCAAATCTAATCTTATAGTGTTTTCCATCTTCATCAACGTGTTTGCCATTTATCCAGTCACCAGAAACAGAAATCCTATGAGCCATCCTTGTCCCCTTCTTTAGAGGAATGCAACTTGGGAGAAAATGTCCTGTAGATCCTACCCCTGAATTAAATCGATAAAAATCCATCAGTTTCTCTCCACCATCATTCCTCATATGGATTACTGTAGAACATCCCTGTTTCCAATATTGATACCCTCCTTGCAATCTCTACATCAATCCATAAACCCATAGTCCACATCATGACCTACAAGTCCATCTATAGCTAATCCCTTGCCCGCATCTCCAACCTAGTATTAAGGCCACTCTCCACCCTACCGAATAGCAGCCAGTCACTGTTGCTGTCATTTCCTAAAAAGTCTGAAGCTCTTTTTTGCTTCCAGGTATTTTTGCTTTCCCTTCTTTCCTTCTGGGTCTTTCTGCCTCTGTTTGCATGTTAGGCATGTGTAGTGGCTTTGTGCTTGATCTGCTGAACTAGAATTCTCAGAATTCGTCCTCTGTGCAATTACCAGTTAGCCTTGGGCCCAAAATAGAATTTGTATGAAATTTGGAAAGTGGAAGTGAAGCAGCAGCCACATTTTTTTTTTTTTAAACTCTCTGAATGATGATGCAGAGCATGAGGACCTATGACATCTGATGTTTTGGGCTGTGGCAGCATCCCAACCCATGGTTCCCCCCAGCTCTGGCCAGAGCTCTAACCTTATCTGCTCCCAGATACGTCCCAGGCAGATATGTGCAGCTGCGGAGAAGTGGGTAGCTATTCCTGCCGGTCACCCCCAAGAACAGGGTTAGAGCTCTTGAAAGACAAGAGCCAGTTTTAGTAGTCCTTGTAGTTGTTTTTAATTTGTCCCTGTAGGTTCCATTTTGTCATTGCTCTCTCATTACATTCAGCTTTCCTTCATGACTTCCAATCTTCATGATTCTAAAGCAACTTTAGGCTCAACCCTGCAAACAGATGCAGTAGGCTGGCTGCCTGCGCTGTCCCATCAGCTTCCACACTCACATAAAGATAATCTCTTTTAAGTTGCTATAGAATCCTGAAGACTGGAAGTCCTGAAGGAAAGCCTAAAGTAAGTTTCATAGATCCAAGCTTAGGGGTCTGGTATGTGAATCCAGGACCTTTCTCCTCTGACATGCACGTGATAGAGACCGATGAAGCAGTTCTGCCCAGAAATTTCACTTACAACTTTTAAGATGAACCTTTCTAGCAACTCAGATAACGGCAACTCTCAACTCTATGTCTATTCATCTTTTTCTGTGTTCCAACTCACAGACAATTTTTGCCAATCTGAAAAAAATCCCTTGAGATAGATTTAACAATTACTCCTAGAAAATGCTTTTATCTTGTGTTCTAAGCCCTGCTTATTTTCTAGTCCCGTAGTTACAGTTAAGTGTTTCTAGCATGTTATCTCTCTGACCCTTAATTAAAGTTTCTACCTTATTAAGAAATGGGCTTATATTGAGTCTTCATTTTAAAAATTGAGTAATTTCACTAGGGATTTTTGAAAAATTCCTTACTGATGAGACATAAATCTCATCCTCCAATAAGTACATCCAGTTCAAAATTGAAGTCTCCAAAAATTGTTGCAATTTTAGTATGTTCTCCAGTCTCTATTAGTCTGGGTCCAATTAAGAATCAGAAAACACAAATCAGTTTAAACAGGGAAGTTTAATATTAAGATTTATTAAACTATGATGGAAGAATAAGTATGAAAATGTAATAATAACTCCAACTAGGTAACTCCCTAAGGCTAAGGGAGGGTATCTAAGGAAGGCCACACTTGGAAGAAGGTTTTCCTTCTTATTATGGGTCAAACTGTGTCCACCTACATGTTGAAGTCCTAATCCCCAGTACCTCAGAATGTGTGACATCATTTGGAATAGAGTTGTTGCAGATGTAATTAGCTAAGTTAAGAAGAAGTCGTATTGGAGTGGGATGGGCCTCTAATCCAACGTAGCTGGTGTCCTTATAAGAAGATGACCATGTGAAAATAGAGACAGACAAGAATGCCATGAGACAATGAAGCATAGATTGGAGTGAAGCCACTGTAAGCCAAAGTACATCAAAGATTACTGGCAAACCACCAGGAATTAGTAAGAGGCAAGGAAGGACTCCCCTACGGCTTTCAGAGGGAACATGGAATTGCCAACACCTTGATTTCAAACGTCTAAGCCTCCCAAATTGTGAGATAAGAAGTTTCTGTTGTTTTAAGCCAGCCAGATTGTGGTATTTTGTGATAGTAGCTCTAGGAAACTAATATGCTCCCCAAATCCGGTATCAAACCTCTTTGAAGAAGGTGAAAGTGCAATCTGCAGATGAAGAAGTTGCTCAGAAAACAATCCTCTGTGGCACTGATGAGCAGAAGCTGGTGGGTGGGCATGCTGAGGAAGTGGGGGCACCAGTCTGGTCGTGACTCCTGAGTCAGGCATTTTCGTGTTAAGAGGGCATTAGCAGTGTCGTCGTCCAACCTAACCAGGTCTGTGAGATCTCCAAGGGGCTGCCTCTCTGGGCACATGGCTAAAACAGGGCAGTGCTGGATGTCCCTTCACACACACATAAACACACACATGCACACACATACACCTGATGGACCATGCAGCAGACGGAAGAAAAAGCAAAACACAGCACATTCAAACAAGAGCTTCTCCATTCCTCCTGCCATGTTCCACCATCACGCTCTGCTGCAGGTTCTTAACATCATATCCATTGTAAAGGAGAAACACTCAAAATGCTTAAATAGGCCAGTCTATTTTAACAGAGAAGGTACGAAGGGTGAATTTGGAGCTGTGAGACAATAAATTGAAAACTGCCATAGAGCCCTTTGGTACATTAGTAGCATATCAATCATGGACGATCATGGAATTCCAGCTGGTATTTCTTACATTTCACATTTTTAGGTCCAGCATTATGCAGTGATGATGGCATGTATTGCTGACTCTCCTCAGGATGGTGGATTTATTCTGTTTATTCAGGGGTGTGTGTGTGTGTGTGTGTGTGTGTGTGTGTGTGTGTGTTTGTGTGTGTTGGCTATTGATCCAAAATCCATCACATGTCTCCCAAAATATGACAAGCAAAAAACCAAGATGTTCATGGTCTAGGATCAGAATGGTAATGTGGTCAAAAGCCTTCAACCACAAGTAATTTCCCAAACACTGTGAAGGAAGATATAGAACCCATCTTTCATTTTCTTTTTGCGTCTTCTGTTCATTTTCCTACCAGAGCAGCGAATCCTTCACCCCAAATACTCCTTACTCTTTCCAACTTTGATCGCAGCTCCAGGTAGCTATCGTTCTCCTCCTCTGACTTCATTTATCTTTAGTCAGTGTTAAGATGCCCCAAAGAACTTAGTGTAAGAAGGCACATCCCCTTGTGGAGGAAAATCTACAGAGCAGTACAAATCAAACTGCTCCTAAGTGGGTAGCAGGAGCAGAATGTCTAGTACTACAAGCTTCATTTTTATAATCACATCTTTATTAAAGAAATGTGACAGGGGCATTGAATGGTGTTTGAGGCATGATCAAGGGTAGAGTGTGCTGTTTTCTTTCACCACACCTTTTCACTAATCAAACTAGTGTCTAGACTCACTAGATAACTTTTAGTGAGGAGACTCTTCAAGGATATTTCTTATGTATCTTTTCATCACTGCCCGTTTTCCTGCTACTGCATCTCAGGTATTAGACAACATTAGGTGTAACCTTCTCAGACCTACTTGTACCTACTCCCTCTTGTAGAAACAAAACTAGTGAATATTTCACCGTCATTGATTATTTACAACCTGTGAGGAATACCTCTATGCTCCACCTCCAAAGAAACCCCCAAATATCCCTTCTGTTCTATAGCCCCTACATGGTAGCCAAGTTTTTGAAACACCACCATTTGGGGATTAAGCTGTATAAGGGAGGGACCTGACTCCCCATTAAAGTTCTTCTAACCTCCTCTGCCTTGCCATTCCACCATTATTTTTTTTTTCTTAAAGTATCAGATTTATAAACAGCTACTGTGAGACTGAATTACACTGGTCAATATCCCCATGATTTCCTGGCATCTTTTTTTTTTTATTATTATGTTATGTTAATCACCATACATTACATCATTAGTTTTTGATGTAGTGTTTCATGATTCATTGTTTGCATATAACACCCAGTGCTCCATTCAGTACGTGCCCTCTTTAATGCCCATCACCAGGCTAACCCATCCCCCCCACCACCGTTACTTTTTTAAAGGAATGGGCATGCTGTTTTATAACTCTTGTCATGGGTGCTATTGATTGAATTTATGAGAGCATGCAGTCTCTTAATACCAGTTTCCCTGGGATAGTATTAATTTAGATCCATCACTTTGATGGCATGGCCTCATTCTCCACCAGCACCTCAAATGCAAGCATTCCCCTACCTAGCGTCATACCAGATGTAGGTTCTATCATGTTACCAGAGTTCACTGGGAATGCCCAACCCCACAAGGAAACCCATAGTGCAGCTTAGAGATTTAGATACAATGGACAAGAAGCATTTTATTTCTAGCTTTCTGCATTCTTTCAAACTACTACAAAAGCTATATGATAAGCTATTTAGAATTTATCCTTTAACTTAGATTAGTATTGGATAAAATTCTGAACTCATCTTGAATCCAAAGGCAAGGTTCAAGGCCCAATATCAATAAATGGGCAGTAAAGCCAGTGGAATGATTGATGGCAACATTTTGTGTACCCAATGTGCTGCTTTGATTTGTATAAGTAAAAACTTTATGCTTTCCTTCAGCATATGCAGAAACCAAGACTTGTAATTGTTTGTACCTCTCATATCTTTTCTACTGTTCAATTTTGGCTACATAAAAACTCAAATAATAGTTTTTACTTACAGGAAAAAGTCATTAACCTCTTATATTTATAAATTACACATGACTTTGGTCTGAATATTATAGATAATTTGCCTTTGGCAAAATGTTTAAATCATCCTAACTTTATTCTCACTGATAGAGATCACTGTTTGGAAAATGATTATAAACTGTATTTCTATACAGATATGGTGACCAAAAATTATGTGCAAAATTCACTACCATGACAAATACTTAATAATAAAGTGATGAATTTCCTACGGCTGTCATAACTTTGGATAGCTTAAAACAACAGAAATGTATTCTTTCATTGTTCTGAAGGCTAGTTGTCTTAAATCAAAAGGTCATGCTCCCTCTGAGACTCTGGGTAGAATCTTCCCTTGCTGCATCCTAGCTTGAAGGTGGTGGCCTTCAATCCGTGGCATTCCTTGAATTGTAGCTATATAACTCCAGCCTCTGCCTTCTTGTTCATATGACATTCTTCTCTGTGTTTTTGTGCCCAAATTCCCCCAATCTTATAAGGACACTGGTCATCAGATTAAGAATCACCTTAATCTAGTATGACCGCATCTTAACTTGGTTAGATCAGCAAAAACCCTTTTTACAAATAAGATCACATTCCAGGTATTAGGAGTTAGGACTTGAACATATCTTTCTGGGGGTACATAATTCAACCCATAACATAAACTAAAAATTAGTATTTGTGGGTTCTTTGCTTCATGTTGACATTTCTATTTGCTTAAAATGATGAAAATTTGACTTGCAACATTTAAAAAATTTGTCTGGATAAAGTAATTACTAAAATCATGGATTGGGGATAAAATCAGAAATAAATTGAAATTCATATTATTAAAGCCTTATTCACTAAGTGTATTTTATGATTTGGTTCCTTTTTAATACTTCTTGAAGTAGCTGAAGAGAACCTGTGTTAGGCTCATGGTTGGATGATGGTGGGTGAGCCAAGAAAGCATGGGGCCATTTCCTACAATACAAAACAGTGAACTACAGCTCTGTGAATAGAGGAGAATGAAATTGCTTGTGTAGGGATGTTTAGGAAAACACGAGGCCAGCGTTATGAAAGTCAATGACCATAGGGCTCTGGTTACAGTTTTATGAAGCAGAGAAAGTGTAATCATTATTCAACTCAGAATCTCACTTTTTCTTGTATCTCTAACTCTTGTTTCACTCAGCTACACTGATGCAGAAAGAGTGGAAGATGGGGCTCAAGGAAGGAATCTTGGGAAGGCCTTTGACTCAGCAACAAAAACCTAATACAGATGTTACACGGTGCTTCATGTGTCTTACCTCTGGCGACTAGTTTGAATGGCTCTTACACGCTTCCGTGTTGGTGCTACTGGTTTTTGTAGCTTTGCTGTTGCTTCCACAAGTATTTCTCTTCTAGCCAATAAAATTTTCCTATAGATGAATTTAATTGTCCCTTTGTTTCTCTAGTCCATCCCTATTTTGGGGTCAGGAATCATAATCCTTATAGGCTGTCATTTCATTAGACTGTTTCATTTAATTTCTGGGCATCTTAGAGATTCTTAGGGAAATGATCTGTGGGTGATTGCACCTGATATCTATGAATTAAAAAGTCACTTTGGCTAATAATGATAAGAAAACTAAACTGTGAAATTCCAAGATGTATCTACTGATAATCTTTATAACATGGTGAATTCTTTATATTGTCATCAACTCTGGTTTAGAATTGCCACTCAGAAACATTTGGGTAGCAGAGGTAGTTTTCACAAACACTGATTTCCTGGTCTGCGCTATCTTCTTTTATTCAAGGTCTCTCTGCGTAAAAATTGAAAATGCCTTTTGGCTAAGTGAACATTAGCAGTTGCCTCTTTCTGCCTTTCACCATATTATCAGCCTTTGAGTATTTTTTTAAGCTGAGAATAGACATGACACTGCCCAGGGGATCTGTTTCTGATTTTGTACTCTAAGAAAGAGATATCAGTTTGGGCAGATAAGCTGCTCTTTTCACAGTTGCGGGTTCTTTCCTTTCCGGATAATTAGACAGATTAATAGTGGCCCACTAGTTACCAAAAGTCCCTTTTGTATTATATAATTCTGGATTCATTAAATCTCTGTATAAGTTTAATGAAGCATTACAAATTGGGAAGATAACCAGATCCTCAAAACAGTCCCTGGCTAAAATTCTATGCAGCATTTTCTGTTACTTCTCTAAGAATCTGACTTAAGGATTTAACTTATTGACCTCCTAATTAAATATCACAATCAGAATATATACACATGAAATTTAAATGTCTTTAGCTTTCAATTAAAATTGACAAAAATGTTTCCATATAAAAATTGTAAACTATTTTTAAATGTTACTTAAATTTAAATAAGTAAAGAATTCTATTATTTTATATAAATTTTGTTTAAAATGAATTACCACTCGTTAATATTTTTTAATTGAAAAAAATCTTAAAAATAAAGCTATTTTCTTTCTGGGTTATGATGTTACATTACTTTCTTTGATAGATAGTTTACCTTAGATTTAATTTTATACTAGTAAATGTTAAGCTGTATAACATTGCTTATATTACCATATGTATGGGTCATTAAAGTACATGATTTCCCTTTTAAGCAGAACTGAGAAGACCTTTGATATGGAGAAGACTGCATTTTTGTATACTTCAGACACTGTCCCAAGCAGAAAGAGAGGAGAGACAGGGTAAAGAAAGTAGGAGCTAAGGGGTTCGCATGGATCATGTTGAGTCATAAACAATCACTGAGCAAGTGTTGGTGCTTAGAATTCACTTAGATATTCAAAAGATAAAGGGATAAGGGCAATACCATTGCCTAACCTCAGGGATTTTACAGTCTAAGGAGACAAAATTGATATGCATTAAAAATAAATGAACCATACAAATGAGTATAAACTAAATGATGATGGGCTGGATAGTTCATATTATGCTACCCTTTGAGTTCAAGGGAGCTGATAATAATGGAGTTCATCCATGAGAGTCCATTGTAGTATTGCAATAGATGGAAGAAATATTGGAATTAGAGCTAGACATCATGTTATAATGCCACTTTTACCACCTTTTACCTGTATTGTTTTAGAAAAATCGCATAATCTTTCTTTTAGTTTTCTTATCTGTAAGATGGGCTGGTTAAGGGACTTAACTGTTTTTGGTTTTTTACAGCAGTAAAACCGACTATATATTCTAAAGAACGATCTTTCTACAAGTAGATCATTGATGAATTATCATAAATGATAACTTAAGGACTCTTGAGCTTCCAAGGAAATCCCCAATGCTCAAAAGAAGGAAGAGGAGGGGCAGGAGAAGATAGGGAAGAGAATTTGGATAGTGTCTGTAAGCCAAACATAGCCAAGCCCTCTGTGGGTGTGGACACCAATAAGGGAACTGAAATAGCCAAAGTCAAATAGGAAAGCTAGGCTGTATTATCACAAGGGAAGCCAAGCTGATACTCCGCATTAGTCTAGGGCTAGTAAAGGAAAGAGTATCAATTTTGTGACAACCTAGACCCAAGTAGAAGGAAACCCAAGTTCTCTCTGCAGGAAAATAATTTATAAAAGAAATATTTCAAAAAGAGAGAAAATCACTATAGCAGAAAAGCTTAAGAGTATAAAAATTAATTAACCTCTATAAAATATATAGTGAAATATAATAATGATAATGTCTACATTGTGGAATTACAAAAAAAAATTAAAATAAAACAGAAGTCAGTCCTGGCCAACAATAAGATATAAGTAGAGAGGGTGGTAGAGTTCAAATTTCTACTCTCTTGCTTTATTCAAGAGGGTGGCCAAAACATTGATTAAGCTTAGGTTTGAAGTCTAAAGATGTTATGTATCCATGGTAAATTTTTATACCCATTAAAAAGAATAAAAAGTTTATATATCTCATGTTAGTTGAAGGAAGACTATGAAGGCAGAATAAAAATATAATTAAAATTTTCAGTCAATAAAAAAAGAAACACATATGTTCAGGAGCCCCATAAAAAATATGAGACCCAAGAAAAAAAAAATAAAAAATAAAAATAAAAAATAAAAAATAAAAAAAGAAACAAAAAAGGAATAGTGGATGAAAAGGAGAGTGAAAGAAAATAAAAATTAAAAAGTAAGATATTAGTAATTCACATAAATATAAATGGACTGAAATTTCCAGCTAAAATTCATAGATTTTCAGATAAGATTAAAAATGACAATTTACAAAAGTCATATTTAAAACATAAGAAATATAAAATTTGAAAGGAAAATAATGGAAAAAACAAATACCAGGTAAAGTCTAATAAAAAAAATTCTTGTATTTAAAAAAAATTAAACGTTTTATTTTAAAATCATTGTAAATTCACATGCATTTGCAAGAATAGTACAGAGGGCTCCTGTGTACTCTGTTTCTTCCAGTGATAACATTTTTAATAATTGCCGTTCAATATCACAACTGAGAAATTAACCTTGATACAACTCATTGACCTTATTCGGATCTTACTGGTTTTATGTGCACCCATTTTCGTGTGTGTATTTATTTCTATGCAGTTTTGCTACATGTGTAGATTTGTGTAACCACCACCACAGTCAAGATACAGAACTCTTTCTTCACCACAAATATCCCTCATGCTATCTTTTGATATAGCCACACCCTAGGCCCCATCTCTAACCCTCTAACCATCAACCTGTTCTACTTCCATAATTTTGTCATTTTAAGAATGTCATGTAATTGGAATGACAAATGAATTTTAAGCCACGAATATATTAAGTAAAAACAGGAAAACTATAAAATCATAAAAATTTGAATTTATCAGGAATATATAAATACTGTAAAACTATAATAAAATACAACAAAAAATAATAAAATGGCTATGATAAATAGTATAAAATATATAAACATGGGGACTTTTACAGATTATGGGAAATTTTTATTTCCACTTTTAATTCTGTATAAACCAAACAGACCAAAAAGAACTAGTAAACAAAGAAAATGTGAAAATATGTGGCATTACCTTACAAAGTTAAACTGTTTCTGCTCATAATATACTCTACAGAATTTGCACATGAGTGTACCAGAAGACAGAATGTTCACAACAACAATGTGCTTATTAACAAAAAACTGGAAATCGCCCCAGTGTACACTGATGGGAGAACAGATAAACAATGGTATAGAATACACCTGTGAAAATGAATGAACTTCAGCAACTCACAACATGGTTAAATCGTAGAAATAAAATGTTAAACTGAAAAAGATTAATAAAGTATGACAGCGTTTTCAGAAAGCTCAAATATAAGAAAACCAAAGCAAATGTGCGTGTATGCATGTGTGTTCATGTGTTCTAAAACTATTTTTAAAAACAAGGTAAATTAATAAAAAATTAAGGGTAATAGCTGTCTTTAGTGGATCCTCAGAGGAATGACATTAGCGAGAAGACACGGGTTTTATTAAGGATGCTGCACGTTTGGGTGCCTGGGTGGCTCAGTCAGTTAAGCATCTGCCTTTGGCTCAGGTCATGATCCCAGGGGCCTGGGATGAGCCCCGCGTCGGGCTCTCCCTGCCCAGCAGGGAGCCCGCTTCTCCCTCTCCCTCTGCCTGCAGCTCTCCCTGCGTGTGCTCTCTCTCTGTGTCAAATAAATAAATAAAATCTTTTAAAAAATTTTTAAAAAAGGATGCTGGTTGTTTTACTTTTGAAGTCTGGTGGTGTGATCACAGTTATTTGCTGTATTATATTTCATCACATAACACAAATGTTGCATGTGTTTGTGTATATACAAAATAGTATATAATAAATTTTAAGTAAACAAAATGAGCCTAATAATATTCCCTGTATTATAATGGCATTTTAAAGATACTTTAAGGATATACAGAGTTAATGTAAGGAGAAGTCTGTTTGTCAAATATAACATTGTTTACAAACGTAAGACAAAATCATAATGAATACATTTCTGCTTCTAGATTACTGGTGAGCTTCGTCCCTGCTACAGTCCCAACTTGCCTGCGTGCCTCGTTCTATTACTCCCGTTGATGGTGACAGTGACTCTCTGTTCACCTCCAGAGAGCAAGCTTTCCTACTGCTGCCTTTATGTTGAAGTGAAAACTCTCCTAGGACCTCAACTGTTTAACATCTGGCTGCGAGCCCCAGCCTCTGAGCACGTCTTAAAACAGGAAAGAGTAGTCCCCTCCATCAGAGAAGGAGGTGTGCCCCATCTCCATATTCCTACAAAAACTGATTTATTCCCTTCTTCCAAGCATTAATCAGACTTAACTGAAATCTTGTGCAGATTTTTTGGTAAGATTATTTTCCTATGTGATTATCAAAACAAGTAATGGAGAGGTGCTCTTTGAGGCAGACAGTAACAATGAAGTAGCAGCGAGAAAGAACTGCTCATTTTTACAACAAACTGCCTTATTATTTCCTAATCACTTACACATATATCCTCATTTGATAAGACTTCTTTCTTGGTTATTTGGTAAAAACATTTTCCAGATTATCTTCTTGCTTTCAAAACAAAAGGATGACATCAAAAACTAATGATGTACTGTATGGTGACTAACATATTATAATAATAATAAAAAAAAAAACCTTAAAATAAAGGACTATGACTATTACGGGCTAAATATACACAGATACACCCAGAAAGTTAGAGAAATGGGAAGGCTCCCCACTGCGATCCTCTGACTTCCTAAAACTCTCTTTTTTGTTTTAACTGCGGTAAGAACAGATGACATGAGATTTACCTTCTTCACACATTTTTAAGTGGACAGTGTAGATTATTGGCTATAATGACATGTTGTGCAGTGGGTCCCTAGAATTTCTTCACCTTACATAACTGTAACTTTATACCCATTGAATAGCCGCACCCCATCTCCAAAACTCTTAAAGGGTTCAGACTCACGGAGGACACGTTAATGTTACATAGGCGGGGGGGAAAACACTTTCGGGGAAGGAACTGTGAAGGGAAGGTGTAAGAGAGGTAAGTGCTATCTGATTCACTGTTGCAATATTTACACAGTGCCAAGAAAAAGTATATGCTGGGCATTCAAATAGATCTCAAACCGAGTTCAGAGAGGTCAATTTGCCTTCTGGTCTCTCTGTTTTAACTCTGCTTTTTATTATCCCATGCCTCCGTTCTAGAACTCACAGTAGCTTTCACGTCTTGGAGTTCCTTAGCTAGAACGCCCCAGTCTCCGTGGGTCTCTGTGGGTCTCTCTAGGATCTGTAGCCAGCCCACTTTACATTACGTATTCACTCTCCGTCTGTCCAGGCTCTTCAGTGTGCCTCTGCTCATACATTCATTTTTGGTTTTTGCTTTTCATTCACAGTCTTATGCTTTTATTTTATATATAGTGAAAGGAGGAGAAAGGAGACCCCTTTTCTAAAGTGTATAAAATAAAATGTTTACTTTTTATTTTACTGACTTAAAGAGTGAACTCAAAAAGATGAAAGTCATATTTGAACCCGACATTCCCTAGTGGGTGTCTTGCCTTTGAATAGGAATTCTGAATTTCATATTCTTCTATTAAGTTCTCTGCTCTCTCGCATCTCTTTCCTCTGTTTCTCATTGCAAGAAAAGCCATTTTAAAGCCAGCCCTGCTGCGTATGCATAATAAAAACCCCTTAGAAAAAAACCTCTTTTAACAGATCATTAAATTTGTTGCTTGTGAGGGGGTAAAAATCCAAGATTCCAGAACAAACACATTTTTATTCTTTTTGTTTTAATTTTTCTATTAGGATACTTAAACAGAAAGTACGTGCCATTTCTAAAATAACAAATCCTCAAATAAAATCCACATGCCAGGAAACTAAACGTCTCTTAATAAACAAATAACATCGTCCCCATATTGCCAGAGATTTAGACGGTGGATTAAAGACGGATCTTCAACTTTCAACTTTTCTCTGTCTTGACATCAGCTCTCAAGTCAGAACTGACAAGCGCCGTAGAAATAAACAAATCCTCCCTAGTCTTTCGAATTCCAGTACAGTGATGCAGCCTTCGCCTTATTCAGTAGTTGCGGTATTTTTAAGTGGGGGAGTTTCCAGTTGAGTTTTATGAGGACAAATGAATGGAAGGGCAGGGCAATATATCAGTGAGAGTTAAGAGGCACAGGGCTTCAATAACTGTAGCTCAATTATTCCACTGCTAGACAAAATCTTTCTCTTTAGGAGGAAAAATTTGCATACATGGTACTTTTGGAGCATACCAAACTTCTTATTTCGGGTTATTTTGCAGTTTTCCACGTACTTTGTAATTCCAACTTGTGGCCTGATGTGATGACCCTCATTAGGGAATGCCTCATTTTATGGAAGTAGTGGTAAGAGGTGGAGGTGCGATTCAGAGGCTACTCATTAGGATGCATTCTGGAGGTGGTGTGGTTCTCAGAAGGTCCTTGTGGCTGTGCTCCCAGATAATTACCTCCCTGCTAGCTGGCCCTTCACTGTGCCAGGGTACACAGGAGCAAACTTGGGAAATGACCCCAAGCGGTATCAACTCCAGAAAACCGTTGTAAAAATAATTACCAATAGCGCCTTTGGCCAAACACTGAATGCAATTACTATATTACAGTTATGGTAGTGATCAGAAACTGTTTCCCCAGAGAAAAGAAATGAATAGGACAGAGATCATTGCTGAGGTAATTGAGAAATTTTCTTTTCTAAGAAAAGAAATTGTCTTTTCTAAGCGTGGAACCTCTCCATAAAGGCAATGTTCACTGCTTACCCTCAAAAAGTAAAGACACAGTAATGGATACCAGATTTCTTAGCCTGTCCCAGCTTCCTGCGACTTCTTTAATACTTGTCTCTTGAACTCCACGAGAAGTTCGGATGTCACCAAATAGGTCAAGTGTGATCACCTCAGCCTGGTCCTTGTACCTCTGATTCTCATCCCTGCTTACTCTGCCCGTGTTTATTCTGCTAGCAACTCAGCAGCAAGCCATCCCCCGTGCTTTGGAGCACCTAATAAAACTCCTCAGGCAAAGCAATTTCATCTTTCAGCATTATCCTAGGCTTTCTGTAGAGAACATTGTTTTTATCCGCTACAAAGGAGTTTTTAATATATTATGTTTGCTGCTTGTGTAGCAGTTGACATGGGTGACATGTACCAGCAGGTTCTTACCCCTTCCAAAGAATCAAGGAGATAAATGCTTGTTTAAAAACGTTCAGTTCACATGTTGACACACACATTTGGTGGGAAAACAATTTTGTTTACTCATAACTAATAACATAGGACAGAGGGGAAGGATGCCATGAGGACTTTCCGCTCAGGCTGGGAATCAGGAGGACAGAAGTGGAGGTAGATTATGACTTAAAATACGGTTTTTAGAGTCAAACTCACTGAGAAGATGGTGTTGATCAAAAGCATGAAAGAGAGGGGCACCTGGGTGGCTCAGTTGGTTAAGTATCTGACTTTGGCTCAGGTCATGATCTCAGGGTCCTGGGATTGAGCCCCGTGTCCAGTTCCACGCTCAGTGGGGAGTCTGCTTCTCCCTCTGCCACTGCCCCTTCCCCCACCCCCCTGCTCCTGCTGTCTCTCTAACAAACAAAAAAACATGAAAGACTGTGTAACGTGATAGAGCATTCATACTTTTCCATTTGCATTGCATTTAAAGAATCAGTTATTTAGTTAAAAAGTATTATTGAGGGGCGCCTGGGTGGCTCAGTCTTTGGGCGTCTGCCTTTGGCTCAGGCCATGATCCCGGGGTCCTGGGATCGAGCCCTGCATCGGGCTCCCTGCTCGGCGGGGAGCCTGCTTCTCCCTCTCCCGCTCCCCCTGCTTGTGTTCCCTCTCTCGCTGTGTCTCCCTCTCTCTCTGTCAAATAAATAAATAAAATCTTTAAAAAAAAGTATTATTGAGTACTTACTGAGTACAAGGCAGACGCTCTGTGAAAGATACATTTTAATCTGTTTTACATCTAACGAATAACAAGGGATGGTGAGTTCAAGCAGCTTGTTTGAGGTTACACAGCTGGGAAGTGACAACACAAGTATTAGAATCAAGCCATTTGCTATCTCCGGTATCAGTTTTCTCATCTGATCCTTGGGCACAAATAGACTATTTCACAATGTTTACACTTGCTTTGAGTCTCTCTGAAATCTTACAGTCATGAGGCATCCAAATACTATATACAAATAGGATGGCAAGGGACTGAGACACTCATGGCTATCTCCCCTGCTCCCTATGCTCCCTTGTTCTCTTGGACTTCACTCATAAAACACAGTTCAAAATGTAAATTGTTGTTTTAAAACAACAAAGCATTATCAAACATGCGGCCTTTCTGAGTGGGGAGCCCCGTGTGACTGCACAGGTTGTGAACCATGAAATCTGCCCTGTTTTTTTTTCAGTTATTAAAATATAGCTTCACTGCGGTACCCAGCTGGCTCAGTTGGTGGAGCACACAACTCTTGGTCTTGGGATCATGAGTTCAAGCCCCACATTGGCATAGAGATTACTAAATAAATAAATAAAATTTAAAAAAAAATGTATAGTTGCATACAGTGTTTTATTAGTTTTAGGTGTACAATTTATTGATTCGACAACTCCATACAATTCTCGGTGCTCACCACAGTAAGTGTAGTCACCATCTGTCACCATATAATATTATTACAATATTAATGACTGTATTCTCAATATTGTACTTTTCATTCCCACAACTTATTTATTTTATAGTTGGAAGTTTGTACCTTTTAATCCCCTTGATCTATTTCACCTTTCTCCCATGTCCCACCACTCTGACAACCAATTTCTTCTCAATACTTAAGAATCTGCTTGGTTGGGGCTCCTGGGGGCTCAGTGAGTTGGGCATCTGCCTTTGGCTGAGTAATATTCCACTGTTTATCCACTTATCTACTGATGGACACTTGGGTTGTTTTCATATCTTGACTGTTGTAAATAATGGTTCAGTAAACATAGGAGTGCATGTGTCTTTTCAAATCAGTGTTTTCATTTTCTTTCGGTAAATACCTAGAGGTGGAATTATTGAGTCATATGGTATTTCTATTTTTAATTTCTGAGGAATCTCCATACGATTTTCCACAAGGACTGTACCAATTTACATCAGTGTACAAGGTTCCTTTTTCTCCACATCTATGCCAACACTTTTTATTTCTTGCCCTTTGATACTAGCCATTCTGACTGGTGTGAGGTAATATCTCATATCTACTTAATGGGAGAAGATATTTGCTAATGATATATTTGATAAGGGGTTAATATTCAAAATATATAAAGAACTTATACAACTCAACACCAAAAAAATATAATAATCCAATTAAAAATGGGCCGAGGTCTAAAGAAAACATATAGATGGCCAACAGACACATAAAAAGATGTTCAACATCACTAATCATCAAGGCAATGCAAATCAAAACCACAGTGAGATATCACTTCACACCAGTCAAAATGGCTAGTATTAAAATATGTCCTGTTTTTAACTAAAAAGCTAGTTAGAAGCTACTCAAATATTAAACATATTTTGAATATTTAAAATATCCACACATTGAATATTTAAAGTATTCAATAGGAAAAACGATCAGGTTATTATTTTTACCTCTCCCAGTTAGGGATTTTACCTCAAATTAGTCACCTATTAAAAAATATCCTCATATTTTCAACTTACTACTTTTTATTACTTGATGTTTTTGTCTTGATAATTTATATTATGTTTTACTGGTCACTTATTTTGTTCCATTTCATTTTTTACTTCAATTTTTTCCAAGCATGCTTTGTATTTTTATTCTTTTAGTAGTTTAAAATTTTTAACACATGCTTCACATATTTTCCAACAATATGTAGAATTATTGTAGAGAATTAATCAGGATCTATTCTCCTCCCCAATATCCTAGTATACGATTAATTCCTTTCAACCCCCTCATATTCCCTCTTGTAATCACTTGGATCTTGGTTCTAGATTGTTTAACATAACCATATCTATATTATGACTTAGTGATTTCTTTTTTCAACAATTTTTCTTATGTTCTTGGCCCACTTTCTTGGACTCAGGGTACTTATTTTTTGAAATACAAAGAAGTATATGTTCAAAAGCATGCCTGAATTTCTATGTGGGCATGTTAAACTGTCTATTTCTAATAGTTTCAACCACAAATGAACTCACGGTTTTTTTCTCACAGTTAGTTCTCCACCAGTATCTACCACCTCAATATGGCAGACCATCCAATCTATTATGAAGGCCAGAAACCTAAGTGCCCTCATGATACATCCACCTCCCTAACAGCTCTCTCTTCTTACCCACCACCAATTCATCACTAGATTCTATTCATTTGTGCATTCTAAAATTCTATACTATTTTCACCCCTCTCCATCATCCATCCCCACCACCACCACTAATGTTTTACTGTAATTTGTTTTCGTCTCTCACCTAGAAAACGGGGGCAGGCTTTTAGTTGCTGCTGCCCTGTCTGCCTACAGTCCCCTCCCAAGCCACTCCATTTCAGGGTGGTAGTTACAAAATACACATTTGATTCTGTTCCCAACCTTTTTTCTGGCTTAAATTTTTCTGCTGTACTCCTTTTGTTCATCGGACAAATGCTAAATTTCTTCATGGTGCCTTATAAGAACGTGAACTGTCTACAACCTCTGTGGGACAACTTTGGCCATGTTGCATAGGTGTGCTGCCTTTATTCAGTTTTTATGATTTTTCATGCTTCCTTACAAATGGAACTTTGCTCATGCTCATATCTCTTGCTCCTCCCTCCCCTGGTCACCCGGTATCTTATATAATTTCTTTACCTTCACAATTCCTTCCTGAGCAAAGCCCTTCCTTTACATTTTGTAAAACATAACTTCCTAAAATATGCTATTATAATATCTGTTAATACCACTCTTATTGCAGTTACAACTTTGCATTACTTTGTGTGATTACTAAATGAATGTTTATCATCATTAGAGAAATTAAACATCATTATACATTTTACATATTTCTCCCATTGTCTAGCAAGATGTCATCCATGTATTGAGTCTCAACAAATATTAAATGTATGAATCAACAAATTAATAAGTTGATATTCATTTTTGCTGGAGTATAACCTTGACAAATTCTTTCAGTGAGGCTCTTTGGGTAGTAAAATGTTTGAGTGTCTCCACAAATAATTGGTACGTTTGAATGCTAAAATAACTGAGGATGAGTCTCTAAGTTCAAACTTTTTTTTTCTAAGACCTTCAAAGGTTTTGACTCATGGTCTTCTAGAAATCAAGAGTAGTCAGTGAAATTGTCAAGCTGAAACTTTTCCTTAATCTTCTGTCTGTAGGATGCTTTATTTTCTTCTGGAAGTTTTTAGAATTCTCCTTTACCTTGAAATTCTGAAAATTCACTGAGATGCATTTATAAAGGTATGACCTTTTTTTTTTTTTTTACATTGCTTAAAACTCAGTGACACTTTCAATCTGAAAACTATACTTATAGACAAGGGACATTTTTCTTCTATAATTTATTTTGTTATTATTATTATTTTTTAAGATTTTATTTATTTATTTGACAGAGAGAGAGACAGCGAGAGAGGGAACACAAACAGGGGGAGTGGGAGAGGGAGAAGCAGGCCTCCCGCTGAGCGGGGAGCCCAATGCGGGGCTCGATCCCTGGACCCTGGGATCATGACCTGAGCCGAAGGCAGACGCTTAACGACTGAGGCACCCAGGTGCCCCTATTTTGTTATTATTGCCACTGCTTTCACTCTGATCTTTTTTTAAGGAATCCTTATTATTTAGATGTGGACATGCTGGATTGATTCTTATCTTTTCTTTTCTTTTCTTTTTTTTTTTTTCAGAAAGAGAGAGAGAGTGTGTGTTTGTGTGGGGTGGGGGTGTTCAGGAAGGGATATTGAGAGAAGGAGAGAGGGAGAATCTTAAGTAGGCTCCAAGCCTAGGACAGAGCCTCACTCGGGGCTTGATTTCATGACCCTGACATCATGACCTGAGCCAAAATCAAAAGTCAGATGCTTAACCAGCTGATCCACTCAGGCGCCCTGGATTGATTCTTATCTTATACTCTATGTATGTATCATTTTGCTGCAAATTCTAAGAAATTGTCATGACATTTTATTCCAGACTATTAATTTTATTTTTAGCCAAGTTCTTCTATGTGTTCATTTTGTCATGTTCTACTTTTATAATAGGGTAGTATTCTTGACTGGATGACCTTATTTTAGAATGCTTTGTTATTTAACTGGTACATAGACTGAGGCCATCCCAACTACATATGCACAATGCCCACCTCTTACTTTCAGTCAAATCAAGGAGAGGTTTTTGTTTGTTTGTCTTTTACTGGGTAGATCTCCTTTCCCTTTAGAGACCCATCCGTCCACCCCCTCACCTATACCAGACATGGGAATTACTTCAAAGCCCTTCTCTCTCATCCATTGAAGGAATTATCCCCAGAAAAGTTGATTCTCTTCAGAGCACAGTTGGATTTTTGTCCTAGGATCAGTGCTTCTTCTGCCTTCTACTTGGTGAAATGGACCAGCCCAGCCATATAAACAAGGCCCGTCTTCTGATAACTGACCCAAAAGTCCTTCCATTTCTTTTAATTAGTTTACTCTGGGCTTGAGTTCTACTAAATTATACTTTACTTTTTCCTGTGAGTGTGTCAAGCTAATGTTTTCTCTGTTCTTCTTTAGACTGATCCCATCTGCTTTCTGTCACCGGTATTTTCTGTTCTGTTCATGAAGGTTTTCTTGTTTTCTAGCACTGTCAAGGATTTAGTTCATTTGTTCCCGCTCTCCTCCCCATTTCTTGGCTATGACATATTAAAAGGTTTTGTAAGAGATTGAATAATTAAAAAAAAATGGCCTGCCATTTTGATTCAGTCTCCTCCATTTCTTTTTCTGTCCCTTCTAGACTATTATTACACGAGGGTAGAATATGTTCTTAGTCTCTATGACATCAAGCATGATGCCATCTTCCCTGATGATTTGCAATAAATACATATACTAATAAAAGTGAAGTGGGTTTAATTCATTTTTCCCTATAATTACTTTGAGTTTTATAGAATACCCTGTGCTAAAAGGTAGTATTTTTAATAAAATTTGTATTATCAAAAATTGAGTTATAAAATCACCTTTTTGTTGTTCATTAAATGCTTAAGTTTATATGAATTTGGACACATAATACTAAGGATTTTGATTATAAAGTTTTACTCTAGTTATACGTATATTTTTGCTATTATAAACAAAAAAGGATAATAGAACAAATGCAATAAAAACAAACATTAATAATTCTCAATTGCTCTTTGATCTACACACTCAGAATCTTCTCAGTTTTCTGAATAATCTTTGACCTTGATCTCGCAGTTCTACTTGTAAAATAGTTCACAGCACACTAAAGACAAATGGAGCCATTCAAGCAAAGGAGATGTGAATCTTTAATCATTGGTTAAACATGTTCTTTTGTACTTCTCTGATGCTGATATATAGTCACAGTTGTATTAAAATCAATCATAATGTAAGTCATAATTCCCAATTAATTAGTGATCTCTGTGTACATTTCTTATAATTGAGTAAATGTAGCCCAAGTTTAGTTCCTTGTTATGGAAAAATTTGCCCTAGAAAGAATGCATATGTTTGAATTTTCATTCAGACTTTACATGGCTTGTTTAAGTAAGTGAGCAAATAGTGACCACCCCAGATTACTTTTCACTGAATGACATGAAGTCGGAACAGATATTCATTTCTGTGAATCCTGTGTTTTCAGAGCTTCGTGGAGAGTTCTGTAATGCATCCTACTGGGAGCATACTCTATTACTAATGCTTCATATGTTAAAAAAATGTCTATCTTCAAACTTTTAATGAATGACTATTAATACATCTTGTAATTAAACATGTTTTTTCATGAGTATTCCCAGTGCAAATTCTTCCTTTTTATAACCATTTTGACTGATTCACGCCAAAGGTATTACCAGTACATCTTTTTCTGTGGCAATGGTTTCATTAGCACCATTTCCCAATCTTTTACTTTTAATCTGTAAGGCTTTAATGTCAGAGAGGGAGATTGATGTTACTGCTGCTATTGAAATATTAGGCTTAGACTAAGTGCACTATTAAGTGACATGAGAAGTTCAAGGTGTCTCAATCCTGATGGAATCTACTCATTATTTAATTAGGCTCTGAAAGCTCTCAGCAGAAATTTCTGGCCTTATGTGAAAATGTTTCAAGAGGTGCACATCACTGAAAGGTTCAGTTTTAAGGGTGCCTTATTGTACAAATATAATTCTGATATTTTGGAAACTATGATATCTGACAGGTCATGAGTCTTAAGATAATTCCCTCATCCTCTCTGGTTTTTCTCTGTTATAATTCTACATCTATTTATCTGTTTTCCTAGTTATTTCCACTGTGTAAATTTTATAGTGGAATTCACATCTTAAATATATTTTTTCTTTAAACCATATTTGCTTCTTGACCTGTGTTTATCTAATTAATGTAAACATTTTAATTGGTCTAAATTCACAAAAATATGCTTTTCAGAGGATATGACAACATAAACACTTGTTTTAAAGTAGGAAAATCTTAAGTTTGATAAATAGAGTTTGCCTGGTTAAAGTGCTTTGGTCCCAATAATGGTCACAAGGAACTGAGTTAGAAGGCACAATCCACATTTTCGTACATTTAGCCTTTTTAGCTTATTTCTCGTCAAGATAGCCAGGTATAATATAAAATAATACTATATTGTAAAATGATCTAAAGGAATTCTAACACTTAGGTACACCTTGGCACTTTTATCCCAATTTTTTTATAGCTGTGCATCACACTTCAATCTTATCATATTAAGAAGACTTGAAGCTCATTTGAGTAGTTCTAACTCTAGTTTAAGATTTCAGGGAAGCTGATTTAAACACCATTTTCAGGTTTTTGAAGCAGTGTATCTCAGAGCTTAACTCAGTATAAGCTCTGAAGTCTGGCAGATGAACTTCTGAATCCTGTCTCTGCCACTTCCAAATTTGACCTGTCAAATCACATAACCTCCTAAGCCTTGGTTTCCTCATGAGTAAAATAGGCATGATAGGCCCTTACTTTAGAAAGTTATTGTGAAATGGAAATGAGATGCTATGTAAATGCAGTTAGCATGGTGCCCAGCCCATAGTAAGTGTTCAGTAAATGTTTAATGTGCCTATAGTCTTGTACTCACTTGAGAAACCAGGAACTAAGAGAAACTGTCTTGGTAGCATTACTAAGTTTGTTTCTCTAAGCTCATTCTCTCCTTTAACTAACGGCTACACAGGAAAAGATGACACACAGTGACAGGTTGCTATGGGATGGTGTGAAACACTTATTTTACTACGATACATCTTGGTTTCTGCATTTGACTATACTTCCATAATAAAGTATATATACTGGCTGTGTGTGTGTGTGTGTGTGTGTGTGTGTGTGTTGTGTGTCTGTGTGTCTGTGTCTGTGTGTCTGTGTGTCTGTGTGTCTGTGTTTACCTTGCACCCTGTTTTACTTCTTGAAACAGATCTTTTCCCCCAGGACACAGGAATGGATGAGAACTTAGTGTAAGAAAATAATAGTATTTTACCCACTCTGGTCACAGGCTCTAAGGCAGGGATGGGGGCCCATGGACCTGTTAAGAAGAGTAAAAGTAAATCCCTGAGATTCCTTAAATTGTATATATTGTTGTTATATTGATTGCTCGTATATACACACTGATTATATTTTTTTCTGCTTAATATAAATTTCCCCAGATTTTCTGATCAATAACTTAAAATGTGCATTAAAAAATTTAACTTTATGCATTTAGCATTAAGTGTTACAGTTCTCCAATGACAATACAGTCAACATACCACTAACTTGCTTCAGAAGAGAGGTTTTGGTTACATTTCAAGGTTATGTGCATCTAACAAAATATCTAAACAGGTGTATAAAAATGATTTTTCTGATAAGATTAATATTTTATCTGGCCTAAAATACTCATCTAACAGGTGGAGCTGGCCAGAAGGATTATGGAGTCAGACACCCAAACTCCCTTTCTGTTCTTATTCTCTTCTACTGTGATTGGGACTGGGGGACTTAGTCCTTGGCAGTCACATCTGAGAGCTTTTTGGCCAGACGTGTAAAGGCCTTCTTTTTCTCTCCCCTCATCAGTGGTTTAGTATTCCAGGGATTTCCTGTTATTAAACTACCCTGATTAGTTGTCTCCCAACCCTCATCCTTGCCTTAGATTATGGGGCTGGGTTAGTAAGGTATTATGACAGGCCCAGTCTAGGTTATAAACCCACTCCTGTAGCCTGGGGTTTAGGGTCTGTTACATAAGATAGATAGGAACACCAAGCATATTCTCAGATACACATATACAACAGCCAATAAAGAATTTATTCCATTTATTTAAGTATGCTATAAGAGAAAAATCAACCTATAATTTGCATAGGTGAGTCATTGAAGACAAGAATACATGTGATATTTAGGATAATATCAATGTCTCCACTTTGGCTTGAATAGAAAATGGGAGTAATAGAAAATGAGTTTTGGAGTTTAAATTGGGACCACACCATAGAAAGTCTTGTTTATGGGTTTAGCAGATTGGATATGTTGCTGAAAGCCTTTGACATTTTCTGAGAACAAGTACTATAATAAGAGCTATATTTCAGTGTTATGTAGCTGGGATTTTAGTATGGATAGCAGGAGGTAGGTATTAGAGATGAATAGATCTCTAGAATGTCATTTCAATAGATTCAGGAAGAGGTTAGAAGGTGATTACAGTAGATTCAATACGAGTTAATGAGGATCATAACTGTGGGGAGAAGACTGAAATGAGAGGTGACTCAGGCATTATCAAAGTAGGCCCAACGGGATTACACGGCTGTCACACGAGCAGGGAATCAATAGGGGGATAGGAATAGAAATAATGAAGAAGACTCTAAGACTGCAAACCTGGCTGATTATGAAGATTGTGGTGCTTTTATAAAAAAGAAAAATAGAAAACATAGCAGGAGGAACTGGTTTACAGGGAAAGAATAATGAGCTCTTTTTTGGGCATATGGTATTTTAAGTTTAGGAAATGTCCAGAAGGCAGTAAACTCGTGGTGCTAGAATTTCATGGAATGATCAGTTGCTAGATGTGTGTGGAATCAGTTACAGTTGAGAGACAGTTGTATGATTACATTATATACACGCACACGCATGTATATGTGTATATATGATATGTGTATATATATGTATGTCATATGTGTATGAGGGTAGGTGGGTGTGAGTATGCATGTGTGTAGAAAGAGATAGAAAAGAGAATTTTATGGGAATGTTACAGTGTAGAGTGTATTGGGATGTGATATTAGGAGACTAAAAACCTCATTATTGCAAATAATTGTTAATTTATATAATTGGGGAAAACAGACTAGAGATGATAACTGTTTTCTAAAATCTTATGGGCTATTAGTTGGAAGAGAAATAGGATGACAATCTGCCAGAGACTGCAAGAGATTGTATTTTAATAGAGAAACTAAGATCCTGTAATTCAGATCCAGTAACATCCGGTTGTTAAGGATAATATATTTACTCTTACAGAAATTCCATAACTTAACATCTACCGAGGGCCAGACATGAGACTAAATGGACTTGTATTAGTTTCCAGTGGCTGCTATAACAAATTACCACACGCTTGGTGGCTTAAAACAACAAAACTTACTGTCTCAGGGTTCTAGAAGTCTGAAGCCTGAAATCACTTTGGGCAGAAATCAAGGTGTCAGCAGGAGCACGCTGCCTCCACACGTTCTAGGGGAAAATGCGTTGCCTGTCTCTCCCAGCTTCTTTCTGGTGGCTGCCGGTATTCCTTGATTTCTAGCCGCCTCTGTTTCAATCCCCTGACTCCACGATCTCACTTCTGCCTTTTCCTCTGTGTGTATCAGATGTCCTTCCAACTCCCCTGTGTGCGGATACCTGTGAATGACTTAAGGTCTAACTGGATAATCCAGACTAATTTCACCATCTCACTACCCTTAATCACATCTGCAAAGACTTTATCATACAAAGTGACACTTTACAGATTCCAGATATTAAGAACGGATATGTTTTCTGGGGCTGCTTTTTCAGCCTCCTGTAGGACTCATCCTTACACGTACCTTTACTTAAAGCAACTCTAGGAGGGACACACCATATTTTTAATCCCTCTTAAGCAGAGTGGGAAAAGAGTCTTGAAGACACCCCTAGCTACACATAGCTAGTGGGTGTCAGAACATCACTTGAAGCACAGTTTTGCTATTTCCAAAGGCAGAGCTTTTTTTTTTTTTAACTGTCCCACAACTTCACATTAAACGGCTGTGAGCATCTATGCTTCCATTTTCCATTCACCGTACTGATTCTGCACTAAGCGGCTTCCGTGATAGGCACACTTTTATGAATCTCAAAGTGAGAAGAGGTGGCACTCACATTAAATAGTATGGCAGCTACAAAATGTTACATCTCGCTGACCATTGTTAGAAGTACTTGAAAGTACTTACTGGCAGGCAGGCACTCAAGATCTGAAGAGATCTGACAAATAAAAATCCCCTCAACTGTGACTTTCTGCCTGCAATTTCTGCTGCTTTTGGAATCCAAGAGTATTACCCTCTTTTCTTTTTCTTTTTGCCTCGTTACAACCTCTTCTTCCCCTTTTGTCATCAAAAGTTTTTTTGTTTTTTTGTTTGTTTGTTTGTTTGTTTGTTTTACCCAGGGCTCCTTCCTCCTCCCTGACCCCGTGCGGGGCTCCTCCTGCTCCCCCACCACTCCTCCTGCCCGGGGCTCCTCCCGCTCCTCCCGGACCCTGACCAGGGCTCCCTCTCCCCCTGCCCCCACTCCTCCTACCCGAGGCTTCCCCCTTCTCGCTGTTTCTCAAGACTGAGACAGCTGTTTCGTATTTATAACAGCAACGATAATTTACAACCAGCATGGTTTTATGTTCACATAAATCTGTTATACAGAGCACATCACAAGTGTAGCCCCAGCCTGTATTTACAAAGCACTTTTCTGTCCCCTCCCAGGGCCGTCAGATGTGTTGTAGATACAATGTCTCATTAATCCTTGCCAAGCACCATGCAGGTGTTATGATCCACAGTCTGTGGACGTGAAACAAGCAAGAATCGGCTTGTGGTCACAAATTTGAAAAACAGATCAATTATCCGTCTTATACAGAATGTCCCTTGAAAAGGGAGGTCATTAGAAGGTGACCACCTAGGTACGTGGAAAAACTTGCTAACAATATCAATAATAAGGGATGGTAGATTCAGAAGTGGGAACCCAGGATTACACAGGTCTTAATTCCAAATTCCAAAATGAGCCTGGGCATCTTAATGGAGTTTTGTGGGTGTTTTTTTTCTTTGAGGGGGGTTTATTTATTTTTTTAAACACAAAAATGATGAATGTGCCACAGAATCCTAGCTCCCATGAGTGAAATGTGGAGGGCGGTTTTAAATGTAGCCCTCAGACAAGGTGTCTATAACCATTTTGCATGTGATCAGGCTTCTAAAAGGACAAGTGAACACGTGATACCTTTCCTACTAGAAATATTTAGGTGCAACAATCCAGTACAATCACGTAAGTGATGTAGAATTCTTCTGCAGAGCAAAGAAAATGGGTTTTCCTCATTATTTATGGTTCCCAAATACTTTTTATTTCTCTGTAATAACTTAAAAGGAATAATATAGGGACCTTCCCAAATATTTAGAGTAACTAGAGAGACTGTAAGCCTCTTCTTATAGCTCACTGCCAAAGGCTCATCTCTTCATTTTTCACTTGTTTTTGTTACACCTTGTAAGCTTAATTATACTTGGGTTTATCTTTTTTTAGTTAAAAGAAAACAAAACAAAAAGATGTTCTTTGGGAATAAAACAATTCCCTATGTGCTTAGCCATTCTTTTGTAGGTAAGACTAATTTCATTTAATTCAGTTCAACAAAGAGTTACTGAATTAGTATGAGCCCAGTCATGGGGGAGGTGCTTCAGGAAATGCAAAGCTACAAAACAGTCTCTGTTCCGCAGTGACTAACTAAAAGTTTGGATGTGTGTCTGTGTGTATGCGTTGTGGAGCAGAACACAGGGATGAAAGTTAAAAGTAGTACAGAAATGACTATTATTTAAGACAAAATAGGCTCCTTACTTTGAGATAGATTCAAACAAACTGCTATGGGTCATTAAGAGAGTAGGAGCAAGAAATTATAGCCAAATGTGAGAATGGAAGGTTTTATGCTGAAAACACCATTTGGCACAGGTTCTGAAGGGTATGGAGTGTGGAAGGAAGAGAGTCCGTGGGGAGGGAAAATAGGCATGAGTTAAGCAAGGCATTTACCAGAGGCAACACGTATATTTTGGCTGCTGTATCAAGAGCACTACAAGATGGACTGGGATAATCATTTGGGTCACACTGAGGACAATCCTCAATGCCAAAATATCGTATTCAAGTTTCATCCTGTGTGCAGAATGAACTATTTGGAAGGTTTTTGTACAAGTGAGACACTTGATGGAATTAGACTTCAGGAATATTTATTTAGCAACATTGCAAAAATAGTTTGAAGTGGGACTAAAGCAAAGTCAGAGAGCTGGTTAAGAGGCACAGTAAGAGGTAATGAGAAACCTGTTAGAAGTGGTAGAAATGGGAACAGAAATGAAGGGAGTGATTTAAGAGCCACTGTAAGAGTAGAATTAACGAGACCTGGAAGTAATTGGAAATAAAAAATGAATCCACTGGGTAGCCAAAGGTGACCTTGGAATTCCTCTACAGAAATAACTACTAGGAAGACACAGATATATGAAATGGAAGGATAAGATTACTTTTGAAAACCTCCTCAAATATATGTTCGATTAAACATATATTTTCTCTCACATTTTTTCCTAATGCTACATTACATTTGGGCTTATTCACTTTATTAGTACGAAGTGACAAAACAAATCAGCTCCTGAACTGAGTGACCCAAGGAAACAAGACATGGTCACTGCCCTCACGGAAACCATAACCACTTTGCGTAAGATAGGACAGCAGATGTGTGACTTTGGGACATATATTTATGTGGGGATCATGGGAGCTTTCTTACCTCTCTGTGGTCATCTTGGTGAATATTTAGTAGCAAAAAAGGTAGTGAATGTTCATTCAGTAATCAATGATGTAATAAGTAGTAGATACTATAGATATTCAGAGGAGTAAATACCATTTTATTAATTTGGTCAAGCAATTACTCTGATTAAGACTTCATGATAGTCTAGAAAGGCAGTTTCTACCTTCGAGGCATTTAGGTTTGGGACTGGGAGACACACTGTAAATAAATAAGTACAATCAGAAGTTAGCAAGTACAGGGTGGGTCAAAAGAGTGGACTAGTGACTAATCATGTCAGGATGGAAAAAGGAGTACCACAGCATGTTTATCTTTCCAAATTACACTTCTTTTCTTTTCTTTTTTATTCCCCTTCATTCATAAAAATGGTTAAGTAATGATAGTAGAGACTAGAAAACATAAAGAAATGAGTTTAATTTTTCTCATATAAAAGTTAATCTTTATTTATTCAAATAGCCTTTTACTCTAAGATAAACTCACCTCCTATATGGACTTTAAGTTTCAATTTAGTATGAGAATTTAACTGATGAATTAAAAATAATGCCCATTCCTTAGTTCACTCCAATCACAATTGACCCCTGCTCCCTCCTTCCTGCCTATTCAAACTTTAGTTACAGGTGCATTACTGTCACCCTGAGCCTGACGTACGTGTGTGTGTGTGTGTGTGTGTGTCCTTCCTCCTGGAACTACCACTATGCCTGGTACACATTAGGTGCTCAACAAATGTTTAGCAAATCAAAATAGAGGTTTTTTTTTTTTCCTTTTGACTCAACTGTTTAATACCTAGAGACATGTGGTGCTAATATTTAAGATGGATTGGTTCATTCTGTTCAAGTAGGACATAACCATTCACACACCAATGAATTTAGTACTATTAAAGGGTAATTTCCCTTCTGGGAACTGTGCCTGTTGCAGATATATTTTACATATTCAGTCTTTTTTGTCATCACTATGCAGGTAAAGAGATTAAAATAAAAGGTTTTTTCAGGTGTGCAGTTGTACACATAGACTGCATTTGAAAATGCCTGTGTATTCCAAGAAAAAATATGGAATTATTCAACATGCTTACACCCAGAACTACCCAGAAGTCACCTGTCTTTTCCAAAGATGAAAATATTAATGTTTAATTTCTGTACTACACTAGCCACCCAAATAACTCAGAGAAGCTATAATTTCCTCCTCTTTGTACCTGTGTATTATAACTCAATGGAATTAATCGAAAGCCCTGTTTCGCCCAATTTTACAATTTTGGCCCATTGTGATACTTTCATTTTGTTTTATTGTGTTTAATGTAATGTTTTTACTATTGCCTTTAATTCACATATTGTAATATCTTAAAGGAGAGCTTTTGTGTTTTATTTTCTCAAATAAGTTTCTTTTAGGACATGAAAATTTAATACTTCATAGCCTCTCACATCTATCAGAGAGAACTTCATGGCAAATTGCTTTGACATACATTCTCTCCTTTCTTGGTATAGCCTTGTGACTAGGTGTTTATATTCTTATTTCATTTTTACTAAATAAAAAACGGAGGCCTAAAGAAGCTAAGAGACACCTGGAAGCCATGTGTTCATAGGTACCACGTGTAGAGCCAGAGTTAGAGTGGAAATATTTGGGTTCCTCCATTAGTTCTCTCAAAATTCAAATAAACAAATCGGCCACACTACCGATGGCCAAATCACATGGGATATTTATGCTGAGTAATAATAATTAACATTGTGAGCATTTACACATGCCAGGCCCCACCTAAGTGCTTAACATGTGTTAGCTCATTTAATCCTTACCCCAATTATGTGGAAACAGAGGCACAAAGAAAGTCGGCTAAGGAAAACACACCTAGTAAACTGTCAAACTGGGATGTGAGCCGGCCAGTCTGCACTGTGTCTCCTTAAATGTTATTCTCTTTGTTTGTGTTTCCATGACAGGAACAGATTTAATGAAACAAATGTAAACTGATAATGTCTTCTAAACTACACTTCCTATCAGTAAACTTAGAGAAAGTTATCCTTGAACCCTGTAATTCTGTGAAGTACTTTAATGGAAATTGAATTTGTTTCCACATTCTAAGAGGTAATCTTTATTAATGGTCACTCATTAGTGTTTTATATTTAATATCTGAATAGAATTTTACTGCCTGGAAAATCCCTTCCTATTCATTATATAATTTAGAATTACTGAACTTCATAACATAAATGAATTTAGGGGCCAACCCCAACATTTTAACCGACAAAGACCAAATTTTAGAGAGGTTCCATGACGACCTCAAAGCATTTTGTTAGAGTGGCTTAACCAAGCTCAAACCCAGATCTTCCAAGGCCATTCCCACACTGAAGAAAAATGTGAGCATAATAAATGAGTATAGTGTGTGTGTGTGTGTGCACGTGCGCATGTTGTCTACTGACTGTTCCTTAAAAAAATAATACTTATGGAGAAGCATGAGCTAGTTAGCTGGCTTGCAAGTCTCCAAGGTAAGGCTGTCATTCCCCCTGAAAGACGATCAACTCCTAGATGAAAATCCTAATGTATTTAATGGCAAATAGCCAAATGAAAAGATTTAATAGTCCAAATACTTTTGGGAAAGTTTCTAGGTATACGTATGTATTGGATATTTTTAAATAATTAACTCCTTTTAAAAGTTAAGTCTTAAGTAAGTAACAGATTTTTTTATTCATTGATTTGTTGCTTATTCTAATAATTACCAGCGAGCTTATTTATGTGATGGAAGAAAGCCCAGCTGGTAAGACCACCAAATTACATTTTGTTTTCTTTTCTAAAACTCGATCTGATTGGTGCTCTAACTCAGGAGGCAAGATGCTTTTAGGAAAATCATTTAGATATATATTTTATTCTATCACAGTTGAAGAGACACAGAGAAGTTTCTGACACACATGCTGTTCCCATATATGCAAGACTTGGATTTAGTGCTATTTAAATAATTTTTCATCTTATGCTTAGGGCATTTCATGTGGCTTTGGTTCATTGAATGGAATAATGTAAAATTAGAGTTTTAAATTATCCCTGGAGGCCTACAATTAGCAAACATTCTCAAAAAAACTAAGCAACTAGAGTAAATTATTATTTCCTCTGAATTTTATTTATTTTTCTTAAATTTCATGTCATAAAATCCCATAAATCATTTTATTGTTGTATCTTAGCCCCAATTTGAATCCACTAAGTTATCAGTAATTATTTAAAGTATGCTTAATCAAATAGCAATAAAAATACATAATATTTTAGGCATTATAAAAATTTCTGACATTAATCAAAAGGAGACTATTTGTTCCTCCCAGTGATTTATACAGAAAACTGTCCTAATATTCTGTACATTCAAAAGTGTGGACAAAATAAAGTTAAACCTTTTCCTTTAAGTCATAATAGAAACATCTGAGACTGTTTGGTCTGCTGATGGGAGCCCACCTTGCTTAAAGATAGTTTATGAAATAGAAGGAGTGAAAAATAGAAGTGTATATTTGCTGTTTCTGGTTAATATCTGTACCTATTCTAAGTTCTTGAAGAAGAAGAAGAAGAAGAAGAAGAAGAAGAAGAAGAAGTTCTTAAGATCATAATAAATTCAGGTTCCCACTTTCTTTTTTTCTGAATTTAAAGTCTATACTGGGAGACGTTCTAAAGTGTCCTTGCGCTTTAAACACTCAGTGTATAAAATATCATAAAATAGCCTGTGAGCTTCACCTGAGCACTTACTATGAGCCTCCTCTGGGTCCTACCACAGTGCCTGGCTCATAGTGATACTCAATACAACTCCATTGGCTAAACTGATTAATGCCTTCTTCACAGAAGTCTTCCAGGATATTCTGTCTTATACTCCAAGAGCAATTCATTTCCAACAAACATATGTTGCATTTTATTGTATTGTGGAGTTTCTGCATCCATCTGCCATTAGGCATAATAATCATATGTAATTTATTTAGCTAACACATGGACTTTATATAACTCTGTACCCTCCCTAGCATATCATCATGAAACATTTGCTCTGGTGATACCTAATACCCTTTTTCTATACTGTTTTCCACTCTGATGTTACCTTACTGCCTTGGTATCTCTACCAACTGCTCTATTCCCCTGCCTATTAACAGAAAAATGATTTCTCATCATTCAATTATCCTAAGATATAAATTGGTTTTCCCAGGTATTTGCAGTTAATCTTTTAGTCATTATTGGGAATGAAAATCATAGACTTTTCTGTAGGGATTTCTGGTCAAAGTAAGGCAGGAGACAGACAGAAAAGGTAAAAAGCATTTATTTATATCCTATTTTGGAGTAGCCTGGTGGGCCTCATGCTAGCTTGAGGTCACACTCACCCAGAAAGATAATTAGATAAATAGATGCTATACTTCCTCCACCACCCTGAGCTCCACATAAACCCATACATACAAACCCTTCTGCAAACCTAAAATCTCCAGGGGCACCTGGGTGGCTCAGTCGTTAGACGTCTGCCTTGGGCTCAGGTCATGATCCCAGGGTCCTGGGATTGAGCCCCGCATCGGGCTCCCTGCTCGGCGGGAAGCCTGCTTCTCCCTCTCCCACTCCCCCTGCTTGTGTTCCTTCTCTTGCTGTGTCTCTCTCTGTCAAATAAATAAATAAAATCTTTAAAAAAAAAAAAAAAACCTAAAATCTCCAGAGATGGCCCTGAACATCTGCACATCAGAGAAAATCACAGTGATACATGCTGATTGTTGAGATTTATTGTATTAGAACCTTTAGTATGGTATTTCATTTGATCTCAACCTATGAGGAAAGTACTATTACCCCATTTTACAGATGAGAAAATTGAGGCTTAGAGGAGCTATGTATCTTGCTCAAGGCCACTAGACTGTTTGCCAGAGAGCTAGAATTTGATTCCAGATCACTAGGACTTTAAACCCATTTCCTTTTCAATATTATTACCACTCAAATCTGATGCCACTGAAACACCGATCCTGCAAGTAACACTGAAGAACATGGTTAACACCAGCATGGGTCTATTAGTCAGAATCATACACGTTGATTTGTTTTCCCACTTTTCTGAGTAGTATAAAGTATTCATATTGGTTATTAATTCATTTACTATATATTAGACTGAAGAAAGTTTCATAATCTTGGCTACAGATTGAAATCACCTAGTTCTATTAAATGGCCCGATGGCCTGATGGCGTCTCGTTAAAGTAGAATGTCTAGGGTTAAGACCAGGGCATCAATAAGCTAAGCTTTCCAGGTAATTCCTTATGTGGCCAAAGTTGAGACCCTATGGGTTAGACCAATTGTTCTCAACTCTGGCTACATGATAGAATCTTCTGGGCAATTGCTTAAACTTACTGATGGCTTTCCCCACTCCCCATTCTGATTTATATAACCAGTTTATAAAAGTTGACTACAGGAAAAAAATAAGATTTGAGTAACATACTTCTCAATGGTTGGGCTTTAGTTAATCAAGGTTTTATTACAGTTCTGGGTATCTGGTGGCATTCAATAAATGTTAAATGGAGGTCCTAATCCCACAGCAGAGTCAAGAAGAATAAAGTATGCTCCCTCTTGGAAGTAAACTGTTAGTGTATTTGAAATAATTATCTTGGCAAACTATCACTTTCTGAAAATCGTCCTCCTAGGTAATTTACCTCAAATGGTAAACCTTGTATTTTAAGAAAGTACTATATTTCAACTATATTTTTTCACCATATTAGGCACATATATATCTTACCTCACTTTCATAATTCTCTTCAAGGAAACAGACAGGAAACAAGATTAAGAGACTGAGGATAAGATTTAAACCAGTCTCCCACTTGGAAACATAAATGAGGCTATTGTGCCTATGAGCCTGAAGAATACCACTACTTTGTAAAATAGAGCAATGATACTTTCTGCTTTTGTAATGGCAAATATATACACAAAGGACTCCTAGCCCAATAACTAGAACAAAAATGAACTGTCTCATGAAACAGTTATGGAACTAACAAGATATTTACATACGATATCTTTTTTAGATTTCAGGAACTAGTAACTAAAATAACAAAAATCTTCTTTTCAGCATGAAGTTATTGATGATTTATGATGGCAGAAATTCTCATTAAGAAAACCCCCTAAACTTGATTGTATAAATAATTAATCAGCATGCTGCATGTTTCAATGTGCATTAATAAAGCTAGGTGTCATATTTAATCCCTCAAATGTAAACTAATGCAACAAACAGCAATTTTTTGAAGATAAATATTCTTGGTTTAAAAAATTTAAAAAATATAAAGCTTATTTAATTTGACCTTCCCACTTCTTATTTAATTCTTCTACTTGTTTTTTTTTTCTTTTCTTTTCTTTTCTTTTTAGGACCACCTCAGAAAATAGTGTCACCTAAACAAGAACATGAAGATAGGAAACACGACAAAGTCACAGATAAAGGAAGTGAAAGTGGGACTTCCTGTAATGAGCTCTCCACTTCCAGCTGTGACAGCCACTCAGAGGCGAGCACTCCCCAGGACAACCCGCCCAGTGCCCAGCAGGCAACAGCTCACCAACCCAACACCTTAACATTGGATCGTCCTTCCAAAAAAGCACCTGTGCAATGGATGCCCCCACCAGACAAACGCAGAAACAGTGAACTCTTTCAGACACTCATCAGCAAGTCCCGGGAAACAAATCTATCCAAAAAGAAAGTCTGTGAGAAGCTAAGTGTGGAAGAAGAAATGAAAAAGTGTATTCAGGATTTTAAAAAAATCCACATTCCAGATTATTTTCCAGAGCGCAAACGCCAGTGGCAGTCTGAACTGTTGCAGAAGTATGGCTTATAGTAATCGTCACATTCCTGCGGTGTTTCGATGACGTTCGACATTTACTGCAGTGTCACCACCTGGTTATATCCTAATGATGGTCAGTGTGATTCTTGCTGCTCTCCCTTTTTGTGAACAGTGGATGTGGGACAGTATTTTATTTCATTCTTTTTTGTTGTTGTTGTTGTTTTTAGAAATATGATTTTGAAAAACAGAAAAAATAATAAATGTTTATTCAAAATGGCATATCTGATTCAAACCATTCTGCAAGAATGAAAGTAAAATGTGCATGATCAAGAAGCTTTAAATCTTGATTTTTGAACTGAGGTCAACTGGATATGTTTGTCTTTTTGTAACTCACCAAAAACAAGTCATCGTATCTCTCCAACAAAAATGACAATATGGATGAAGCAACATCAAATAAAATGTTAGATGATGGTTTTGGGACCCAAATCCAAACCTGTTTAAATGTTAATGCAATAAAACAAGTTATTATTTTTGCATGAACACAATGTAACAAATAAATCACAAGACATAGGGAAGATCTGTTTGTTGCTTGGAAAGAAAAAAAATTACAAAAAAAAAGCAAAAAAAATGTTTCAGGCAAAGCCTATAAATGTAAACTGTCTAGGAGATTGATTTTATTTGTTCTGGATCTGTGATATTTTTGTGTATGTGTATGGTGTTCTGTATGTTAAGATGGTGTAAATATGCCTTATGCTCTTGTGTTATGGCACTGACATTCATCTATTAATGCTAGTCATGATTATTTCTGTGAAATGAGTCCTTACATCAGGCTGTGAAAATTGGTATAATGATGCTCTGAAAGATCCTATTATCATGTTAATCAAAATAATTGAGGAAAATGGTAAAGAGCTTTATGTATTTATTTAAAAAAGGAAAATATATTAAACTTCCTTGATTTCTGTTGACTCTCTTTGAAAATACTCAATTGTCACACTGTCTTCCATGTTCCCTTAAAATCCCAGGCTGGAGAATGATATGTTCAACTGTAATGTTGACAAGTTAGAGTTTTAACATAATTCAAAATGGGTGTAGAGTCCAATCCAGATAGCTGTGGGATTGATTAATAAATCCTTAACCCACAAGAGTAAAAGACTTCATCTGAGAATACACTAAACTTTTATTTTAGCTGACAACCAGCATGAAAGCTTCTCCAAAGACAATTGGGAAGTTACCTCCTACAAATTAAGAGACAAAAATGTCAATAGCAAGCTGAAAGGTTAACCTGAATGACAAGAGATTTCTTCTTGGTTGCATATAAGGAAACGAGCTTTCTTACCATAGGCTACACAGTTTTTGCCTCACCATCTCTATAGAAAGAAATACATAATATCATGAAATCTCACTAACAAAGAGGATGAAAAAGAAGGTAAAGATATCTTCAGGAATTATAGAGCTCAATCTCTGTGGTGGGTTAAAACAGAAGTCGAGCAGTACTTGTGGTATTTCTTTAATAATATAGGGAGATAAGCATTGTTAACTCAAAAATGTTTTAATCTACAAAAAAAAATGTTTTAATCTACATACATTTTTTAGGTGTTCTTAGATTTCTCAATCTACTATTATACAAAATACCATCTACAGTGGACTGTTAAAGAAAACCCAGATATGTGATTGACCTTGAACTACCTATCAGGCTTTAGGGAAAGAGCTACTCTCAAATTCTGCATTTCCGTATGGGAAGGTTGGGAGTCTTGCCATGGCCTGATGTAGCTGTAACATGCTGGTTAAATGAATACAGTTGGTGGTTGGTTTGTCATAGTTCAAATCCCACCTTTACCATTTATGACCTGTGTGATCTTAGGGATAATGGGGGGTAATATTAATACAGAGATTAAGTAACAGAGGAAAAGCATCACTACCACTCCTGGAGATCGAGGGAAAAGGGGAAGCGGCGGTCTTACTAGAATCCAGGAACCAAGGCTAACAGATGGAGAACTTAGAATACAGAGGAACAAGCTGTCCAGTGAGACCTGTAGCCACTAGAGAGTCAGTCACTTCCACAGATGCCTTGCAAAACAAAAAGTAAGGGGAGGGGGGTGCATTATCTCAGGTTCCCAGTATCTCACCAATGTTCTCCATTGTTCCAACATGAATGGAAACCAGTTGGTAAAGGAGCCTGGGAAATGTAATTTATAGAGGTGATCCCCTTGTGATACAAAGCCCAGCAGTGAAGGACAGGGAATAGATCTGAAAAACACTTCACACCCTAGTCTGTTCTTTCCCAACATAGAACTTCAAATAGAATTGCAATGGCAAGAATTTAGTACATGTGGACTATTTCAGATCTTTATATCTCTACATCACAAAAGAAGGAGTGTCTATCCTTAGTAGATCGGAATCTATTTCAGTAATAGCCTATTGAACACTTACCATACACCAAGTGTTTGGCTCAAAGGTTAACAACACATTCAAGAAATATGAATTACCAGCTGTTGCCCTTGGGGAGAAACTTATGGTCTGATTCTCCCAAACCATTATGCTTTCACCAGAGGCTAGAATCTGGCTGGCCCCATTTGGGGTTACAAGGGTATCAAGGAAGGCACCTGGAATGGGGGCTCTTCCCTAAACAAAAGGAGACTCCAGATTTAAAGATGAGTTGGGCTAAAACTGGTGTATAAATCTCCTTTTCCAAAGAATCAGGAGATAAAATCTGGAGAATCACCAAAAGCCGAAAGTGCTGGAAGCTGATGCTGAAGTTGAGTATTTATGGAGAGTAAATGCATTTTTTAGCTCACATATACACTTTTTGAATATTTATGGAGTTCACATGGTATACCTTTGTTTGCTACACGGTAGACACTCAACTTGTGACCTGATGTCTTATTGTTGTTATTTTAAAAGGAAACATATTGAGTACTAAAATGAGAACAGGAAATAAAGTTAATTGTGAGATATTCAATTTTAGAAAAGTAAACTAGACGTATTTTTCCCTATTCCTCCCACTAAATATAACTAAAAACCCTAGGCATTATATATAAAAATGCTTAAGAGGCTCTGAAAGGCTGAGAGAAGAAGAAAAGCTAGGTAGGGATATTGGGCCCCAGAGAACAATATGGTGATGAGTTTCCTGGGTTTTCTTTTTACCTCATAAACCCCAGCCTTGGAGCTGAAGAAGTACCTGGTAACCCAGAAAAAGTAACAGGTGCAGACAAACACACACACACACACACACACACACACACACACACACACACACAAATCTTGCTCTCTCTAGCCAGGAAAAGGACAGACTAGCAACTTAGCAAAACTGAAAACTTTTAGATAGTAACTGCTATGCTATTTCAGTTTGAAGATAAATGGACACAACTGCATTCCATAGTAATAAGGCTCCCCACTTTTTTAATAAAGATTTACTTATTTATTTATTTATTTATTTATTTATTTATTTATTTGAGAGAGACAGAGAGAGAGCAAACGGGATGAGGGGCAGTGGGAGAGGGAGTGAGAAAATCTCAAGCAGACTCCCCACTGAGCATGGAGCCCAGGACCCTGAGCCAAAATCAGGAGTCAAACGCTTAACCGGCTGAGCCACCCAGGCACCCCAGGCTCCCCATTTTTTTTAGACTCTTTTAGAGTGGTTTTAGTTCACAGCAAAATGAGAGGAAGGTGCCGAGATTGCGTGTGTTCCCCCTGCCCCACACATTCCTAGCTTACTCCGCTATCAACATCCCCCATCAGACAGGTGCATTTGTTACAATCGATGATCCTACATTGCCACATCTGGTCTTTTTACTATCTACATTGTTTTGCCTTTTCCAGAAGGTTATATAGTCAGAATCATATAGTACATAGACTTTTCAGATTAGCTTCTTTAAGTTAGTAAAATATATTCAAGTTTCCTCTATGTCTTTTCATGGCTTACTAGCTCATTTATTTTTAGTGCCGAATTATATTCCATCGTCTAGATGTCCCACAGTTTATCCATTCAACTTACTGAAAGACAACATGGTCACTTCCAAGTTATGGCAACTATGAATAAGCTGCTGTAAACATCCATGTATAGGTTTTTGTGGGGACATAAGTTTTCAACCCTTTGGATAGATGCCAAGGAGTGTGATTGCTGGATCATATGGTAAGAGCATATTTGGTTTTGTAAGGATGGATCCATCAAATGGTCTTCCAAAGAAGTTGTACCATTTTGCATTTCTATCAGCAGTAAATAAGAGTTCTTATTCTTTCATATCCTCAGCAGCATTTGGTATTGCTAGTGTTCCAGATTTGGGCCATTCTAATAGGTTTGTAGTAGTATCTCATTGTTGTTTTAATTTGCATTTCCCTGATGACATGTAAAGTGAAACATCTTTTCATATGGTCTTTTGCCATCTGTATCACTTCTTTAGAAGGTGAGATGTCTGTTAGGGTTATTTGCTCAGTTTTTAACGGGGTTGTTTGTTTTTTATTGTTGAATTTTAAGAATCCTTTGTATATTTTGGATAACAGTCCTTTATCAGATATTTATTTTGCAATTATTTCTCCTAGTCTATGGCTTGTTTTATCATTCTCTTGACATTGTCTTTTGCAGAATAGAAGTTTTTAATTTTTTTTAAGATTTTATTTATTCATTTGAGAAAGAGAGACAGAGAGAGCATGAGTAGGTGGAGGGGCAGAGGGAGAAGGAGCAGCAGACTCCCCACTGAGTGGGGAACATGATGTGGGGTTCAATCCCAGAACCCTGGGATCATGACCTGAACTGAAGGCAGACACTTAACCATCTGAACCACCCAGGCTCTCCAGAAGTTTTTGATTTTTAAAAAAATTGAAGTCCAGCTTATTAATTATTTCTTTCATGGATATTTTATTTGGTGATGTATCTAAAAAATCCTTACCATACCCAAGGTTATCAGGTTTTCTTCTATGTTATCTCTAATCTAGGAGATTTGTAGTTTTTCTTTTTTTTTTTAAAGATTTTTTTTATTTATTTATTTGAGAGAGAGAATGAGATAGAGAGAGAGCATGAGAGGGGAGAGGGTCAGAGGGAGAAGCAGACTCCCCGCCGAGCAGGGAGCCCGATGGGGGACTCGATCCCGGGACTCCAGGATCATGACCTGAGCCGAAGGCAGTCGCTTAACCAACTGAGCCACCCAGGCGCCCAGAGATTTGTAGTTTTTCATTCTACATTTAGGTTTGACATCTATTGCTTTTTGGTCTGTGATTCATTTTGAGTTAATTTTTTGTGAAGGGTGTAAGGTCTGTGTCCAGATTCATTTTTGCATGTAGATGCTCAGTTGTTTCAGAACCATTTGCTCCATTGTATTGCCTTTACTCTTTTATCAAAGATCAGTTGACTATATTTATATAGGTCTATTTGGGAGGTCTCTATTTTATTCCATTGATCCATTTGTCTATGTTTTCACCAATACCACCCTGTCTTGATTAATGTAGCTTTATAGTAAGTCTTGAAATTAGATAGTGTCAGTCTTCTTTGTTCTTCTCCAAAATTGTGTTGGCTATTGAGTCTTTTGACTCTCAATATGAACTTTAGAAACAGTTTGTTGATATCCACAAAAAAAAAAAAAGCCTCTCTAGAATTTTGATTGGGATTGCACTGAATCTCTAGATCAAGTTGGGAAGAATGACATCTTGGAAATATTGAGTCTTCTATCCACAAACATGGACTATCTCTCTATTTATTTAGTTCTTATTTTATTTAATTCATCAGAGTTTTGTAGTTTTTCTTATATAGAATTTTGTACCAATTTTGTTAGATTTATATTTAAGCATTTAATTTTGGTAGTGTTAATGTAAATTGTAGTGTGTTTTTAATTTCAGATTCCACTTGTTCATTTCTGGTATATCAGAGCCCCCCATTTTTTGAAGAATAAAATCCAAACAGGTATCACATTATAGGCCCTTAATAAAGTGATTTCATATCAGTTTACCTCTCTTGGGCAACAAAGCACTTCTAAAACTTAGCAGCTTAAAAACAATTTATCAACTCACAATTCTAAGGATTGGCAATTTGGGCTAAGATCCACTGTGCTGTTCTTCCACTGATTTCACCTGCACTTACCTAGATAATTTACTGGTAATTGTCAGTTGCTAAATAATCTATAATGACCTCACTCCATTTTTGGCCATTGACAAGCTTCAATTAGCTGGCCTCAGTTCTCTACATATGCTCTCCAGTAGTCTAGCTCAAATTTATTCACATGGTGGTAGGGTCTGAAGAGTGTGAGGCCAGAGGCTGGAGATTGGAGGCCGGGCTTGAAACTCATCCAATATCACATCCCCTTCATACTCTTCATCAAAGCAAGTCTACTCAAATTCAAGGGATATGAAAATATACACTACCTCTTCATGAGAGGAACAACAAAGAGTTTCTGACCATTCATAATCTACTGTGAATCCAATCTATCCTTTCCAGATTCACATCTAGAAGCAAACTCTGCACAGCAGTTACTAGTGATTGGCTAAGACTAAAAATTGCCCCCCTCACACTCATACACACATACAAACTTCATTCACATTTCAAATCTTACCCATATTACATGTTTCAATTCAAATGGCACTTATTCTACAACATTTTCTTTAATTCCTCAGGGAAGAATTATTAATCATTCCATTTTCAGACATCTCAGACCTTTTAAAAAATATCCTGCTGACTTGATGTACATACAAAGTTTTATAATATAAAGGAATAACTATATACATTTGTATATAGATTGAAAGATTTGTATAGTTTGAAAGATTTTTCATATAGGTTAAGATCTTAATTTTCTTTGAGTGAGGAAAAACAATGAGTACACAGCTTTTAGCACACAGTAGGTATTAATAATTTTGGCAAATGAATAAATACACTTTTCAACGTAAGAATCTCTACAGCAGTCCTTGACAGATTCTATTCCTGCCTCACTACCTGCTAAAAGCTATTTTACAATGTTTTCAGGCCAAATGCTACTCACTGGTCCTCACTGCTAATGTCTCACAGAGAGATTATTCAAATGAGTATTTTAAAAATATTCCAGTTTATTCCAATTTGGATGAATGTGATTTTAGCATCTCCGGCTAGAGAGTCAGTCACTAGGTCTTAAAATCACTTCTCCCCCACAGGGTTTACCTTTTGTTTAGCATATAGTAAACATAATCTGTGACCATGTATTGGTGTTTTTAGTTTAGGTTAGTTAAGCAAATATTATGAAAGAATGGTTATGTTCATTTCAAAAGGATGCAATTTGGAAGAGTTTCCTATAAAGCCCTGAAACATCAAATCTATTTTCTTCAAAAGTGTTCTCCCTCTCCCTTATTCAGTCCTAAAAACATTCACTTTGAAGCATAACATACATAGGCTAAAAGAATCCCCCACCTGCAGTGTTGAATCTTGAAAGTCATGTACATTTTCTATATAAATGAATTCAAAGCAATCTGTGCCTATTTCTAGAGTGCCTACTATGGGCAAGGCACTTTACCAGATGTATTGAAGATACAGCAGGAAATAAGCAATAATAAAAATGCCCAAAAGCATATAGATTTAATTTCAGCCATATGATGTGTACACGATCACCATGATAAAGTGTAGGCAGTGGCGTGGGCTATAATAAAAGCACAAATATTGCTACATAGATTTAGAGGAAAGAGACAGCTTTATGGTAGAAGTAGAATTTGAGCTGGGACGTGAAAGAAGCAGAATTTGGATTTGTCCATGGAAGGGTGTGGCAAAGGAGACTCTACAGGGAAAGAAACAAGTCTTCAATATGTAAGAAGACTGCAGTAGGTGAAAATATAGAAAATTGTTCACACAAAAATATCACTGAATATATTTTTCAGTATAGTTTTTTAATGAATAAACCCTTATGTTGAAGAATATATTAATGAAGACTATTTTAATAATAATTTTCATATTCAAGATTATACCCTCATAACTAAATTCTTCTAATACCCACCAGTCTATTTATCCCCATGTCCTGCAGTCTCTAATTACAGCAGCAGGGAGTTACAGTAGAAGCAAATTAAGTTTTCTTTAAAATGCTATTAAGAGGGACGCCGGGGTGGCTCAGTTGTTAAGCGTCTGCCTTCGGCTGAGGTCATGATCCCAGGGTCCTAGGATGGAGTCCCGCATCGGGCTCCCTTCTCGGCGGGAAGCCTGCTTCTCCCTCCGCCTTTGCTCCCCCCACCCACTGCTTGCGCTCTCTCACTCTCTCAAATAAGTAAATAAAAAAATAAAATCTTTAAAATAAATAAATAAAATGCTGTTAAGAGACTGAACGGAAACTAATTAAAACAAATGAAAAGAAACAAGTGAATTAGAACTCAGACCAACAAACTATTTTTTTTCTGGGGAGGATTATTTTAACCTAACATCGTTTAGAATCGTGTATGCCTGGTAAGAATAAAAAGTAGATTAATGGATAGTTGGTTTTACTGGCATTTTACAATTATCTACTTTTATTGCCTGCACTTGGGGCAAATTGGTCCCATCACTGATGCTTGATATCCATGGCAGTTCAACACAGAAGACAAACTAGGAATTATGGTATAGTTTAACAAGTACTAAACTAGAGGCATATAAAAGGATTTTCCACGGCAGCCACAAGTTCACTCCTTCATCGTGTTCCACTTGGACTTCGGTAATAAGGACTACACTGGTCTGCTTTCAACCTTTTTCCTTCCGGTCCATCCTTCATGCTGCTAGAAATGTGATCTTCCTGCCACACAAATCTTTCATACTCTCTTCTTAAAACCCTTCATCTTACTGCCTATGAGGAAAAAAACTTACACACTACCTTATATAACTAATGAAGACTCCATTTTCTTTCTTTTTTTTTTTTAAGATTTTATTTATTTATTTGACAGAGAGAGACACAGCGAGAGAGGGAACACAAGCAGGGGGAGTGGGAGAGGGAGAAGCAGGCTCCGACGGAGCAGGGAGCCCGATGCGGGGCGATCCCAGGACCCTGGGATCATGACCTGAGCCGAAGGCAGACGCTTAACGACTGAGCCACCTAGGCGCCCCGAAGACTGCATTTTCTGCCTGTTCTCTTTCTTCAGTTTTGTCACCATGTACAAAAATGTACACACGCATCCTTTTTTTCCAGCTATTTCTGACTATGAGCTATCAAGTGAAATTTGCCACTTCTTCCTTTGTGTCCACCAATATAGTATTTATAATGACAGGGACAAAATTCATTAACTCGTGTGAATGTTCTCTTCCGCCTCTCCCAAACTGAAGATAGTGTGCCAGCTCAGTCCTCACCTACTTGGTGAAACAAAATAGAGATTGAGAATGCAAGAAACATAGTACACAGCCTTTTCCTACCATATTTTCACACTTTTGAAAACATGGCAGACTAAGAAATAAAAATAAAATATGACCATTTCTCAAACCCTAGTGAAATAATGGACCTAAATGGTGGTTATCTATGGCTGCTAAAATCATTACATGAAAAGATAATGGGAAACCGTACAATGGGTGGATCTGGCTGCTAGTATCTGATCCCACTGCCTAATCTTAACCTCATGTGTAGAGAGACCCCAAGCATTAGTGCCTCTTGATTAGAAGCAAGAGGAAACTTATAGCACCAGCTATAACGTACTCTTACCAAAAACATTAGAGCTGAATCTGAGAAGTCTCTGGATCTATGCTAGTTAAAAGATGGACCTTAAAAATTCAACTGGATTTTTAAAAAAATTAAGTGAATAAAAGAGAAAGCAATAGATTGGGGGTAGGGTGGGTAACAGAGTGAATACTAGACAGGAAATCGCAAGAAATCAAAGCATGATCTCAGAAAGACTAGCTGTATATGCAAACCAGAAGGAATGGAGAGTGTGGCCACAGAGAGGGATTGTTTAAATTGGTGATTTTAGGTTTTAAAGAGAATCCAGAAGTGCCCAAATCATTTGAATCTACTTATTCCAACTTTCTTCCCTAAGGGTTTGACTTCCATAATTCTGACATCATTGCATGATTGATTAATCAATCCCTGAGAGCTCTCCCCATGCCCTATCAAGTAAATAACCCATACCAGGCAAGATTATCCTTCATAAACCTTCAAACTTCAAACCTTCATATCCTTCAAACTCCCTCACTCAAAACTCTCAGTGGTTCCCTGTCTGCCTCCAGATTAAATCCAAAATGCCCAGTCTGTGATTCCCAGTTCTCTCTCCATTGGCCACACTTTATTTCACCATCCCAGCCCCTAATTCCTATCCTCAGTTCTAGTCAGACGTATACTCTTCCTGTTTGTTTATTTGTTTCCGCTCTTTCTATTCTCCAAATCTGGAATTCCCTTTCTCCTCTAAGGTTTTTCATACCAAGTCAATAACCCCATCAAAGTCCAGAGCAACGCATTATAGCAAACGTTGCCTGGGTTCAAATCCTATCTCCACCACATAGTAGCTGTATGTAACATGGGGATGATAATGCAGCCTATCCTAAGAGTTGTTGTGAAGATTTAACACATGTAAGGCACTTTAAACAATGTTTGGCATTAGTCAAAAACCTTTTCAACTACTTTCCTTCTTGCCATGAAGATATTTTCTTACTTGAACTATTTTTTTGGAGATACATGATCGTTGTATCTCCAAATATTTTCACATGTTGCCTTAGACTTATTCTATAATTACATGAAAGGAGAGTTAAAATCTCTGCTACTTTTGTATTTATTATCTTTAAGTGGTATTTTGCACAATTAGGTATTTAATAAATGCTTATGATTAATTAAATATCAAATATCCAAATTAAGTAATATAAGTGAACAAATAAATACATTAATGAATCAGTGAATGAATGAATGAGAAAGTAAACAAAGTAGCATGAATTTGTAAGGTGAAACTTGAAGACAGATGAATGATCTCTAAGGCCAGTTTGTTCAGCTATAGCATGCTAATTTTTTACTCAGGCTGCAACCTTAAGACTCCTGAGTTATGGCCTCCCATTAACTATTCATCAATTTTCTGAATCAGGAAACCAAAGCATGTCTATTTTGTATCATTTTAGCTGCTCCTTGTTTGTTAGTAAAATTACTTTGCGATGCAAACTTTTCAGAAAATGTGCTATTTTACAGAGGTTTCAAAAGCATAGCTAAACTTCACAGAGATCTTCTGTGTGCTCAGGTAATCTAAAAAAAAAAACTCTGACACAAATCAATGCTGACATTTTAGATGCTTATCCATGTAAATATTTGCTCTATCTAAGATTTAAATCTATCTATATCAGTGTAGTAAAACGGAATTATCTAAATGCAAATATACTTTGAGATTCTGCTAAAGAATTTTTTTGGGGGGTGCTCTTGTTCCAAAGATAACATTTCCCCTAAGTTTTTCTTAATATTATGATATTTCATTATCTGATTATTTTCAATGTACATAAAAATTGACATCAAAATGAATTTCTTCCCTCTCTTTTTTTAGTGGAAAAATGTTATTAGTTTTTTTTTAAGATATAACTCACTTACCATAAAATTCACACTTTTAAAGTATACAATTCAGTGGTCATTAGTATATTCACAACATTGCAAAACCATCACAGCTATCTAATTCAAGAGCATTTTTATCATCCCATAAAGAAAGTGCATACCCATTAGCAGTCATTTCCCAATGCCCTTTTTCCCCCCACCAGCCCCTTGGCAATCACTAACCTACTTTTAGTCTCTCTGGGTTTGCCTATTCTGGACATTTCATATATATGATCCATATACGTGGCCTTTTGTATGGAGCTCCTTTAGTTTAGCATAATGTTTTCAAGGTTTATGGATGTTGTACCACGAATCAGTACTTCATTTATTTTCAAGGCTGAATCATATTTTATTGTGTGGATATGGAACGTTTTATTTATTCATTCATCAGTTGATAGACATTTGGGTTGTTTCCACTCTTTGGATATTATAAATGATGCTGCTAGGAAGATTTGTGTACACTTTATTGAGAAAACATATGTATTCAATTCTTTGGGGGATATACTTAGGAGTGGAATTACTGGATCATATGGTGACTTTATATTTAACTTTTTGAGGAACTACCAAACTCTTTTTCACAGTGGCTGCAACATTTTACATCCCTACAAGCAGTCTGTGGGGGCTCCAATCTTGACATCTTCAACAACATTTGTTATTGTCTGTCTTGGTTATAGCCATCCTAGTAGGTGTGAAGTGGTACTTTGTTGTGGTTTTGATTTGCATTTCCCTAATGATTAATGATGGTGAGCACCTTTTTATGAGTTTATTTGCCATCTGTATATATTTTTTTTTGAATAGGCTTATTCAGGTTCTTTGCTCACTTTTAAATTGTATTGTTTATCTTTTTGTTGTTAAGTTTTAAAAATGATTAATATATTTTAGATACTAGATCCTTATCAGATAAAGGATTTGCAAGCTTTTTTTTTTAATGTTTAAACCAATAAGTCTTCTAGTCTTTACCAAGAGGCTTTGTGTGTGTTCTAAATCACGCCTTCAACACTCAAACAGATTATTACTCCATTTTGGCTTTCACTTACTGCTTTCACAGAGCCTGAAAGTCAGCCAGTGGTGAGAGTTTAGGACATTCTCAGGTCCCTCCTAGGCATACATACAACCCTATTGCACACAACCCTACAAATTCATGTGGACTTGGAGATTCCCAGAAATAAGTTGGAGCTTTAGTCTTTCTTTTTTAAATTAATTAATTAATTAATTTACTATTTGATTGATTTGATTTGATTTGGGAGCTTTTCAAAGGCCCCTCTGGACATATCATTCCCTAGCTTACCTTTTTAATTATTTTGGTCAGTTTGTTGTTTGCCCCGTTACTTTCATAGGTAGCTGTGATGATAAACGATTGCCACTGATTATTTTCAACAATACCCTCAAGAAAAGACTGTTCAAACTAGAAGAAGTCTGAGTCAGGTCGAATAAAAACAAGTCTTGTCAGTGAGATTTTCCAGGAAACCGAAGGAATTGTTCTTTGGAGGAACTCCAGCCCCATCTCATTCCTTCCAAAATATGCTAGACTTCTGGTTTTCATTTAGATTGTCGGCTGTTGGTTTTCAAGGCCAGCACAGACCCAGGAGAGAGAGGTCTGGGTATCAATCAGGTTGAAATGCAGTAAAACTCACTTTTATTGCTGAGATTCAGTAAAATCTTGAATAAAGACTCCCTAAATTGTTGCAAGTTTTGGTTAATTTCCAAAGTTTTAAAAAAGTTGATTTTTACCACTTTTGCCAATTTTCTCGTTGCTTCTTTGGAGGAAAGGATTTTTTAGAGGTTCTTATCCATTCCTGCTCTATCAGTGTTTTGAAATTTAACATCATCTTAATGTTTGTCCTTTCTGAGAAAATTTTTTCACAAATACGAAATTGTACACTTTCTATGCACAGAAAATCTGTGCTTATCCACTGATATTATAGAGAATCTTACAGGGTCAAACCGTTCCCTTCACTGTCTTCTCAGACGCCCTAATTCAAATTCAACATGATTCGACTCCTACCGAACAGAAACCACAGGAACAATCATTTTCCTCTTTAGTTATATGTTTGCTTCTTGATTTTATCACTCTGAGATTGTATTATAATCCTATGATGAATTATGCACCGTGCAAAATAAAAGTGCAGTGGAATAACATAAATCAAAGAATATGTGATATGTTGAAAGCTATTTCTCATAACTGAAAATACTGGCAGTTCTGATCTAATGATAATAAAAACACTGACTGTTATATCTGGATTTCTTTTCCTGGACAAAAACTGATAGTGATCAGTAAAAAATCCATTTTTCATAACTGCTTTCATTGTTCTAGAGTTTCCTGCCTTCTAAATGGCAGAATAATCACCTCCTTCAGTACCTGGAAATCAGGCGCCCGCGTGATAGAGGCCAAGCTGGAAGCTGCCACACTAATCAATCCAATCACTTCAAAAGAGCTCGTATCTTAGTCATGATTAGATCAGATTGCAGTAAAAGTTTGCTATTTAGAATAGCCACCTTTCTGAAAACACTTGTCAGTGGAGGAATTTTTTAACATGGAAAGTTCTATTAAGGAAACACGATCACCACTCGCCAGCGGAAGTACAGGTTCAAAGCGTTGGGGAGGATCCGTCTCACTTTGAACAGGATGTGTACGGTTCTGCAGGGACTGGCCTGGAACAAGAGAGCATAATGGCCTCTTAGAAACTTATTTTCAAACAGTCCTTTTCAATTTGAAGTCCAAACAAAACGTTTTTGATATCACAGTAATAAACTCTCAATCGAATTAAATCATTAGCATATTTCATAGGCTGCCTTTTCACTTCTCCCTCATGACTTCAACACCCTCAGACTTTTTCCTGTTTGAGCTAAGACAGTACACATGTGTGAGGACAAGGCAGCCGTTTATAATCACGTAGAACCGCTGGTGGTCTGGTAACAATATTTCAGAATAAAATTCTGAATATACTTACGCACAAAACACACTTAATTAAATCGATCCAATATCAAACTGGAATCTTTCTTTTCTTTATAAAAGATTTTTATTTATTTATTTATTTTTTATTTTAATTTTAGATAGAGAAAGAGAGTGAGTGGGGGGTGAGAGCTGAGTGGGGAGGGGAGGGGTGAGAGAGGGGAAGAATCTCAGGCACGATTGTGGGGCTCTATCTCAGGATCCTGAGATCATGACCTGAGTCAAAACCAAGAGTCGGTTGCTTAACCGACTGAGCCACCCAGGCCCCCAGACTAAAATCTTTCTAATAATAAATAAATCGTCACTGAGAAATCTATTTCTTGCCACCTGGGGACATGAAAAAAATGAAGTGTGCCATAAATACATTTTTTTATATTCAGCAATTTTGCTTTTAACAATCATCACTGCAGTCCTATATAAACAATATTTATTATTATCTCAACAAAAATCTTAGGTCATTATTCCTAGAATTAAAAAGAAAAAAATAGGGCACCTGGGTGGCTCAGTTAGTTAAGCATCTGCCTTCAGCTCAGGTCATGATCCTAGGGTCCTGGGATCGAGTCCCACATCGGGCTCCCTGCTCAGCAGGGTGTCTGCTTCTCCCTCTGCCTGCCGCTCCCCCTGCTTGTGCTCTCTCTGTGTCAAAAAAATAAATAAAATCTTTAAAAAAAAAGAAAATAAAGTTTCATTAAGTCATTTAATGCTTTTAATGTTTAATTGAAAAAACTGACATTATTTTACTAATTTATTTTTAAAGCAGAGCTTCTGAAATTTCCCCAGTTGATAGTGGAAATCACCTACAAATGGAGAGCAGACAGGACCTGTGTTCAAATTAATATGAAATTTCCAGTTCACATGTGCTGTCGTCCATGTCTATATTGAAACAGATGCATGTGTAACAAAGTTAAGGACATAGTGGAAATTTTTATTTTGAATAATCAGAGTTTCCTATACTGATAAATGTGCCTTTTCACTACATCCATCATTGTGTCTATTTGTTCTTTATTTGCAAAATATTAATTCCTATATTTTAAATAGTCATTCCATAAAGAATTATTAATGTAAGAAATACCCCACAGGTTGACATTATGCACTTGTCATACTGGTTTTTGAAGTATTTGTTTTTTTACTGAGTAGTTAAAAAAAAAGCTAATTGGAGCTCTGGCTAGAGAACCATTAATTTTTTTAATTCATATCTGTACCCACCATTTTATTTACACATTCATTCATTTATTATAAATTTTTGCTTATTTTATTTTTGTTTTTGTTTTTTATTTGATTACCAAATTAAACGTCAATGGGTTAAAAAGATGTGGTGGCCTCACAGAGGTTTACAACAATAAATAATGCTGGTGTAAAGAAAGCTAACAAAATAGAAGCACAGAAGCCATAGGAGATCATGCGGATCTTAAATGATCTGACAGAAAAAGGAAAGTCTCCCAGAAGACATCTGGCTTGTATCTGAAGAATTAGTTGGATTTATCTAGAGAGGAAGTGAAAGGGATGACACAATGCTTTTGTAGAGAAAAATAATACTCTCAAATTCAACAGAAAGACTTGAAGGAATAAGATAAATCCAGAGGATGGAATGTAGGAAGATGAAGCTGTAGTAGTCAGTGGAGACCTGAGTGTTTTGAGCCATATTAAAGACTGTACATTTTTCCTATGGGCAATGGGAAGTCAATGAAAGTTTGGAAATTGGAGAGTATGTGAAGATGTTAGACTATCACTGTGTTTATAGAGGAAGGAAGGTAAGAATTTGTATATGACCAGAGGGACTTCTTTCATAATAATTCAGAGGGGAAATTATCTATTTAAACAGGGTGATATGATCCTCTCAATGATGCAGAAAAAAACATTTGACAAAATACAACCTCCATTCTTGATAAAAACTCTCAATGAAGTAGATACAGATGAAACATATCTCAACATCATAAAAGCCATATACGAGAGGGGCGCCTGGGTGGCTCAGTTGGTTGGGCGACTGCCTTCGGCTCAGGTCATGATCTTGGAGTCCCGGGATCGAGTCCCACATCGGGCTCCCTGCTCGGCAGGGAGTCTGCTTCTCCCTCTGACCCTCTTCCCTCTCGTGCTATCTCTCATTCTCTCTCTCTCTAATAAATAAAAAAAAAAATTAAAAAAAAAAAGCCATATACAAGAGACCCACAGCTGATATCATCCTCAATGGGGAGAAATTGAGAACTTTTCCTCTCTGGTCAGGAACAAGACAGGGATGTCCACTCTCACCATTACTATTTAGGGCAGAACTGGAAGTCTTAGCCTCAGCAATCAGACAATAACAAATAAATAAATAAAAAGTATCCTAATCAGCAAGGAAGAAGTCAAACTTTCACTATTTGCAGACGACATGGTATTCTATGTAGAAAGCCCTAAAGACTCTGCTCAAAAATTGCTAGAACTAATACATGAATTCAGCAAAGTCGCAGGATATAAAATTAATACACAGAATTCTGTTGCACATCTATACACCAATAATGAAGCAGCAGAACAAGAAATCAAGGAATCAATCCCATTTACCATTGCACCAAAAACAATAAGACACCTAAGCATAAACCTAACCAAAGGGGTAAAAGATTCGTGCTCTGAAAACTATAGAACACTTATGAAAGAAATTGAAGAGGTCATAAAGAAATGGAAAAATTTCCATGCTCATAGATTAGAAGAACAAACATTGCTAAAATGTCTATACTACCCAAAGCAATCTACATATTCAATGCAATCCCTATCAAAATACCACCAGCATTTTTCACAGAACTAGAAAAAATAATCCTAAAATTCATGTGGAACCCCAAAAGACCCCAAATAGCCAAGGCAATCCTGAAAAAGAAGACCAAAGCTGGATTCCAGACTTCAAGCTCTATTACAAAGCTGTAATCATCAAGGCAGTGCGGTACAGGCACAAAAACAGACACACAGATCAATGGAACTGAATAGAGAACTCAGAAACTCAGAAATGGACCCACAATGGTATAGTCAACTAATCTTCAATAAAATAGGAAAGAACATCCAAGGGAAAAAAGATCGCCTCTTCAACAAGTGGTGTTGGGAAAACTGGACAACAACACGCCAAAGAATCAAACTGGACCACTCTTACACCGTACAGAAAACTAAATTCAAAATGGATGAAAGACCTAAATGTGAAAAAGGAAACCATCAAAATCCTAGAGGAGAACACAGGCAGCAACCTCTTTGACTTCAGACAAAGCTACTTCTTACTAGACAGGTTGCCAGAGGCAAGGGAAATAAAAACAAAAATGAACTATTGGAACTTCATCAAGATAAAAAGCTTCTGCACAGCAAAGAAAACAATCAACAAAATTAAAAGGCAACCTGAGGATTGGGAGAAGATATTTGCAAATGACATATGTGATAGAGGGTTAGTGTCTAAAATCTATATAGAACTTATCAAACTCAACACCCAAAAAACAAATAATTCACTTAAGAAATGATCAGAAGACATGAATAGACATTTTTCCAAAGAAGACATACAGATGGCTAACAGACACATGAAAAGATGCTCAACATCCCTCATCATTAGGGAATTACAAGTCAAAACCAGGATGAGATACCACCTCACACTTGTCAGAATGTCTAAAATTAACAACACAGGAAACAACTCCTGAAGCCAGTATTACATTATATGTTTTTTTTTAATATTACACTATATGTTAACTAACTAAAATTTAAATAAAAATTTGAAAAAAAAAAACAAGCAGGGTGGCAAACACTGGGTATGGAGAGAAGTGAAGTAATTGGAAAGCCTCAGGGCTATTAAGAATATATTCTTTTCTTAGGATATCTCTGCACATTTGATACCAATGCCTCTGTTGGCTTAACCCTTTTATAAGCTTTTTATCACCATTGTAACTTAACTGTCAATGGGAATTAAAACTAAGTAAAAAGAGCAGCAGATGCAAATGGAATTCCAGTCCAGTTATTCACTACCTACTGGCAAGTCACTTAGCCTTTTGAAATTAGCTCTTCCTTGGCTATATAGTGGAGATCCACTATATCTAGCAGATAATACATAGTACTTTATAAACTACAAATAGAGATAGCATTATTATTAGCAGAAAGTAAGTTCAAGTAGGTTGGCAGCAATAATTATGCACCTAGAGGAAGATAGGAGTATACAGATGGGGAATAAACTATTCTTAATAAACAGACATTGGGAATGGGAAGTTTAATACCCCATTACACATTCTAAGTCACAGCCTGTTGACTGTTTCATCTATTTGTCACCTCAAATATCTGCAGAAATCCCATTAGCCTGTATAAACCCATTTAGAGGCTAGCTTTGCAACTATAATGCCAATATCTCTTTTTATCACATGTTCTGTGAATATCAGAACATTTCCTTCCCGTCCTGTGAAGACCACCAGCAAGCTGACCCAGCACTGTCTAGCTGCTATATCTATAACACATATATCATTTATATCATGTATCTCCAGGGCCAGAAAAACGCATGTCCGGTGCCTCAAGTGTTCCAAGGTTGGTAAGCATATATGCCTTTGTTCCTAAAGATGCATGGTTTAATGCCACCGGGAGGTAGTTGCATAAAGGAGTTTTTCCGTGCATTTGGTTTTCCTCCTCTGGTTGACTCTGCTGCATTATTCATGGTCACCTTTAGTCCATCTGACCATACTTTTTTCTTTATTCCTAGCTCTTCATACATGAGATATCATCACCAAGCCTGATGATGTTGGACTAACATCATCTGGTGCAAAAAGCAACCAATGGAAGCTGTTTGGCAGAATCTCACTGTCCTGTCTTCCTGACCACCCTCATATCACTGACAAGTTGCTTGAATAGCGGCGCCAATTAATCTGCTCTCCTTTGTGCTGATTTGGTTGGCTAGCTCTCAAGTATGACTTTGAGTTTTATTCCCAGACAACCATAGTTATTTAATTTTCATTAAATTTTTCTTCAGATTATCAAAACTAAATAAAACTCAGTCTTACTATATAAATGGTGGTGTGTAGATAAATAAGAACTCTGGTACGTGCATTATGGCAGTGTTTCATTATTTTGCATCTCTGATGAATTTGAGGCGTTAATTAATTGAGCTAATTTAAGTGCCCCTTTGATTTTAGACGTTGTCGCTGTATTTTTGTTTGGTTTTTAAAGAAGTCTTAAGAATCTATGTTTCTGTCTTAGCTAGTATGATAGAATATAATTGACACACTTTCTCATGAGTGAGGATCTTACTTTAACTTTAACACTTAAAATTTCAGCTACTTACAGAGATCTATGTAGATAGGCAAGGATGGTCAGGTGAATATTTGTGGGCCTTCTGACATATATTGAAAGGTATGCTTAATTTGCTATATTTTTTCTTTATGTTTGTTAATCAAATACCATAAAAGTCTTTATATAGTTATCATTTTGTTCTTTTTGCCATAAGCACACAATGAACCCTGAATCCTTCAGCTGTGAGTGCAAGTACTTTTTTTTTTTTTCCCTATGGCATGGTTTGAGAAGCATAAGAAGGACCACATTGCCATAATACATCTATAACCACCTATTCTGGTACCACTATCTGGAATTTTAACACTAGAAATTTGTTCTCATTTCTTTTACTTTATTAGTTGTTCTTTTCTCTTTAAATGTATAAATAATTCTAGAGTAGGTAAAGGGAATTAAACTGTTTACAGTAAGGTGTTAATGACCTGGGTCAATTTTCTTTCTCAAAGGAAGGGGGCATTTAGAGTGTTGGACATGGGTTATGGCAGTTGAGGGCTGAAATGGGGAAATAGGAATCAAAATGCCCCTAAAGGACACTAGATCTATTCTACAGTGTTTCCTGGTGCCAGTCTGATCTTAACTCCCCATCACTCTTCCAATAAACGAGTGCCTATCGCTTGCATCCAGTGATAACAACCTAGGTCTGCGTTCAAGTAAAAAAAGAAAAAGAAAAAGAAAAAAAGAGACCCAATGGGAGAGTTTGCTCTCAGCCCTTTTTAGCCTTCTCTCTATAATCTCCAGGTCACCCCGTGAAGATTTAATAGCTTTTTCAGTTAACTCGTCATCATAAGGTTGATTACAATCCTGTCGTGCATTGCCCTTGTTTCATTTCAGAATATATTTATAGCTTGGATCATTCTGCCAAAGGGTCCTCAAACAATACAGGCTGGGTAGGCTAAGGGAGCTTCTTGGACATTTGTCCTCAGACAATGTTTACTTCCACTGTCAACACAAGGAGTCAGCAAACTGTTTTTATGAGCCCAAGTGACTACACAGCCTAGGCCATTCCATTTCCAAGAAACAATTTATATAATATGTAGCAGTGTGAAAAGAACAAAACAAAGCATAATATTTCTTCAGTGTTTCCATCTTTCACTGTCAAGAGACAATTTTGCTTGCTTGTGATTCTGTAATAACTCTGTTCGCAAAGAGAAGAATCCCCCTTCTTCATGCACCAAATAATAAAGAAAAAGACGTACCTGGACTTTATCATTGTTATTTTGGAAATCAAGGAAGGAAGCAAGACACTATAAAGGAAAACAGTGACTAGACCAATGTCCTTTGTCCTTGCTTGGGCTTGGATAATTGTTTAAAAGATAACCCATTGCCAGAGGTCTGAAAAACAAAACAAAACAAAACAAAACAAAAAAAACAGAGGTAATATTTGTAATGTTACTGCAAATAGACAATAAAGGGACTTCACTGAAAGGTTCTTCAAACTGATATCTGTTGCTTGGATAAGTGAACCTTCCATTCATGCTTTATTGAAAACTAATTTGAAGCCTCATCAGGACAAGCAAGTCTTCTCTGATTTGGGGGTAAAAATCCTAAAATAATGCGTTCTAAGTAAGTGTATTTATTAAACATTTCTTTCAACATCTCTCTTTATTTTCTTCCAGTATTTTCACCCAAGCAAACTGTATGCTACTCCATTTCAGAAATTTACACGGTTTCCTTATATTTCTACAGCACGATCAGTTTCATCTCTAGGAATTTGATAGTTAGTAATTTTGTCACCGAGTATATCTGAGGACATTTATTATCACTCATAAAGTAAAACCACTTGCTTTCTTTCTCAGGAAATCTACGAAATTTTCTCCTTCCGGTTTCGCACACACTGGAGACATTAAAGTCCAAATAGCCACAGCCATAGTATTAATCTCTACATTATTGGCTTTATATGTTAATTTTTCTCTATGTGCATATAATATTGCCATTAGTCTAGAAGAATCACAGAGCTGACATTTTACTGGTTTTGAGGTTGACAGTCAGTGTTGAATGATCGCTTGGATGGCTTCAGCATAAAGACAACACATATTCTTCTCTTTTACTGTCTTCTTTGCTGCCTCCCGACTGAAGTTGTCCTCTCTCTGGACAGACACAGCAGCGTCACATCCCAGTATGTCCCCTTTATCCTTTTTCAGCTCCCACATTTGTCATTTTTATATACCTTACACTGTAGCCCAACATGATTGATCATTTCACAAATAACCCCAGGTTTTCAAACTGTATCATTGTCTACACTATTTTACCATCTGGAATTTTCCTTCTGCACTCATAAAGAGAGAACTGTTTCTTGAAAATTGTCTCAAATTTTTCTCCCATTTTCTGATTGACAAAGATCTAACCTGTCCCTAATGCAAGTGCCCACAGAATCTGGTTTGTCATCTATGATTATTACAGATTCAGAATGCTTTATTGTGGTTATAGAATGTGCTTATTCTTTTCCTGATATGTAATGTTTCTAAAATCCTAGAACTGGCTTCTTTATCAACTCTGTATCCATGTAGCACCAACTGTGTGTGTGTGTGCGTCTGCATGTGTGTGTGTTTGTGTGTGTATATGCATATTTTTATATATTTATATTTGATATATTAAAAACAGTTAATAAATTGAATTGAAGAATGGGAAAGATGGAACTCAGAAAATGAATACCTTTAAGAAGAAATGAAAAATAAAAACAAAGGCAACAACTATACATCACTACCACTAATGGATTTGGCTCACAGTAGCAGAAATTCGTTTAAATTTGGAAGAAACTTGAGGTTAAATAAATTTAAACAAGTTCAATATACATTTATTATTTATTTTGTGTAGTTTTCCACATTTTTTACATTTATATAAATATCTATGAATGCATACATATGCATGCTTATGTCTTTTACTTTCACTAAACTGAAATCACATATATGCAATAGTTTGCAATTTGCTTTTCTATTTTAGCAATTTAATGAATATCTCCCCACATCAGTAAATAAAGAGCTAATTGTTCTTAATGACTGTATCATATTCCATAATTCGAGGTCTAACATAAGTTACTGATGAACATTTGGTCTGCCTCCAGATTTATTGTTACAAATAAAACTAATATTTATTGTTACAATAAAACTTCCTTCCTTGTGTGTATATAACAATATTCTCAAATTTTATTTCTCTGGGACAGCTTCTTTGATGTGAGATTTCTGGCCGATGGGTTTACCCAATTACAATTTTAATATATCAAGCTAAATTAATCTCCATGGAGACTATAGTTGTGCTTAATTGTATCTGCTTCCTCGATGCTTATCCATATTTGACATTGCTAATAGTTTGAATTTTATTTCTAATCTGATTGCAGATATAGTCCATAGCATTTTAATTTGCATGTCCATTGCTGTATTAATTAAAACTTGTCTTTAACGCAGTAACTCTCAGCATGTATATTTCCATTTCTCTACTCTTTTTTCCCTAGGCCATTAGTAATATCTTTTATTTCTCAATTGTTATTTCTTCAGTATTTAGGCAGTGTCTTTGTGAGTAAGGGTTATGATCTCTTGCCTAATATACAAAAGAAGAATGAACACATTTACATTATTAGTTAGTAACAGATAATTTCATTTTGTCCATCTCGTCCTCAAAGATATAGGTGGGTAGGAGAAGGTGCTTACTTTATATTTTTCTCATATATCACAGAATAAAAGCATAAGTCTGTGTACATGATTTCTATGAAACTGAAGGCTTATTTACCTAACTTAGACAATGATGTCTTGAAAATATTGTTATTTCTACCCCAACTATTCTGTCCTTAACTGGTCAAGGAGTATAGGAAAATAAAATAAGTGATAAAGTATAATGTCCAAGATGTAATCTATGTCTAAAATACACATATATATTATACTTGTAATGCATGGATTTTGTATGACCTATATTTTGTAAAATTGTATGTTCATTTTCAGATGTGTTGTCATTTTTAAATTATATATATCTAATTCTATATAGATTGATTCAGCAATATAAACTGTTGTTTTAATACCATTATGCATTTACATAGCACTTTCATTTTATCTCCAGTATTTATGCACAAATACGTTAAATGTAGACAACTATGTTATATATCACTAAGATTGTCCATTTAATTTTATTTTAATCTGTCTTCTTCTGTGTTTTCTATCTCAGAGTCAATAACTCTTTCCTCCTACCTCACATGCCCTGTCAACTTTCTTGTATCTGAGTTATTTTAAATGAAATCCTATTTATCATTGCATGCTTGGTTTCATGTACCCATGTTGACACCAAGATTGTTAGACATTATTTTGTATGTATAAAATAAGAAAAAAAAAATCCCTGTACCACTACCCATTAAAATCAGCATTATGCCTCTATTATCTTTTGATCTTTAAAAAGTGTCTAACAAAAATTCCTAAAACAGTTGGTAGTGCTCTTTTCTGCTACAGCTGATAGATCTTAGAGTTACTTTCATATGATGTGAATATGGGGAGGGTAAAATTTATGAGAAGAATCAAGGTTGTATTGGGGGATGATAGCAAACCATCATCATGAGCCCCTCAAAGTTGGTGGTATTGGTGCTGATTGGTGGCATAGAATCCCTGGTAAAACATGAAAAATCCAGTCAAACAATGAGTTGTTTTAGAAACACAATGTTAAAGAGCCTCTTCAATGACATAGTTTCCCTAAATTGTTTCTGTTTTCTCTCCTTTGGATCATATACATATTTTAAACTACCAAAATTCGGGGCACCTGGGTGGCTCAGTCGTTAAGCGTCTGCCTTCGGCTCAGGTCGTGATCCCAGGGTCCTGGGATCCAGTCCTGCGTCGGGCTCCCTGCTCCTTGGGAGCCTGCTTCTCCCTCTCTCTCTCCCTGTCTCTCATGAATAAATAAATAAAATCGTTAAAAAATAAAAAATAAATAAATAAACTACCAAAATTCATCAGCAAGTCTAAATTCTCATTTCCATCTAAAAAGCTAATTCATAATTATTAATACCTGAAACTATATTTAGCAAATATGAAAAGTGGAAAAAAAAAAGACTCCTACCTGTTATAATAAAAATCTTGCTAGAAAATTTGGATTATGTAATAAAATATCAAAGAATTTCTAAATGTTTCTGGCTGGTATATGCAATTACATATATATATATAACCATCTTTGAGAAGAAAATCTTCAATAACCTAGGGCTGATAAGTAAAAAGCCTCTACCTAAACTTCCTTTTAGGATTCTTATTTAGATTTTCTTGACCTTCCTTTTTTTTTTTTAAGGGATTTCCATCTTCCATGAAAATATGCCTAAACCTTTATTTTCATATAACATGTAATAGAAATAAGAGGCTATGCTTTTTTTTAAATGATTTATTTATTTACTTACTTATTTTAAAGATTTTCTTTATTTATTTGACAGACAGACAGAGAGAGCACAAGCAGAGCAAGCAGCAGGCAGAGTACGAGGGAGAAGCAGGCTCCCCACTGAGCAAGGAACCCGACTCAGGGCTTGATCCCAGGACCCTGGGACCATGATCTGAGCTGAAGGCAGCCGCTTAACCAACTGAGCCACCCAAGGGCCCCTTATTTATTTATTTATTTGTTTGTTTGTTTCTTTGTCTATTTATTTTAAAGAGACAGAGCAGGGGGAGGGGCAGAGGAAGAGAAAGAATCTCAAGCAGACTCTGTGCCCATCACAGAGCAGATGCAGGGCTTAATCCCAGGACACTGAGATCATGACCTGAGCAGAAACTGAGGGTCAGACACTTAACCGACTGTGCCACCCAGGTGCCCTGAGGCTATACTTCAATCAAGTAGGCTTTTGTGTTCTTCTAATAACTAGAAATTTTTAGGACCCCTATCTTCCATGCGTGTTCTGAATCCTCATTGTCACAAGTACCTGACTCCTCATGGTTTTGTCAGTTAAGACACACTGCCAGAGGTGAATTTTAATAGTATTTAATACAGGTGCTTTGGCAGCTTACTACTTTCAACCTCACACCATTATAGAGATCTGAACTATCTGAGAAGACTCAAGTGCTTGTTCAGAGAGATGCCAGAAATAAAGGCTTAGCCTTCCTGCAGATTCCATTATTTTGACCTCATCTAGTTCCTAATGGCCACAATCTATCTAATAAGAACATTTAATAACCATGTGTATTCATAAAAAGAGGACTTATTTCCCTGATTCGGAAGTTTCTGGATATAAATATTTCAATCTTAGCAAAAAGTTTAATTCATTACCTTATAGACACCAAATTCTCTCCCTTTCTTCCTCCTTCTCACCCTCTCCCTCCTTCCTTCACTCTTTTCTCCCTTCCTCCCTCCCTTCCTCCATTCTCTCTCTCTTTCTTTCCTTTTTTCTTTCCTCTTTTATAAAATTGGTTTCATTGCTTTGCAGAAAAGCTGGTGCCTGGGTTGTTCGAAGCCCTTCTGTGTTTTTGTTTTGTTATTACATGGTTCGTGGAGCAGAGAAAAGAGAAGTCTGAAAATAAAAGAATTTTAGAAGATCTTGTCCCAAGGTGTGTAACTGAATATGGATTATAAAATGAAGCCTAGAAAAAAATATTTCTGGTAAGTTTGTCTTTTGCTATGATTGGTGGTGGGATGGGGAGTTCCCTTGCTAAACTTCAAAACTTATTCTCCACTCATGACATTCTGAACATTACACAGATCATTTACTAATGACTCTATCCCTGCCAATCAGAATTTTATATCCCTGGGCAATGAATTGTAAAATCCAGTATGAAAATAATCATTTAAGGGCCAAAAGAGAGAGAAAGGGCAGTAATAATGCATTACAGTGAAGCTAGAGTAAATAAAACCTTAGTATTATTTTATATTATAGGATGATAAACAGAAATGGCAGAGTGAGGGGGGGAAGTCAGGAAAATGTAGAAAGAACTAGAAAAAAGAAAGTGTTGAGAAAAGACAATACAACAATAAAATTAAAAAAATGTAAAACAATAGTTTAAGAAGGAGAATGAGAAGAGTAGAAAAAAAGAAAAGGTCAAAAGTGAAGGAAAAATAAGCAGAAAATAAAAGGTAAGAAGAATAGATAAGGAAACAGGAAGGAGGGAAGAAGGAAAGAACAGATGAAATGTTGAATTTATCAAATCAAAGATGCTTTAATCAGATATGAATGAAATGAATGATATCCAATCCTTTTTTTTGAATTTGTATCAGAAGTGAATGATTAGTGTACTTAAAGTCATTTCACATGGGAAACATAAACAAAATGCAAATCGTTCAAATGCTTTTTATGAAGAATAAAATTTGCTTTCATCTTTTATGATTCTCCCAGCATTTTGTGTGTGTGTGTGTGTGTGTGTGTGTGTGTGTGTGTAATGTGCGTATCTATATTTACAGATTCAAGGCTGCTTCCACTAGTAATTTTCAGTTATATCTTTATATTTAACAAAATGATTATTTAATTGGACTTTTCTCAGGAAGTTAACACAGAAGAAGGCAGAGATGAATATTCATTTCAATTCTACAGTTTGAGTTTTTGAAAAGAAGGGACCTGCCTGATTTGAAACAATCAAATGATTAAGTTTTCCCAATATAGTGAAACCTCTGCTATTAAAATTAAAATTTGTTTTATCAGGGAATAGCTGTCTGTAACCTCTATAATATTAATAGCGAAATGCAAAAGGAAATAATGAATGAAAATAGCCCACAGGAGAAATAGAAACCATTTATATCAGTGGAGGCTGAGAGCTTGAATTATTTCACAAATACAATATAAGACATCTGTATAATGACAGAAACAAAGCAAGTTTCAGTGGTCAGAGAAAGGGCTGCAGAGGTTTTATGATTAGTGATAGGATACATTTAAGTTTTTTTGTTGTTACGTAATTAACACTTACTAATGACTTAGGATCGATGTGATTAATGGACCATTCTCTCTGCAAATTTCTGTTCTGTGCCGCAGGAAGAAATACCAAGCCACAGTGGTAAAAAAAATAATAATAATTAAGGCAAGAACAATGACTCTACAAAGAATAAAAGCAAGATCTGTCAAAACAGCTCTAGAGCAAGTCCAAGAGGAACCCAGCTCTCTTTCTGGATGTTCCTCTGACAAGAAACAAGGGAGAAAAGCCTTACCTAGACTCACTGGGGATTTTAATTTATTTTAACAGAAGCAGTTCCAAGATCACTGATTTGTAAAATGTGCCCAGAGCTGAGTCCTTCGGAGCACTTCCAAAGAACAACCTATCCTTTCCCCTTTGTTTATTTAGTATTGAATACACACAATGTACTCATCCTCCTGGCCTCAGGACAGATTTTTTTTTTTTTTTTGCCATTAAAAAGAATCCCAGTTATTCTGTCTTAGCATTGGAAAATGTAAGAAAGGTAAATATACACACACAAATACAAAAGCCTATATACTCTCCAGGAATAAAGTATTTGTAAAACCAGATGGACTCCTCCTGGTGCTCACGTAGGAGGTGACACATGTGCAAAGGGTTTGTGTCTGCCATGCAGGTTGGTGAGCAAAGGGATGGAAATTTGAATTCTGCCTCCCAGACACCCGGGTCCTCTATGAATTAGTGAGTGTGGGTTGAGAGGAGACGTGTTTGCCCAAATCCTCTGCCTGCTACAAGAACCAGCTGTTACAACCACAGCACAGAGTTGCCTGTTCCCACTGGGCCAGTGGGGATGGCTGTTGAGGCTCAAAAGGAAGAATGTTGAAAGCAGAGATACAGTGTCTGTTTTCCTCTGCCCTCTTAGTCCCTTCAGATATTTGTAGGGAATGAGTGTATGCCCGTTGGTGCTGCATAGATCACTTCACTGAGCCCCATAGTAACTTCGCTGGTTTTCTCTTGTGTCTAAATGTATCGTTAGATCAACGGACTTCTAGAATTTCATCACTGCAAAGGAAACTAATAAACTAAGGCAAACGATTGGTTTGAGTAAATCATACTGTTTATCTGTGAACATTTGAAAAATGAAGAGCTCCCAGGCAAAGAAAGCAGATCAGAAATGCAGTCCAGTACTGTTGCCTGCTATCCTGCTATCTCCCTGAGAACCTCAGGGAGAGGTTCTAAGGGAGCTGGCCTAAATCCTAGATCAAAGGCAACCAGGAAGAAGAGAAGAAAGGGAGCCCCTGACATAAGCCTTTGGTACCAGTTCTGAAATCAGGGCCCAATGCAGTACACCAATGTCTTGTAATATGGGCAAGATTGTGTCTCCCCCAAATTCATATCTTGAAGTGCTAACCCCCAGTATCTCAGAATATGACTGAGAGGGTCTTTAAAGAGAAAATTAAGTTAAAATGATGTCATTAGGGCTGGGGGTGAGTGTTAGTGGATGGAAAATGACCAACAGCAAACATCAGGAATAAAGGAGACATCTGGCTAGACCAACCTGACAGGATTCTTGCTGTGCACAGGGGTGGTGATCAGACACCACCCGGGGGATGCCAAAGGATGAGGAACCCTACCAGATAACCAGGGCAACCAGGTATCAAGATTGCGGGGTTCTGGCTAAACTGCTTTAGCAGGATGCACTATTCTTGTTAAAACTGGACAATGGAGAGACGAACACAGAAGCCCCAGAGTCACAACCTAGTTGAGAAGACGGTTCAGGGGAACTTAAGTAGAATTTGGTTGAGGGAGAATCTTTGTCAGCCCTAAGCCAACGTGATTGGTGTCCTTATGCGAAGAGGCAATGAGACATGGGCAGTGGCAGAAGGAAGAACCATGTGAAGATACAGCAAGAATCCTGACCAGCTCCAAGCCAAGGAGAGACGCCTCCGGAAGAACCAACCCTACCAGCACCTTGACCTTAGACTTGCATCTCCAGAACTGTGAGAAAAGACATTTCTGCTGTGTAAGCCCCTTAGTCTATGGGATTTTGTCATGGCAGCTCGAGCACGCAAGTACACCTCGTAATGCCTAACTTCGGGTGGCAACCACACATTGCAGGTTCTTGTTCAGGATCTTTCTGAGATGCAGTGACCAGACATTATGCTTAATATCGAGTTCTGCCAGCATCAGGATACACTTTCATTCAGTGGGACTGTGAGTGGAAATCTCTGTAAAAGGGCTAAATATGCCACGGAGTTAAGAAAAACAAACACTTGGGCGCCTGGGTGGCTCAGTTGGTTAAGCGACTGCCTGCCTTCGGCTCAGGTCATGATCCTGGAGTCCCAGGATCGAGTCCCACATCGGGCTCCCTGCTCAGCAGGGAGTCTGCTTCTCCCTCTGACCCTCCCTCCTCTCATGTTCTCTCTCTCTCTCATTCTCTCTCTCAAATAAATAAATAAAATCTTAAAAAAAAAAAGAAAAACAAACATTTGGGGGACACATGAATTTGTGGTTTAGATATGACCCAAAACTTTGCTCTCTCTTGTCTGACTGGGTAAATGCAGCACAATGGGCTGGGTTCGAGCAGGAGCTAGAACAGCTGAGCAAAGGGAATAAGGACAGCCGAGTGAAGGAAAATAGATCAGCAAGTGGGAAGCCATGCATTGTTTACCGCAAATTCACAATGCATTCAGCCTTCCTGACAATTGCATTCTATTCTAATGACCAGTAAAAATCACTTAAGGTTAAGAAGGAGTTTACTGCCCCATTTTTTTTGTTTGTTTGTTCGTTTGTTTTACTGTTCGCTGGCTCCTCCAGGGCACTGATTCACTTAACCGGTACTTACCTCTAGTAAAGTCTATTTTCTTCTTTCCCCCTACACAGACCCATCAGTGGTTTGGGGGGCTCTTAAAAACTATATGAGAGTGACTCATGGTGTGAGTCCCTAAAGAAAATGGAGGAATAGCAAATTCTGAGCGCTTTCTCCTGCTCCCTCCTTTTTCCTGCCACCTCCATAAAATTCTGAGTGTAGGGACTTACCTTGGGCACATCTAGTAGAGCACTTACTCTATGACATTATCTGTGCCTAATATGCATTTTAAAATTTAATCTCATAGCTTGGATGAATGGGCAGGCTTTGAACTCAGACACACATCAGTTCTAATGGAGGTTTTGCTTCTTTCTAGCTGTGTGACGTTAAGCACATGATATAACTTTTCTGGGTCTGTTTCCTCATCAATAAAACACACTTTATGGTATCGCTCTGAGAGTTATATGAGATGATATATAGAAAATGCTTAGTAGAGTCTTTGGCACATAGTAAGACAAATATCTCAAAATATATTGATGGTGATGATGAATATGGTGAAGATAAAATAAGGATGTGTTGATGTCTCCACTCAATAAATATAAATATTGAAGTTCAGAAGAGTTGCCTAATTGGTCCAAGGTCACACAACTGGTAGGTTACATTATTGGAATTTTAACCCACGTTTGCAAGCTTCAGCACTTTGTTATATTGCCTCTTAACTCATGGTTATTGGACCTCCACTATATAGCAGTGATGATGCTAGCTCTGGAATTATGAAATAAATAGTGATATGAACCTCCAAACTAAAAGAACTTATATCTTGTGACTTACCCCCTAAATATTTTTGTCACCAATGTCAAGATGTGTGTTACACTTTCATTCTCACAGTAAGTGGGTACAATCATTTTTTAAGAAAGCTATACAATCCTATTTTCATTTTACATTACATATTTATTTCTGCTTTTAGGGGAGGGTATGCCCCAAGGTACCATGTGAATTGATTGTAGACTAAGCACTACATTTAATAGTCCTGGGTTTCCTTTTAAGCTTTTGGAGTTCCAGGGTATATTTCTTTTGTTTTCACAGGATAGCTTATTTCCTTGATATCTTCAGGATGCATTTGGTTGTATGAGACAATAAATGCACGATGATTATATACTCTACATAGAAGAGCCAGACAGACAGCTGTCTGAAGAGAATGTGAAAGAAATTTTCCTATTATTAAATATTAAACACATAAAAATTCCAGCAATATTGTAACAAAATAATTAAAGGAAGGCAACTGAGAATTAAAACTGCAAGTAACTCACCCCAAGAGAGACTGCAGTATTCTCAGTACACTGAACAATGAGACGCAACGCAATTGCTTCATTCTCCAGGCACAGTGAGTTAACAGAAGCTCTGACCCAAAGTTATAAAAATAACTGTTTTGTTGTTTTATTTTTTCCCTTCTTTAGCAAAGTATAGGAAAAAGTATAACTTTGTAACTGACATTCTATTACTTTTCTAAGCTGAAATTTAAGAATTATTTTGAGTGGAATAATACAGCTGGTGCCAATTTGATACTGCACTAAAAGGATCTTTGGTTTAGTAGCAAATTTAGTGTCACATTCACAGTAAACTATCAAGTTCAAGACTGAATAGGTTTTTAGACAACTTAGTAAATAAAAAAAAAGAACAGAACTGTTCTTCAGTTATCTAATGCTATAGGAAGAAATTGGGAAAATGTTGGGTCTAGATATTCTAAACACGGCGTCTTTGGGAAGATTACCATTTTCTTTCTCATTTAAATTTAAATGAAATGAAAGTGTCATGTATAAGTGAAAATTATCTTAAAAGTGTTAAAATTTAAATAAAGCAGAGGCAAATTCCCATACTTAATTATTAGTAATAATGAGTTTGCAAATCTCCACCGTATGGTGTGCCTCACCAGTATATCAAGACCCAGTGGGAGAGACCACTTGACATTAAGAAGTACTAGTAAACTGGTAACACTTAGGTGTTCTGACAGATGTCTGTATAGGGCTCAATGCAGGCACCAAAGTGGTGCGGTCATTACAAAGATACTTAGTGGAGGCTTTTTTTTTTAAGCACAAAACTTTGAAAATGAATTCATTTGCTTTGATTGATAAAATCTGAATCTCAATAAAAGCTATGAAGTGTTATTTTTTTTTTTTTTTGAGGAAGTGATATTCCACTTCAGTCCTGAAAGAAGAGAAGATACTTACCAAGTAGAAATTGGGGAACACCAGGTGGAATGGGATGTCAAAATTCTTCCAAGGAAAGGAAGCAAAAATACTGAGAGAAAAGAAATAGCATGACTTACTTGGAAATCTCCAAATAGCTTAGAATGCTGGATACTCCTTCAGGGATGGGTAGAAAAATGTGTGGAAAATAAAAATGAGCTGGATCATTATTACTGGTTCACAATTCTCCATAAGTCTCTTGTATGTCAGCACATCTTGTAGACAAAGGCACTGACATATTTGTTGCAGACTATCTTTTCAAGGATGTTATCCAACAGACTTGGAGCAGAAGTAAGGTTTGTTCAGTGCCCAGTATAACAAAGAAAGCATCTTTCTCCACTGCAAAGGTTTGGCAAGTTTGCTGCCAGCCCAGTCTAAAAGATTGATTTCTGTCATCTTGGGTTTTCTCAGGTGTGATACAAATGCATGTATGCAACAACCACCTGGACCCACTTCAGTATTGGTTCCATGGCACTTGGGGAGCAAGAGGTACAATTATTATGCACATAAAGCTCATGTCTCTTGCTATGCCACAAATAATAAAATCCTTTGTCTATGACCCAGAAGTCTCATGTCTTCTACCAGGACCCATGAAGCTGTAGTAGACTAACTTGTAAGCTTGTAAATAGAGTAAAATCTCAGACCCTTCACTGTTCATAACAATTATATAATCTTAAATTTATTCATCTGTTCCAACAAATATCATTAAGTGGCCTTTATGATCTCATCGGTGTTCTAGACTTCTAAAGAAAAACAACGAAAAAATCCCCCACTCTCACGGTTCTTGCATTCTAGTGGAATTGGAGGAAGATCATAGGGGACACCTCAATAAGTAAGATATACGATATATTACATAATGATGAGTGCTTTGCAGCAAGGACAATGGGTAGAGAGTTTCAAGACCATGACTGAGGTACTATAGCTTACAATTTTAAATAGGATCCTTAGGGAAGTTTTAACTGAGAAAGTGACATTTGAATAAAGATTTTGAAAACTTAAGGAAAACTTTGGAAGGCCATTTGACTATTTCTTAGAAAACTAAACATACTCTTACCATACAATCTAGCCATCACACTCCTTGTTATTATCCAAATGAGTTGGAAACATGTCCACACAAAAGCCTGCAAACAACTGTTTTTGTTCATAATTGCCAAAACTTGGAAGCAGCCAAGATGTCTTTCGATAGGCAAGTATATAAACAGAGAGTGGTTCATCCATGCGATGAAATATTATTGATAAAAGGAAATGAACTATCAAGCCCCAGGAAGACATGGCGGAATCTTAAATGCATATTGGTAAGTAAAACAAGTAAATCTGGAAAGTCTATATACACACTGTGTGATTCCAAGTATATGACATCTGGAAAAAGTAAGACCCTGAAGATGGTAAAAAGAGAAGAGGTTGCCAGGAGCTCCAATAGAAGAGGAAAGGGATGAACAAGTGGGGAGTCCAAGGATTTTCAAGGGCAGTGAAACTCTTCTGTCTGATACCGTCAAACGGATCCATGTCATACATTTCTCAAAACAGAATTTGCAGCACAGGAAGGAAACCCTAATATGAACTTGCAGACTATGGATTTTGGCTAATTATATTATATCAATATTATCTGTCAATTGTACAAATGTACCACACTAATGCAAGATGCTAGCAACAGGGGGAACTCGAGGTGGGGGGCAGGGCGAGGAGAACCATGAGAACTCTATGTACACCCCACTTAATTTTTATGTGAACCTAAAATTCCTCTAAAAAAGAAAGCCTATTAAAATTATTTTGAAAAGGTAAGGAAAAAGCCATTTGGAGAGATAGGATAAGAGAGCTCTAGTCAGGGGGAACAGCAAATGCAAACCCCCTGAAGCAGGAACATGTTAACATGTCAGGAGTGAGGAGGCCAAAGGGACTAAAACAAAATGTAAAAGGGAAAGCTGCTAGCCAATGGGATTAAAGCCCTAATAGCGTTACGATGCGCAGAGGTGGAGACACTGGTTTTTCTGAGTGAAATGCGGGCGCTGTTGAAGGTTTCAGCAAAAGAGTAATATAATCAGTGTTAAATTTTAGTGGATCATGTTGGCTCCAGTGTTGGTATATCGTAGGAAATACAAGCACAGAACTTAATAGAGAACCTAACTGCAGTTTCCACCCACCAGGAGCCTAACCGTCAGCCTTCAGCCGGGAATTTTCTTGTCAGCACCAGTAAGGTAATCTGTGACTTGGGTCGTCTTCATCCCCCAAAGGAAGTTGAGATAATCCTCCTCCTAAGACTCATTCGTCCTCAGATGAAGGTGACTTCACCTGAAATAATCTTTTTTTTCTGTTTATGACGTCCTTGTCCTGCTTTCGAAAACCTTTCCCTTTCTGTAGCCATTTGGATCTCCCCTCTACGAGCTCTGTGGGGTATGCCTCATTCAGGAAGTGATTAATAAAGTCAGTTAGATCTTTCCAATTTACTTGGTTTAATTTTTGTTATTTGACACGAGACAACTACTATTTCCATACCTATAAAAGCTCCATTTTTTTCACACAGCCTAAAAGACTGAAACTCTGAAGTATTGATAAAAGCATAATTTATCGTGTATTGTCTCTATTCTGCTAAAACAACACACACTGATCTAAGGGATGAATCTGTTGGAATTTGGAGTGCTTTTTCACACATCTAGAAACAAATGTTGCCATATGTCAGACTTCATGGAATGGCAATATTCTAATAATGGCTGCCTGTTATGCAGTATCTTATAAGAAGGAAATAATTTTTATATATGAAAGTTGTGAATATATGTAGGCTAAGCTTTAAGGTTAATAGAAAAGCTACAGAACTAAAAGAATTATCTATGAAATTAAAATAATGAAGATATTATCTGTATTAATATCATCAGCATCCTTTAAGGCACTGTCACTTAGAAAGTACCCAAAAGAAGAATTAATTGGTTCAGAGTGACTGGAGATATCTGAGAAAAAAACAACCAAGTTATTTTGCATTTGTTGGAAACTAACAAGAAAATTCTAATTCTTTCTAAGGAAAAGGCATTCATTCATCCATTGTTAATCCACTCATTTATCCATTCTTTAATTTATTCAACACAGAATTAATTGCCTTCTTTATACCACATATTGGGGCTGAGGGATAATGGTTTCTGATCAAGGATAACAGCACCCACTTAACGGTCATTTGATTGATTTGGTTGGGGCCGTGAATGAACATTTCACGTAAAGAATCATTCCACTGAAAAGGTTGTCAATAGCACTTACCCTGAGAAACATTGTGTGTACAGAAGCACTGCGTGTACAGTCTCTTACCTACAAGAGACTCATAGCTTGGTGAAAGAGTGATCGAAATAGACCAGAACGTGTTACCCTGGATGGCAAGTGCTCACACACAGTCGTTCGTTGGCTGTGACAGAAGAATGGCCAGCAGAGAGGCAAGAGGGGCATAGGAGCTTTCTTAGGGAGCTAATCCGTGAACCATAAGGAGTCAGCCAGGAAGAGAAAAGAGGTGACAAGTGTTTGAGGAGGAAGACCTGTGATGGCGAAGGCAAGAAAGCATGAGAGAGAATGGTGGTGTCTTCTGTAGAGTAAAAAAGTAAAAAACTTTTCATAGGTAAGTGCAGAAATGGTGGGAAAGGCCTGAAGAGACAAAGTACAGGTCATATTGGAGATGCGGAGGCAAGTTAAGAGGCTGTGGCAGTAATCTGGTGAGTAACTGGCGAGGCCTCACCTCAAACAATTGCAGAGAAGAAGGAGTAAGGGAACAGACTTGTGAAAACACCATAGATTTCTTTGCCTAATACCTATACAGGTTTGCCCCACATCCCCAAGTAGAGCGTTCTGTGAAACCTTTTGTAAATTGAAATGGCATAAAATGAAGAAGCAATTATCATTAATTTACATGGAAAGTTGTTGAGCGTTCCCAGACCCAAAAAAACCTCCTTAGGCTTTTCTGATACCTTAGGACACATCTTACTAATGGATGCAAAATAAATGGAAATAAAGCACGGATGCTCACAGACACAGCTCAGAGCTACTTCAACTTGATGCTGAGATGCTGAGGTGTAGCTCCCAGGAAGGAGCTTGGCTGGGCCCCTCTTGCTGCTCAAGGGAGTGTGCTGCCTCTCGGACAGCTCATAGAGGTATCACTGACTGCAAAGCAAACACAGACTGCTTTTTTTTCACTTTTCACCTTTTTTTGTAAAAGTGAAAATCCTCTTTGGATTTCTTTTGGCTAGCGAAAACAGGTACTACTATAAGTCTTTCATAAAAGTAAAGTGGCTTAATGCAAACTTTCAAAAAGCAGAGGACACCCATGTATCAACATACAACAAAATATCACAAAGCAAATATCCCAAATATCCTTTTTTGAGGACATCAGGAGGACCTATTTGTCCTGAATATATGTCTTACTGTTTCTTGTTGTCTGAAATACCTTTAACACCAAAAGAGTAAATTCATTCTAGCAGGTCTGTTTGGAATAGAAATCTATTGACTTGGATAAAGACAGTGTATCAAGTGTAGCTAGTAGAAATAGCAAGTATTAAGTCAGTGAATTTAGGGGAGCATGTATAGATCACCACAACCTTATAGAAAATCAGGGTAGGATAAAAAGAAGACAGCAGAATGCTTGCATTTTTTGTGGTCTGGAGAGTGAGGTAAGCCCAGATGAAAGTAGTAACTTGAACAAATGAAAGAGCAGATCCGGCTGAGTCCGAACTGCCCATTACTATGCTTGTAGTGACTCTAAACACAGGTGAAGAATATTATGGTGAAATACACATATGTTTATATATATATATATATAAATTAATTCAACAGAAAACAGAAAAATCTACATCGAACGATTTTGTTTTAGTCATAAAAGAGTAAGATCATTCTAGGATGGTCTAGGGTTAGATCAGTGGAACTATTTGGAATCTGTTTTTGGAATTTCTTGGGACATCAGACTTACTGAATTGCCTACTGAGGTGATAATCATTCAAGTAAATAAATTAATGCTTTAAGAATCCGTGTTGTGATATCTAACTTGCCCCATATTGTTAGGGAACAGAGGAAAACTCTAAAAGATACGTTGCAGGTGATCCAACCATTTAAATGCAATTACCTTTGGAGGAGACAAGAAATTAAATTTAATTTATACTCAAATGTAAATTAATTAATTAATTATTAAGATTTTATTTATTTATTTGTCAGAGAGAGAAAGAGAGAGCACAAGCAGGGGGAGTGGCAGGCAGAGGGGAAGCAAGCTCTCCACTAAGCAGGGAGCCTGATGTGGGACTTGAGCCCAGGATCCTGGGATCATGACCTGAGTCGAAGGCAAACGCTTAACTGATTGAGCCACGCAGGCGTCCCTCAAATGTAAATTATTAATATCAGAATCTTTTCTGAGGATATATTTTGATAATGGAAGATAAATGACCAGGTTTTGTTGTTGATGTAATTGTTTGTTTTTTAAAATGGGTTAAAAAAAATGGAGAAAGACAGATTGGGATTCTCAATCCAGTCTTCACCTATAATAATATTATTATCCTTAGATTACTGCATGTGAGAGAGAAATCGTAAATTATTAGATAAAGCATTGATAGTAAGTCTTATCTAAGATTTGCTTGAGATATAAAATGTAGCAGTCATATGAAGATAACAGCGAATATTTGGATGTGGTTTTTTAATTTTATTCTACATGTAAAACCAGAGGGTTTTTATAAGTAAAAATAGACATGTGATATTTTGTTTAAAATATTTTAATATTGTTGAGAGTCACAAAAATGATTATTTAATCTAAGTCTTGCTGAATCATAGATTATGCAATATATATTATGTATTTCATGCATATTTCTTATTTACATGAAAAGATTTTCTACAGAGGTACTTCCTTCCTTCCTCCCTCCTTCCCTTCTCTCCCTCCTTCCCTCCTTCCTTCTCTTCTGTTCCTTCCTTCCCTCCTCCCTTCCTCCTTTTCTTTCTTTGAGAGAGAGAGAGAGCACACATGCAAGTGGTGGGAGGGGCAGAGGGAGAGAATCTTCAAGCAGACTGCCCACTGAGCTCATAGCCCAAAGTGGAGCTCTGTCTTAACAACCCATGAGATCATGACCTTAGCCAAAACCAAGAGTTGGTTGTTCAACCGACTGAGCCACCCAGGTACTCCCCACAGAGGTATTTTCTATGAGAAGTCAGACAGTATTTTTAACTCATCTCTTCCCTTTCAAACTAGTCTTATGTTTGGAACCATTGTAAATCCTAGATTAAAAAAACAGTTAATTCTTTTTATATGTGGGTAATCACAGCAGTCATTCCCACATATCAACTGAAATAAATGTCAAGGCTATAGAGGAACCATTTGGTAAATTTTAAAGTTTTCCCTTTTGCACTCTTTAACTTGAAAATCTTTCAACATACTCCTTGTTTTCCATGGGTTCTCAACCATGTCGTTGGAATAACCTTGCAACTCCCTCTGCAAGTATTCTGGGCCTTGCAGATATGCTGAAAAGTTGAGCTTTATGATCTCTTCTGGGGACCTGGGCCTCAATATGTAAATTTATTTTAAATGTCTAGATACTCTTGCTATTTTTCTTATTGAGGATTAATTTACTTTTAATGATGTTTGCTTTAGCATTTCCTACTTTAAAATCAGTCTCTTGGGTTAAAGACTCCAAGGTTGGATGGGCCTGCCTTCTTTCTACTAAAATAGTACAATATTTATCTTATTTTTGAAAAATGTATCTTGAGCTCTGCAGTGGGCACCACACTCAGTGGGGACTCTGAGATTCTCTCTCTCTCCCTCTCCCTCTGTTCGTTCCCCTGCTCACACATGCATGCTCTCTCTCTCTAAACTAAATAAGTAAATCTTTAAAAAAATAAAATAAAATGAATTTTGAGTTTTCTTATTATTATTTTAAAATTGTTCATAGCTGAAAATATTAGTGCCAAGTCAAGTCCCTGTGAATCACTGGCACATTGTTGCTTTTCATATCTTGGACATTATTTTATGATATTATCCTTTTAATGTTCAGTCTTGGTTATCTTATAAGTTTTTTATACATATGTTCACTGTAAATCTGTGCTCCTCAGAAAGCTCAGTGAACAGCCACATTTATGTCAAATAACTCCTTTTTATTCTTTATTTAGATTATTAGCATTTGTTTAACAAATTTTTAAACATGTCCTCTAGTCCATTTTAAAATTCTTGTTTATGATATTGACCAAGATAGGCTTTAACATCCCCTTCAGCTTAACCAAATTTAGACAGGCTTTTTCCTGAGTAGACCTCTGACTTCCCTTTTTCTAGAACATTCAGTTTAGAACACTTAAAATTGTAAATCCTTCTCCTGCCTCTTTGAGATGTAAGCCTTTTTTAAAAGCCCCCAGCCAGTTTATAGCCCAGAAGTGTCTTTCTCAGGGACCAGGAAACAGTCTTTGGAATGTAATCACCAAGGAAGCTACTCCTCTAGCTGCCAGTCTCTATGGGAGGGTAGGAGACTAATTTCAGGGGAGCCTTGCTCCAACCTCTAAAACTACCTCCTCCCTAGTTTACTTTTCTTTTGGGTAAGGGCACTTAAACCCACATCGTCTACAATCTCTCCCAGCCCAGATTTTCATATTCTCCAGTCCTTTATATCAGAAGAGCTGGATTCAGATTGAATTCTGGCCTCTCTTCCCTATTGCAGTAGCCTTGAATAAAATCTTCCTTGCTGGTTTGATTTTGTCCAGTGCAATTTTTGTTTTGACAATGTTTTACTGATTTTTTAAGTAATAAATTGTCTTCTTTAATTCTTAAAAGGACGAGATAAATCTCTATTCTCTGAATTCCCTCTTTTCCAGTTAATTATACTAATAGTTTTTTCATAATTTATCTCCCTTTCTTCCTCTCTCCCTCCATTCTTCCTCTTCTTCCTTCCTTCCCTCCCCCTCCCTCCCTCCCTTCCTTCCTTCCCTCCTTCCCTCCTTCCTTCCTTTCCTTCCTTTCCTTCCTTCCTTCCCTCCTTCCCTCCTTCCTTCCTTTCCTTCCTTTCCTTCCTTCCTTCCCTCCTTCCCTCCTTCCTTCCTTTCCTTCCTTCCTGCCTTCTTCTTTCCTTCTTTGGACAAAGAATATAAATCCTATGATAATCTTTGTCCAGAACTATGCTATTAAAGCAATAGGCTTGGGTGTAAAGTTCTTGTCTTTTATGAATCTACTTTAGTCATTTGCCTTATTAGTCCAATTTGAGTTGAAAGTAGCAATTCCTACCATCTCTTCATTAAAGGAGGAAGGAACAAGGTTTTTCCTCCCATATCCTTATATTTTGCTAATGGATTTCCATCCCACTCTCCAGAGGAAACAGCAGTAAAGTATTTGCAAACCCTTTCTGAACACAGGAAGAGTCCCTCTCCAGACAGGTGCTATGGAACACATTAAGGTGAATGATTATTTTAAGAAGCAGTGCTAGGTTGTCTCCTTCCTCTTCTTGTGTTACATATCTTGTACTTGTCAGCATATACGTAAGAGTTTGCTGTGAAAACAGAACTTTTTCCGGGACAGAATGTTCTTACTCTAGACTTTTACCAGAATTTAGATTAAGGACATTTTTTAGAGGGATGGGAAGGAAAGTAGAAGGAAACAAAAAGTTCTGCTTATATCTACACTTAATAATTTCTTTGCCATGTTTTGGGGTAACAAAGCTCATATAATTCTTTAAACCTTATTTTCATTTTTGTGCTTTTTAAAAAATTTATTTGAGAGAGAGAAAGCATTGAGGGGGAGGGGTAGTGGGCAAGGGAGAAAATCTCAAGCAGACACCCTGCTGAGCACCAAGATGGACATGGGGTTAGATCTCACAACTCCAACATCACAACTGAGGCTTAACCAGCTGAGCCACCCAGGTGCCCCTTTGTGCTCTTTTTTTAAATTAGTTAAATACCATAGGGGAGAAGGTATAAATATGCAAAATCTCTGAAATATGAAGCAAATTCCTCCTTTTTCTGAGTAATGAAACTATCATTAAGACAGGAAGTTAGAAGATAAACTGCTTTTAGTAGAATTAGTAACATTATTCTAGATCCAGATTAATTTCAGACCTAGAGTTGAATATAAGATGATATGTATGTCATTTCTATTCACTGTGTCAGTATTGAATATATTCCAATTCTAAGTCCAGATCCTAGCCTTTAAATAGTTCAATCATTAAGGTCCCTCTGCACCAGGAGACAAGAAAGAAATAATAAAAATGTGCAAACTTTATCCTTCATTTTCTTAGATATGGTGGTTCAGTGTTCTATAATAATATGGTATCTGATTCTCTCCTATTCTCACCTTCTAGTTTCCACCCTTAGATTCTTGGATTTCTTAGCATAAAAGAGATTCCAATGAAAATAAACACATGACTGACTGTAATATGCAGCCTCTGAAATTTAGGTCAACCCAGAATGGCACAGATTCTGTCTGGATTGTGAACGCTTCTTGCACTAGAAATATTTTAAATTATTATAGTCATACTATCAATTTGCTTCCTACTTTTTCTCAAGTTTGACAGTGAACTCACTTTACTAAATCGACAAACCTTCTTGTCTCCATCTTCCCAAAAGACACAGCTGTGGGAGGAAAGGGAAGAGGAAGAAGAACAGTGTATTTATATTTATATTTTCCATTCAGTACATCCTCTCTGCTTAAATAGATCTTGCCTTCCTGGTGGGTGTTTGCATTGGTTCTTAAAGTTCAGCCTCCTGGGGCTGGCATTAATGACTCTCCCATAAGCCCTATTTTCCTAAGGCAAGGGACAGAGGACTTCAATGAAACATTAGCATCTGAATAGGTCAGGAGTCCTGATATTTAGTGTGCCAAAGATTTGTAATATTTATTCATTTAATTATAAATCAAAAGTGTCTGGGCTTTTATCAGCACTTGAAGTTCACATATAATGCAAAGTTTCCTCTCAAGTTAAATCAGAGAGCTATCATATGTGTTATTCAAGCAGTAAAGATATATGTGTATATATATATATATGTGTGTGTATATATATATATACACACACATATATCTTTCTGTTTATATGTCTCTCTATATATATCTTTTTATGGGAACGTAATGAAGAACTCATAACTTTGCTCTGTAGAGGTCAAATCTGATTTTATAGAGTGATTGCCCACATATAACCTCCTTTTTCTGCCATAAATTTATGCCAAAATCCTGTTGTCCCTGAGTGTATGACCTATCATTCTGTCTATATGCCTTTTACAAGCCTCTCTGCTCCTTTCACAAGCAGTCACATTTTAAGGTGATTGTCACCTGCAGTCCCTAGGTACTGAATTGAAACATGTCAGAGACAGCAAGAAGAGAGATTCATTTCTCTCTGGGTATCACTGCTTTATTGTCGTCACTCCTGAGGGCTATGAGGCCTTTTCTTTGTCATATTTTGTGGCATGTGAAATCTGCAATGAGGAAACATAAATAAGAAATATGAAAGACCTAATTTGCAAAAGAAAGGGGGGGAGAGATAAATTAAGCGAGGATTAAATGATATGGCCCATTGCATTTATTTACGATAAATATCTGCAGAAAACTTATTACATGCTAGATACTTTAATGTGTGTACCTTGAGGTAAAACTTGGCACTTGGCACCTTGGGCAATGTGAGTAAAAAGGAAAATATACTTTAGACTCTACTCTCTTCCTATGTATAATTTGGGGCATTATGCTTAACCTCTAGGAATCTTTCTCTCAAACCTATCACTTGGAAAATATTGGCATTTGGCCTGCTTACCTCACAAGACAGTTGGATGATTCAAACAAGATGATACTTATGAGAATGTCACTAGAACCTGGGGACTTTAATGAGGACAAGAAAGCTTCATAAATGTTTGTATAACTGAAGAGACTAAAATGGAATATGAATTTAAAGAAGTCAGAACAGTGTGAGGGTTAAGACCACAGATTCTAGGTTTAAAATCTGGGATTGCATTGGCTGTGTAACCTTGAACAATTTATTTAGCTTGCTTCATTCAGCTTCTTCAATCTGTAAAATTGGACTAGTATCGTGTCTAGTTCATAGTAATAGTATGAGGAGTATATCAGTTAGCTCTTGCTGCAAAACAAATTAAATTTAGCGGCTGGAATCAGCTGGGTGATTTCTCTGGCTGCTTTTGCTTGAGTCATTCATGCAGCTATAAGCACCCGGTGATTTCCCCGAGGATATCTGATGGAAGAACTTCACTCAGTTATGTGGCAGGTGGGTGTAGTCATTGACTGTCCAACTCTCCACAGGGTTGCTTACACTCAAGGAGGCTGGTGTGGATCCCTCTACCTGGCAATCTCAGGGCCACAAGAGAGCAAGAACAGAAGCTGAGAGACTTCTTCAGCCCCACCTCACAACCCACAAAATGTCACTTCTGCTCATTTTACCCTGTCAAAACAAATCACAAGGGCAACGCCTTGAAGAGGAGACTTGGGAGGTGTGGCGAGGTCACATTACAAAAAGGTGTGCAAACACAGATGGGAGGAATCGTCGCTATATTTTGCAATCTTCCACGGGATTAAATGAGATCATATTTGCAAAGCGCTTAGAGCAGAGCTTAGAACATAGCACTACATAAACGTTCATTGAATAAATCATTAATACATTTTATTGGAGAAGAAACAACAGCTACACTTCCATATGAAATAAGTCTATAAAGAGTGCCGTGTGCATGCTGACACAAAGGATGAGTATAGATGAGCTAGAGAGCTCTTCTATTTTTGATGAACAGAAAAACGTAACAGAGAAAATGACATTTGAGTGTGGCCTTGAAAGAAAGGTAAAAAATAAATTGGCAAACCAGGATATGTGCAGAATCCTCCCTCCCCTAAGCTAGAACCTCAGAGTTATTTTGCCATCTTTAGCAATATGCCCACATCATTCCTCCTCCATCCTTTCTAAAGGTAAAATATCAGATTTTAGAGGAGAAGCAATCATGTAAGTTAATAAGGTGGCTTTGACTGAGAAGTTTCAGATGTCCCTGCTCACTCTTTTCTAATGTAGAATAAATTGCTCCAATCCCCTTGGGCTGTTTTTCATTTTAGTCATTTTTTTTCCAACTTCAGCAGGTGAGGAATATAATAATAACTAATATTTATTGAACATTTGCCAGACACTGTTCTAAGTCCTCAAATCTATTAATTAATCATCACTCCAGCTCTATGAGGTCAGCACTTATCCCTCGATGGGAAAATTGAAGCACAGAGAGGTTAAGTAACTTGTCTCAAGTCACACACTTAATATATGTCAGTGACATGATTCAACCACAGGCAGTCTGGCCCCAGTGCTTATGACCTTGTCAGTGCCAGGATGGACTGTCTCTTTGCTGGCATCCCAGATCATTCATAATATAATAGATTCTAAGGCTGCATGTTTTCAGTTTGTTTTTTTTTTTAAAACAAAATGAAATTTCTAAATACCACCTGAGCCTGAAAATCTATAAGAACTCTATACCAATGAGTCACATAGTATGGAACTACAGAGTATTACAGCTGGAAGATATCATAAAGCTCATCATCTGATGTGACTGCCACTTTTTATAGTTAAGGAAGTGAGTAATGTTTTATTTATGATACATTGTGAACTATAGACATTGACTAAATGCCAAAGAATGTTCCTGTCTTTGCACATGTCCCTGTGCGAACTTAGAATCAGGGCATCTAGAAGCTGGAAGGGATTCGATGATTGCATTTTGTTCACTTTTTATAGACCACCTAGATAATTTCAAATTCTAATGCTTTGCTATGAAGCTCAATTTCCCTAGCTCGATTTTTTTTCTGATTCTAAAAATAATAAAAATCACTTAAATTTGCATGCTAATGAACAATATAAATACATAAAAGTGCATAAATGCAAGAGAAAAAGCCCATTTAAGATAAGATTACACATAATCCCTCTGTCTGGAGCTCAGAGCTGCTAACACAATGGTCTATCTTATCCTGTCTTCTGTCTGAATTTTTTTAAACAAAATAGCCCTTAGACTAAGATCCTTTTTTTTTTTTTAAATTTTAACCACTGCTAATGTTTTCAAGTCATTAAGTATTTTGACGATGAAATTTATAATAGCTTCATAGTGATGGGGGTTTGGAATATAAGGTGAGGCTCGGTGGGGTGAGGTCCGGAGCCGACGACCAAGAAGGAATTCTTGAGACGTCTTTGGTGCAAAATGGTGGTTTATTAAAAACATTGGGACGGGACGCACGGGCAGAAAGAGCTCCGGCACCGGGGTTGTGAAGGGTGGCTGATCATTTACTATGGGGTTGGGAGAGTTAAGGAAAAGGGAGGTTTTCCAAAGAACTTTCATATGCTAAAGAGGACCTACCAGAAACCGGAGGCCTTGCTATTGTCAAGTTAAGGTTGTTTTTCCTTCTAGCAAGGCATTAACATTAAGATAGCTGGTAGCTTCTGGAGGAACATTACACTCTGCCTACTTCAAGTATCTGTCAATGGGCTGCAGGTTATAAGGACATTTAATTGTATCTACATTTCCTTCTGGAAGCGAAGTTATTGATAGAAATGCTTTGTTTTTGTAGATTGCGAAGACGTTTATAAACTGAGGGAGACTCCTGTCTCCTATAAGTTTTTGGAGGATTTTGATCCCTGTGAGTTTCAACTATTTGTTTTCCCTTTCCTTAGCTTTAGGGCAGCCAGGAGTGCATGAGGAATGTCACATATATCCCATCTGGGAGGGGGTGTTGTGGGGTGTCAGCTTCTGCTTTGTCCCCAGCTTGCCTTCTGTTCCTTCATCAATCATATTTCACTTTATGGCTATAACATGATCATGTACTGTTTTCCATTTAATGACTCAGCTTCCTATATATTTTCCATGATCCTGGCTTGGGTGTGATGTCCTACTTCCCTTTACGCTTTTAATGCCAATACAGATGTCACAATCTGTATTAAATCTCAAGTTTTGATGCCGCTCAGGGCACCTTAATTGAGCCTCCAGAAATCAGAAAAGGAAAGATTATAAAGCTTCAGAAACAAACAAGAGACAAGCAAGAGGTGGTATTTTGCATTTCAGCCTAGAGGTGAAATGATCTTTTAGGATGTAAATTCTTGGTCAAAATGAGGTTTTTTGTTTTTTGTTTTTTAATATGAAAGCTTATCGAGATCTCTGTGCATTTGTCATGTCAAATAAAGTAAAGCTAACAAAATATTAAATATACCTAAACTTGGATTTCAAAACTTCTTCACAGATTCACTCACTCTGTATTCTACTCAGGCTTTCTAGGAGAGAAATTACATCCTTATATGAACTCGTCATTATTTTCTTACTACATAATTAAATTTATTTTTTTCTTTCTTTTGTTAATGCTGTTTGGAAATTATAGTGCTTAGGCATTATATCAGAGTGTCACTTGTAAAGTAGCATTCTCCAAATGCCCATTTATAAATTGCCTTCTATTTGCCATATTTCAGAGCATGATGCCCTGTGGATTTCTGAATTCTTCCTCTAGGAAATCATCCACAATGATTAGAAACACAATGTTTTGTTTACTTGATGGCTCTAGGGGAGGGACCATTCTTTGCAGTTGGAGACAGCCTTTAGGTCCGTGCCCTGTGGCCCCTTCCATAATCCCTCCTACAACCTCGTTGCTTAACTTCTTCAAGGCCAGCCAGAGAGCACCTTTGTGTTTGAGGAAGGCATGCATTTTCTGCTGAAGGACTTACCTTCAAAACCCTGAAAAGTCTCTTTTGATTAACTTGAAGGCACTGATTAGAGTCCTTAATTACATTTTAAAAATCCCTTCACTTTGACCATGTGAATTGAAATATCCCATCCAATTCAAAATCCCACCCCCACAAAGGAAGTGGGTTATATAAGGGTAGGAGGTCAGTGGGAGCCATATAGAATTTTAACTGCAACAGCATCCTTCTCAACCCTCTCCTAGCTTCAGGCATCTTTGACCTTGACTAAAAATCAGACCTAAATTTGATCTGCGGTTGCTGTTGACATATTTCTGTGGCATATGGTAAAAGCACACGCACATGATTTTGAATAAACCCTAGGTTTAAACCTTGCCTTCATGATTTTTTGGCTACTAGGATAAGTTATTTAACCTGTCTAAGCCTCATATTTCTTCTCTAAAAATTTCTTCCGTGGGCTTGGGAGGACTAAATACGATCATGCATGTAAGACACCAAATTAGTATCTGCTATACAGCAAAAACTCCAGGAATTTTAGCAATTGTTAACAGTTAAAGCATATTATCATTATGCTTTTACTTTGTCACAGTGACTACATCACTTATTAGTTTGTGACGATAGTACTTACTTTACAAGGTAATCTTAAAGGACAAGGATTGGGTACTTATCTGTTATTTTGTTCTGCTTATATATACTTTTGACTGCGAGAATCAATACTTTCTTTAAATCAAACTTAAAATATTAACCAACTAAATCAGTGGTTTTCAAACTGTTTTATTTCTACAAACACATAACTCATGACATTGACAAATGAGACATATTTTCCTGGGTATACCTAGGATTATACACAATTCTGGATACGGTAGTTGTAACTTCAATATTTTTTCTCCTATCTGAATTTGCACAAAGCAAATCTGTGACTGTGTGATTATTCTAGGGCTATATTGAATCAATGCTAATTAATGCAAGAAATAGTAAAATAATAAAATACCAGTGACACTTCTCACAAGTGATCTGAAGATATCCTTGTGGTGGGGGTCTGCTGAGCTCAGATATCAATTTTGGTGAACAAAATGTTTTAATATGTGATCTTTTGCTTCGAATTAATGAGGATTTACTTTATGTATGGTTTAGAACTAAAGGCTACCCAAAGGCTAAATGCCCCAGCAGGGAGGAATAGTCCCTAAATTCATTCGTTATCTGTTTACATTTTAATCAGGAGTAAGGCTCTTTGCTTTTATCACAAGTGTGAATTAAGGGAGAATTGTTCATTTAGGCTGAGTTTGGCTTCCTACTGTGAAATGTAAGATTTGTGAAATTCCAGAAGAGTTTCCTGTATTATTAAACCAATGAGCCAAGGAGAATCCATTCCCTAAACAATTAGCTTTCTTAAATGAAGTATAGAAAGGCAATCCATGAATCCATTACTTGTTCTTCCTGGGTGCAGACATTAACTGGCATTAAGGTTCTTTGAGTTGTGACATATGAGATGTGATCCCAAAGGAGGAGGGCGATTGTTACTAGTCACCCAGGAAATCAATCACAGCCTTTTACAGTGACACCCACATGTTCGTTTCTCGTTATGGGGGAACACGTTTTACCTTAAGAGTAGAAAAAACTGTGGACTCAGTAGTGGTTCCCCTCTTGACAATTTATACCTTCCATTTGGAGTTCTCCATTATCAGTATCTTTTATTAGCCGTGGTTTGAGATATTTTACAGGAATATCCAGATGCCACACAAATGAAAACTGGCAAACTCTCAAATAGTGTGATTCTATTTCAATGACTATAAATCATAACCTTCAGCTACAATCCCAGTTCATTCTGTTGTTTGTGCCTTGCTGCAGGTGTTAAAACTAGCGAACCTGCTTTCAGGTTCCATTTATGGCCTCATAAATGGCCAGATGAATTAATTTGAGTAAAGCAAGTGGAAGACTTTCATTACTTTAAACTTAGTGACAGGTAAAAAAAAAAATTATAAAATGTTCAATGTAATATTGGTAAGTATTGCATGAAACACAGGATTGAAAGTCCTAAGTGAAAATACTGTATCTGTCACTTCCTTGGAGCTTGACTTTTAAATCACTTAACATCTATGAGGCTTATCATACAGAATTGGGGTAGGAGTCTTATCAGAGCATTAATGTTATAAGATGAAAGAACTTTTCAAAGTTTCTGGCATGTCAAAATGCATAAGGGAAAAGTGGGGAAGTTGTCAAGCATATAGATTCTGGAATCAGACTATTTGGATTCAAGACCCAGCTCTTGCACTTACTAGGGATATGATCTTGATCACAAAGCCTTGACCTTTGTTCCTCAGTTTTCTTAGTTATGAAATGGGAACAATAATAATAACTATGTTAAAACTAAATAAGTTAATATACAGCAATCACTCAAAACAATGTCTAGGACACTTTAATAACTACATACATGCTCGCTATTAATATTAATATTGTTATTTTTATCATTGTTAGATAAAGCTTTTCAAAATAGTTTTTCCATAAACCAATCAAATACTAAGTCATAATAATGGAATTCTGGTTTTTATTTTTATTTCTTGTGTGATACCTCATAGTGCCTGGCTCTTCTTGACCAATTTAGCCCTGGGAAATTTATTCAAGTCTGGGAAAATTATTCAAAGGAGAAAATACTCCATATCTTCACATCACTTAAAATTGCCCCTTCTCTCATATTTTTAGTCACCCCAATTATTCCTTATGAAATAATAAACTCCAAATCAAATGAAAAAGCATTTAAGAAACTTTTAATGTGATGTGGGAAACAAAGGCAAAAGAAAAGTTAAATTTCCTTACTACCTACAGCCCACTGACAAGTCCTTGAAACAGGCAGAGGGACATTCTTCTAGGAACTCAGCTGCTGCCAGAAATGGCCAGCAATCCCTGTACCGATGGATGAAAGATGACTCCTAACTTTGCCGCGAAAGAGAGGAGAAGGCAAGGGGGTCAATGCTCAGAGACGAAGACCCTTTGCTCGTCTTTGCTCCCACTTTTATTGGTCCTTCAGGAGAATCACAAATCCTTATCACCATTTCTCAAGCACATGATGTGTGACAAAGGGTCTTACTGAAACTGAGAGGATTTATGGGAAAGAAAAGATATACTAATCTGTGTGTTCTACTTAACATAGCCTAAGGTACAATGCACACATCTCTTAGATCACAGGGCGCTGTTTGGGCTAAGAGAGCTTCGGGGAAGGCAACTCCCCATCTGCATTCCTACAGCAGAGTGATCATGCAGGCTTCAGCATTCCTAAGGCCCATGCCCTTCTCCAAAACCTTCCCTCGTCCTCCAGCGGCCTCCATGTTACATTTTAGCAAACCAGGTATTATTATTACCAAGCTGCCTCGATGTCAATAGAGCAAAAGGCAATCTTAGCCCAACCCCCAGGATCCTGTGAGTCTACTTTAACATATAAAAATTCCTTTGGAAACTTCCTTCCTTTCCATCCCCCAAGCACGTGACCTACTGATATACATCTGAAGGGTCTCATGACTAAGGTTTTATTAGACAACAATAAATGACCTTTTCCTAACAAGAGCTAGCCCCCTCAAGGTCTTGGAAACCTTGCTTCTAAAATTCCTTAGAGGTTACGCTATCCCGAACCCCCTCCCAACATGAACGTACATAATGGGCCACTCTTCATGACCCCAGTGCTTCTCTTTCTGCCCATCGGTCCTGTCCCTTCGCTTTCATAAAACCACCCTCCTTTTGGACCAGAGACTTCTCAAGAATTCTTTCTTGGCCATCAACTTCAAACTCTGACATCTTTCCTACGTCATAATGTACATATTTGCAAACACATATGTGCACTCTACACATGCTGTGTGCTGAGACTTTGACAGATATTATCTTGTTTAATTATCTGTTTGTATTGTAATCCTATAACAATCCTATGAAGTAGTAGTATTTTTAGGATATAGGACACAGAAAACAAAACACAACAGTAGTGCAGAGTTTAACGACTTTCTCAAAGTCACACCATAGGATGAATATTTGAAGCACATGTGCCAGAATCCTCATAGCTGGTGTGCACTGAGAAGGTTGTCTTGCTTGTTTATGATTAGAGTCGATTGTGATTGGTTGCTAGGTGCCCAGGCCTGGTTGGCTTTTGTCTACGTTGTACCCACTGTTAGTTGTTTCTATAGCCACACTGCTCTTAGTCAGTGAACAGCACTGCTAAACCTTTTTTTGAGTGCCTGGTGTTGGCTCCTGAGGGGTTTTCAATAATCATCTGCCTATTTCTCTTTAAGTTCTAAAAGATTTCTGTTCTGGGATTTTGGAGGAATCAGCCGTTCTCATCTTATTTTTCAGGAGTGAGAATGAAGGACTCCCCAGAATTCTGTATCTAAATTCTTTGAACTGGTAGCCAAAGTATGAAGAGAAATGTCAGAGGCAAAAGAGTGGGGCAAATTAGCTCCAGGATCATTTATCATCTACATGACATTACAAACCTGTCATGACCTGAATTCCGTAATAGAGATTCCCCGGCAGGCAGGCTTGGAAATGATTATAATTTACTTACAGTGTAGGTGTCTAATTTCCAGAAGTGCCCAATAAATCAATTGTTGGCAAACACAGAATATTTAAAAATCCCAGTTTCTCACCTTGATTTTTTACAAAAATAAATAATTTGAATTAAACTCTTTTCCAAGAATAGTATGTAGTTGAGAATCAAGGATTCAAAGCAAAATAAAACCCAACAATAATCTATTTGAAGTCTCCTAAGTGGCCTTTTAAAAAAACCAGTTGATAAACAAATACAACAGCAATTTTTTTGTGTGTGCTCTCAGGCATTTATTCAGCTTTCAGTGGCCTGGCAAAATCAAAAAGTCCAAGGCCCAAGAGATGAATAATCAAGATGACATTTTCAATTCAGCATTTTTGCAGCTAATTTCTTTTAAAAAAACAGCAGAGATAAGAGCATAAATATAACTAGGTATAATTTGAATGGCTTTTAGCCTTCCATGCATTGTAGTCTAAGTTTGTTCTAGGTCTAAGTCACAAGTCAGACATCCTTTGGAGAACTAGCTAACAGATTCTGTTTTAACAATATTCTATATGTTGGAGCAGGCTATCGGTGAATGTGAAAATGTCCCAGGACCTGAATGGTGAGTGAATGTCCAAACCTAGTGCATTTCATTTATCAATCTACCCTTTCCTGCTTTCTCCCCTCTCTCCAACCAGTAGACACTCATTCACAGTATCTATAGCTTAATTCAGAGTCAACTGTATTTTAGATTTATGAATTCAAATATGAATTAGTTATGGTTATGGGCTGAACTGTGTCTTTCTTTCCTTCCATCTCAAATTTGTATGTTGAAGTCCTAATTCCCTGTACCTCAGAATGTGGCCACATTTGGAGACAAGATCTTAACAGAGGTGATTAAGCTAAAATGAGGCAGGTAACTGTTGTCCTAACTCAAGTAGACTTCTTATCTACCGATAAGAACGGCAGACTATTATCTTTATAGGAAGAGGCAATTTGGATATAGGCATGGACAGAAAGAAGATGATATAAAGACACAGGGAGAAGATAGCATCCAAAAGCCAGAGAGCAGCCTGGAACAGATCCTTCTTCCAGAGTCTCCAGAAGAAGCTAGTTCTGCTGACACCTTAGTCTTGGACTTCTAGCCTACAGAACTGAAAGAAAAGAAATTTCTGTTGTTTAAGTCACATACTATGTGATATGTTGTTATGGCAGCCCTAGGAAACTAATTCAGTAGCTTAGTCTTATACATTTCTTAATCTTTATACATCTTGGAAAAGAGAAATTTGGAATGCATCTTTAATCTCATCTAAATTAAAATTCATCTTTAATATGTAGCACATATGAAATCTAAAGTTATAAAATTAAATTGAAAACCAACATTGTCAATTTTAGAGTCCAGTTGCACAGTGTATCAGGTAATGATGAGTGCTTCATAGAGAAGTAGAACAGGAAAGTGGAATAGGAAATGTTTGGGGGTTGGTTGTAATTTTAAATCCAGAGTAGGAAAGTCTTCACTGAGAAGGTAACTTGAAGAAGGTGAGACACAAGCCATACAGAAATCTGAGGGAAGAGTGTTTTCAGAAGAATGAGCCCCAAGAGCACGATGGAGTGTACATAGCTTACTAAAGTGTCCAGTGTAGATCTGAAGAAGAATTGTACATATAATAGTAGTAAAGCATGGGGAAAGAGACTTAATAAGGTAAAGAATCATTTGAAAGCCTTATAATTTATTGCAAAAATTATGAATTTAACTCTGTAATGTGATATCCCACTAAAGAGTTATAAACAGAAGAGAATCACAATTGCATTTATATGTTAATGAGATCAGTCATTCTCACTGCATATTTGAAAATAGACTTAAAGGGACAGGAGTGGCAACAGAGACCCGCTGAGGGATGAATGAAGCTAGGACTAGGGAAGTAGCAAAAACTGTGTTGATAAATAGTCACATTCTGAATACGTTTTGAAGGACCCAACAGTATTTTACGATGTGTGGGGAAGACAGGAGTCAAAAGTGACTATTGGTTTTGACCTGAGAAATTAAAGTGATGGAGTTGCCATTGCTGAGGGTGGGTAATACTGGGGATGGGTAGATTCAGGAGGATATTCAAGAGTTCAATTATGTTGAGGAGAATATAATAAGAAAATAAAAATTATGAACCTAAAGTTCAAACAACAGAATGGATTAAAGGAGAAGTCAGCATGTATGCAATATTTAAAGCCCCAAAGCTGATGAGGTTATCTAAAGAGTCAATGAAGAGAGAAAATGGAGGGGTTCCAAGGATGAGTTTGGGGATACAACAAAATTTCCAAGCCACCCTGAAGAGTTGGAATGAGTAAAGGAGACTGGTGTGGAATGGATAATAGCTAAGAGGAGAAATGAGAAAAGGAATGGCTTGGTTGGGAAATGAGGCAAGTCTGTCAAGGAGGTTTGATGCTCAAATGTATAAAATGCTGAGATGTGTCCCTTTCATGATGAATTTTGTTAAGAGGTGTTCTTATCTCCATAACACTTCCATATACACAAAATCCAGATTGTGGACATTTGTTTGTTTATTTGTCCCTTTATTTATTTAGAATTGCAACATTTATTCATTCATTTAGAATGGCAGTGTAAACTATGTCATCTAAATTTTCTCTGCTATTATCCACCCCAAACCAAAACACTCTGGTTGTTGAGTGAGGCACTCTGAAGAAGGATTTCGTTTACCTATTGCTACATAATAGCCACAAAATCTCAATGGCATTCTCATTTAGGTCATTTATGCTTCATGTGGGGGTTGGCTGATCCAGGCACGTTCCAACGGAGATGATCGTGAAAGGACAATATAATTTTATAATTTATGTGTCTTTCACCCTCCTTGAACTTGTGGATCCAACCACAGCATATTCTCTTGGTGATAGCAGAGACACAAGAGAGTCAATCCAACCATCACACAATTTTTTAAACCTCTCCCTGTGTTACATATAATAACATCCACTGGTTAAAGCAAGTCACATGGCCATGACCAAGTTCAGAATCAATACGTGGGAAAAGGCGAGAAAAGAGAATCCATATTTTGAACAATAATTTAATCAATGACAAGCACACAATAGTAGCCAGGGAAAAGTTTTCTAGATGAACCAATAATTTTTTTAAAATTCTGTTGCAGACAATATTTACAATTCTAAGAAGAGTAAAAACATAACAAGAAAAGAGAAAAACAGAATAATTTTAGAATTGGGTAAATGCATATAATTAAAAAATATTGGTTATAGGCATTTCATTATTAGTAAGTTGCTCTGGCCACACTTAAAGATGAAAGGAACTCAGCTCCACTTTTCAGGAAAAGGAATGGCAAAGAATTTTAGCACATAGTTAAAAACCACCACAGTCAATAATAATCACAATAAAAGAATTACACCATTTACCTGCAAAATTATCATATTTTAAATGTTGCTTTTCTCGATGTTAGGAACTGTGTCTCTTTCTTGACCATATTTGCCAATAACACGTCTATTGGGGAAATGACTACTGTAATGTATATAATAATTTCCTTTTCTGAAGCTCAGTTAAAGACAATAGTTCTCTGAATAGCTGCGGGTTGTCTTGGTTATTCACTTCAGTGATTAATTAGAAATTGTCTCAAATTAATATGTTTAGGAAAGAAGCACTTTTTAATTTGTTTTCAAGTGGTAGAGCATTTAATCCATACAAACAAAAAAAGTGCAATATCTTCAGGTAGAGGCTGAACTATGTATTCTGTCTCACATTAATTGTTTCTGTGAGTGAGATGTGCCTGAGGGATCTGGCAGTCTTAAAACCTTCTTCTTTTTTTTTTTTAAGATTTTATTTATTTATTTGACAGAGAGAGACACAGCGATAGAGGGAACACAAGCAGGGGGAGTGGGAGAGGGAGAAGCAGGCTTCCCACGGAACAGGGAGCCGATACGGGACTCGATCCCAGGACCCTGGGATCATGACCTGAGCCGAAGGCAGATGCTTAACGACTGAGCCACCCAGGCGCCCCTTGAAAGCTTCTTTTTTTTATTTCTCTCGCAAGGTCTCCTGAATTTCCTTCTTTTGGCCATCCTCATCTTCTGTCAGGTCCTCTTTGGTTGTGTGTGGTCCTCAATCGCACTCAGTTTCACTTTTCATTTTATCCCTGGGCCATTTTCCAGGGCTAGTTTGGCTGCAACTGGACTGGTCTGTAAGTAAAAAGAAAAAGAGATATGAAAGAAAATCCAAAACATAACTAATACTTACATTTTTATATCTTAAAATTAATTAGGAAATTCAGAGTTGTAATCAATAGCCACTTAATTTTCTCTCTAATTAATTATTTGGTAATGTAATCAAGACAGACCCAATTACTTTAAGCAATTAAGAAGGAACTTTTCCCAGGTTACTAAATAGATTGCAATAAAAATAGAAAATAAAATCCGTGTACCCTGTTAGCAGTTTATTTTTATGCATTTCAGTGGAATTTATGTAATATAAAGTAATGTTAAAATAAGAGCATTGATTTTATGCAGAAAGAGAACCAATTAAGTGTAATACCTAATTTTTCCTGGTATAATTTATGGAAATAGTTAATCCATGATTAAAAAAGAAAATGTTAAAAAGAAAAAAATCAATTTTACTGAGTTTCCAAATTCTTTGGAGAATCACATCTCCTATGCTCCATCCACAGTGGTTTTTGTACCCTTGCTTTTGTGTGACGAGCCATTATATTCCTTCAGAAATTTTCTCAAACATTGATCACATTATATGAACTGAGCTATGAAATACTTGTTTCTCTCAGACCCCCCTTTAATCAATATGCACCTTCTCCTATAATCAGGAAAGGGAAACAGCATTCTTCTTATTACCTGCTACCATGTTGTCTTTCAATAAATAACCCCTCCCTCCATCCCCCTGACCCATCCCCCTCTAGTTCATGCCATAATTTGTCCTTCCTCTATGAAGGACATAAGTAAAATAATTAATTCATCATTTTCTCAAAAGTGTCACTCCTTCAACTTTGAACTCAATAGTCTCTATCTCTCCCCTATTTCTGCTGCCCAGTTCTTAAATAAATTATTCTCAAACTATAGTATATATTAAGAACTTGATGAAAATAATTCAGAAGGAGGGCACCTGGGTGGCTCAGTCGTTGAGCGTCTGTCTTCTGCTCAGGTCATGATCCCAGGGTCCTGGGATCGAGCCCCGCATCGGGCTCCCTGCTCAGCGGGGAATCTGCTTCTCCCTCTCCCACTCCCCCTGCTTGTGTTCCCTCTCTCGCTGTCTCTCTCTCTCTCTCTGTCAAATAAATAAATAAAATCTTTAAAAAGATAATAATTCAGAAGGTATGGGTAGGGACACAGATATCTGTCTCTTTTTTTAAAAACATCCAAGGTGCTGTTTTGTGTACAGATTACCTATGTAAAGCACTCCATGTCAAAAATCTCATGCTTTGAATCCTGTATCTATTCCAATAAACTCCCACTCTCCTGTCAATCCTATTTCTTCCTTCCACATAGCCTCTTTTCAACTTCGCCATGACTTCAAGCCTTCTATCCATGCTCTGTTTCCTCTAATTCTTACCCTGTCTCCCACATGCATATTTTGGTTTCACTAACATCCATGGACGCTAGCTGCTCACCTAAACACACCTGGATCATCACTGAATGATGACTGTAGTGGTATCTTAGAAACTTTTACTTACCAGAACTTTACTCTTGTTTTTTTCTTGCCAAGCTACACTTTTGAGTTATTTTCTTGTCTTTTATGGAAAAAATAGCATTTTTTTCTCATTATGATATTGTAAATTTTCATAATAAAATGTGAAAAATACATAACATGATATTTTGAAAAATTGTTTATCTCAGTAATAAATTTTTTAAAGATTTATTTGTTTATTTTAGAGGGAGAGAGAGAGAGAGAGAGCAGGAGGGGCAGAGGGAGAGAGAGAGAAAATCCTCAAACCGATTCCCCACTGAGTGCAGAGCCCAGCATGGAGCTCCATTCCCATGACCCCGAGATCATGACCTGAGCCAAAATCAAGAGTTGGATGCCTAACTGACTAAGCCACCTAGGTGCCCCAATCTCAGTAATATGTTTTATTACTAACTTTCTTTAAACATTTTTGTTTCCTGTCAGGACTCAGCAAGCCTTCCTAGACACAAGAACTGCTGGTTCCTTGATCTTGAATTTCCCAGTCTCCAGAAGTATGAGAAATAGTGTTTGATATTTAAGCCACCCTGTCTATGTTGTTGTTGTTGTTGTTGTTATAGCAGCCTAAGCTAATACACACACTGTTGATGTGCAGTTTTGGTAACATGCATAAGATCTTAAAAATCTACATGCACTTTCACCCAGCAGTTTCCTATCTGAGAATTTATCCTACCAGCCAGTGGTGGTCAGAGTCATACATCTCAGATGACTGGGTCCACTAAGCAATTGTGTCATATGTCTTCATTTGACCCACTGAAGCTACATAGCAACCTTTTCATGAATCTTTGCCTACTTTTGGATTCATGGCCTTAGCAGTTTTCAAACTTTGCTCTCCTCCAACCTGCAGTCCCAATCACGTTTCCTCATTCTCCTTTCTAACTTTACCATGAAAACCAAGTCAATCCAATGTACCCTGTGCCACACTGTCTAAAATCTCTTAAACTTCTGCCTCTATCTTTGGAAATTTGCTGTTTCTATTTCCTATTGACCCTATTGAACTTGAACTATTACTCTTCATAAATTTGTGTTTTCTCCAAAATTCCTAGCAGAAAACATAGGGGAAAAGCTTCTTGATGCTTGGCCTTTGGCAATGATTTCTTGACTATGACACCAAAAACACAGACAGCAAAAGCAAAAATAGGCAAATAGAAATGAAAAAGGTCCTTGGGGCGCCTGGGTGGCTCAGTCATTAAGCATCTGCCTTCGGCTCAGGTCAAGATCCCAGGGTCCTGGAATGGTGCCCCGCATCGGCTCCCTGCTCAGTGGGGAGCCTGCTTCTCCTTCTCCCTCTCCCACTCTGCCTGCTTGTGTTCCCTCTCTTGCTGTCTTTTTGTCAGATAAATAAATAAATAAAATCTTAAAAAAAAAAAGGAAAAGAAAAAGGTCCTTATTTCAATTTTGTGGCTATTTTAAAAAATAGTATATTATATAATAAATATATAATAGAGTTACCAAATTTTACAACTTACCAAAATGGACACAAAATGAAAAGAAAATAAGGTTTTTAAACTATTAAAGAATGTAAAATTGCATTAAGAATTTCCCACAATGAAAACTTCAGTTTTATGTCACATCAACAGCCCATTCAGTCAGCTAACAAATGTCAATCTTATACAAATTCTTTCAGATAATTAAAAACACTGAAAAACTTCCCAACTCACTTTATGAAGCCTGCGTAAACTTGATATGTGATATGTTACAAAAAAGGAAAATTATGAACCAAATTCACCCTTTAACACTGAAGCAAAAATCATAAATGTGGAAATGTGTAAAAAGTATAATGTACTTTAGGGGTGCCTGGGTGGCTCAGTCGTTAAGCGTCTGCCTTCGGCTCAGGTCATTATCCTAGGGTCCTGGGATCGAGCCCTGCATCGGGCTCCCTGCTCAGCGGGAAGCCTGCTTCTCCCTCTCCCACTCTCCCTGCTTGTGCTCTCTCTCTCGCTGTGTGTCTCTCTCTGTCAAATAAATAAATAAAATCTTAAAAAAAAAAAAGTATAATGTACTTTGTTAAAAATTGTATATTACTGAAATACAAAGTTGGTTCAATATTATAAAATAAATTACCCATTTGAAGATAAAAGGAAAAAATTATAAAATTATTTTAATACATACAGAAAAACAGTTAATAAAATTAATTATCCATTTAAGATATTAGTAAATGTCAATTCTCAAATTAGTAGATTCAATGCAATCCCAACAAAATCTTTAGTATTTTATGTAGAACTGACTTAACAAGAATAACAACAACAACAAAAACCCTAAAATTGTCATGGGAATGCAAAGGGTCGATAGCTCAGACACTCTTGATGATCAAGGTTGGAGGATTTGCTATTCTAGAAAGCAAGATGCATTATAAAGCTACAATAATTAGTCAAGTTTAGAATTGGTGTAAAGATAACAAATGGACCAATAGAACAAAATAAAAGACCCAGAAACAATTACATACCTATGTGGACAATTGGTTTAAAACAAAACTAGCACTTCAAGACAGCATGAAAAAAGATTGCTTTTATTTTATTTTGTTTTTCTTTTCTTTTATTATTTTTTCTTCCACGTTTTTATTTAAATTCCAGTTAGTTAACATACAGTGTAATATTAGTTTCAGGTGTAGGATTTAGTGATTCATCACTTACATACAACAACCAGTGCTCATCACAAATGCCCTCCTTAATCCCCATCACCTATTTAATCCGTTCCCCCACCCACCTCCCCTCCAGCAACCCTCAGTTTCTTGTTTATAGTTAAGAGTCTGTTTTATGGTCTGCCTCTCTCTTTTTTCTCCCTCATGTTCATCTGTTTTGTTTCTTAAATTCCACATATGAATGAAATCCGTTGGTATTTGTCTTTCCCTGACTGATTTACAGCATAATACTCTCTAGCTCCATCCACATCATTGCAAATGGCAAGATGTCATTTTTTTTTTAATGGTTCAGTAATATTTCATTGTATATCTATGTCACATCTTTATCCATTCATCCATTGATGGATATTTGGGCTCTTTCCATCATTTGACCCTTGTTGATAATGTTGCTATAAACATCAGGGTGCATGTATCCCCTTCAATCTGTATTTTTGTATCCTTTGGGTAAATACCTAGTAGTGCAATTGCTGGGTCATTGGGTAGTTCTATTTTTAACTTTTTGAGGAACCTCCATAATGTTTTCCAGAATGACTGCAGCAGTTTGCATTCTTACCAACAGTGTAAGAGGGTACCCCTTTCTCCTCGGCAACATTTATTGTTTCCTACGTTGTTAATTTTAGCCCTTCTGACAGGTGTGAGGTGATAGGTCATTGTAGTTTTGATTTGTAATTCCCTGATGATGAGTGATGTTGAGCATCTTTCACATGTCTCTTAGCCATCTGTATGTCTTCTTTGGAAAAATGTCTATTCATGTCTTCTGCCCATTTCTTAACTGGATTATTTGTTTTTTGGGTGTTGAGTTTGATAAGTTCTTTTTGGATTTTGGATACAATACTAACCCTTTTACAGATATGTCATTTGCAAATATCTTCTCCCATTTTGTAGGCTGCCTTTTAGTTTTGTTGATTTTTTTTCCTTTGCTATGTAGAAGTTTTTATCTTGATGAAGTCCCAATAGTTTATTTTTGCTTTTATTTCCCTTCTCAGGAGACATATCTGGTAAGAAGTTGCTATGGCTGATGTCAAAGAGGTTCCTGCCTGTGTTCTCCTCTGGGATTTTGATGGTTTCCTGTCTCACATTTAGGTCTTTTGTACATTTTGTATTTAGTTTTGTGTATGGTGTAAGAAAGTGGTCCAGTTTCATTCTTCTGAAGGTTGCTGTCCAGTTTTCCCAGCACCATTTGTTGAGGAGACTGTCTTCTTTCCATTGGATATTCTATCCTACATTGTTGAAGATTAGTTGACCAAATAGTTGTCGGTCCATTTCTGGATTTTCTATTCTGTTCCACTGATCTACGTGTCTGTTTTCGTGCAAGTACTATACTGTCTTGATCATAATAGCTTCGTATATACCTTCAAGTCCAGAATTGTGATGTCTTCAGCTTTGCTTTTCTTTTTCAAGATTGCTTTGGCTATTTGGGGCCTTTTGTGGTTCCACATGAATTTTAGGATTGTTTGTTCTAGCTCTGTGAAAATTGCTAGTAGTATTTTGTTTTAAAGATTTAATTATTTATTTATTTTTAGAGAGAGTGAGAGAGAGAGGAAGAGCAGGGGGAGGGGGAAAGGGAAAGGGAGAGAATCTGAAGCTGACTCCCACCTGAGCACGGAGCTTGAGGCAGGGCTCCTTCTGAGGATCCTGAGATCATGACCTGAGCTGAAACCAAGAGTTGGACACTCAACCAACTGAGCCACCCAGGTACCCCTTGATGGTGGTATTTTGATAGGGATTGCATTAAATGTGTAGATTGCTTAGTATAGACATTTTAACAGTATTTGTTCTTCCAATCCATGAACCTGGAATGTTTTCCCATTTCTTTGTGTCATCTTCAATTTCTTCCATAAGTGTTTTATAATTTTTGGATTACAGATCTTTTACTGATTGCTTGTTAAATAATTGATGCTAGATCAATTAGGGATCCACATGGGGAAAAATGAAACTTGATTTTTATCTCATAAGATACATAGATCACATATCTGCTTTGCAGGAGTTTGTGCTGTGCAACTTTGCTTTTATGAAAGGCCTACATTAATACCTGTTTTCCTGACAGAAATGCAAAGAGGATTTTTGCTTTTATGAAAAATGATGAAGGGGTCCCTGGGTGACTCGGTCAGGTGAACATTTGCCTTCAGCTCAGAGTCCTGGGATCAGCCAGGCATCAGGCTCCCTGCTCAGCAGGGAGTCTGCTTCTCCCTGTGACCCTCCCTCCTCTCATGGTCTCTCTCTCTCTCTCAAATAAATAAATAAATTTAAAAAAAAAAACTGTGAAAAGCAAAAATAGCATTTAGCATTTGTTTTTGCGGTGAGCGTTTATATACACAGTGTGCCCTGGGCAGTGAGTGGGACCCCACCAAACTCCTTCCCTGGGAACTACACCAAACCTCTCAACATTAAGCTGCAATAGCTTTGACCTGTGTGGTGAACATCTATGCTTTATCTTGATTTACTTTGTTTATCCATCCACACGATGTGTCCTAAAGTATTAGAAAAGCCTAAGAGAGTTTATTTTTGGGGGTCAGGGAACAATAGAAAAAAATTCCATATAAATTAATGGTAATTGCTTCTTTGATTTATGCCATTTCACCTTGCAAAGGGTTTCATGGGAATGCTCTACTTTTGGATAGAAGGGGAAACTTACAGATCAATTCTAGGTGCAATGATTCCTGAATGTGAGTTGTAAGATGAAGAAACTAAAACTTCATTTCTATAACATATATTTCAAGACTAATAAGATGTTTTGAACATGGCTCGTAATAGAATGTATGATAATCAATACACGATAGGTATATTGTCTCAAAATGTTTGCTCATTTTGCAATGAAAGAGATGGTATTTACCAATTGAATTGAAAGTACTTTTTGATTGGGTCTGGAGTGATCATTAATCAGTCATCTCTTTAGCAACCATTTCTTTCTCCTTACCTCTTTTTAGAAAAGAAGTCATTGGAAAATCCACATCTCTTAAAACATTTCTCTTTTCCTGTTTGACAGTCATGTAATATGTATGGGTGTTTGCCCACCTCCAGCTCCATGGGTACACACAGAGTAATGTGAACAAATTGGCACAATCACCATCCTTGTTGCTAAATCATGGTTTCAAGGATGAGCAACAACCCAAGCATAAGCCAACTACCAGGTAATATTTGATCTGGTCATGATTATTGGTTTATGTTAGTCCAATCAGAGTGAAACTGAGAACTTACTTGATAGTTGTGGAAAGCAACACCATTGCTACATAAGTGTAAATGAGGAAATCTATAACTATAGTCTGTAATATCTGTTGGAAAACATTTTGCATTGAAGGAAGCCAACTTCAGGAAGAAGCCAACATAAAAAAGATAATCTAGCCGGGAGAATTACTGAGAATTTGGTTACTTTTCTCGTTAAAACAAGAAAAACTAACATCCAAGTTTTTCAGCTCAGTTCTGTAGATCTCCACATTTTCCCTCAGCTCTCACTTCTCCCCCACCTTATATCCTCCGCCAAACCTCACTAAAGTGTGTTTCCTTCTATTTAGTTCAATATTTCTTTCCTGGGAAACTCAAACATCGGCTTTCTCTTTTCACAATGAGGACACCTTTTCCCTTGAGGCCCTGGCTTGGCTAAGGTAAAGTTACTGCAGCATCTTTGCTAGTCCAGTGGAAGAAAGCCAGAGGAAGCTGGTTATTTGCAGAGCTGGTTTAGAATTTCACAAAGCACAGCATAGAGGACTGGGAAGGTCACTTATAAAGTCATTTGGGGTTCCTGAGATCTAGAAGATCTAAATAACTTGCTTCAGATCACACAGTGATGAAAAATAAAGAAAACATCATAAAAATTAGTGATTTGGGCTTAATAAAAACTCTCAGTTACTTTGGCGATATTCAAAAGTTATAGCCTTTATCATGCCTTCCAGAATTCAAATAGTACAGGTAAATCTTTTCATTTGCAATAAGAACAACAAGAATAATACTCTGCTATATAGATATTTCCATCTTCCATTTTCTCTTAGATTCCAAGAATAAGCCATGCCTTTGGAACTGATACTACTCACTCTAGACAGGATTTAAAAGAAAACATCTTTCAAAAATAGACTTGTTCATTCTCAGATTTAAAAAGGACTTTAGAAAGTTGATTGCAAGAAAATGTTGAGAAAAATTAGACCAGTTCTAGGCCCTTCCGGAATCATGCCTCTACAGCATCCTGCTGAGGACTATCATTTATAGGGGAACTTTCCCTTTTATATGCAAGTTGCTAACCTTAAACATTCAAGGTCTCTGTTTTTTGTATTCCTTCACTTACTTGATTTTTAAAACAAATTATGAGGTTGTTGGAAGCATGTTTTTATTGTTGTTTGTTTTTTTGTTTACTTTCACAGGCAAGGACACTAAATTTCCAAAATCACCCATCTAACAAGTGAGACAACCTAGGTTTTAGATCCAGATATTGCTGCTTTAGGATCAGAATTTTGCACCTATATTGAATTTCCTCTAAATTTAGGGCAGACACATAATTAAATAAAGATACAGAATAGATAATAGGTATCCTCAAGACAAATGAAAGTGACATTTGTGTTATCTCTAGTAATGAAGAATGCAATTCCCCTATTCTGTTCTATTGTGGCAAGGTCTAATCTACTAAAATTACCATTCGTTCAGACAATAAAAATTTGAAATTATTTTGTTGTGTAAAAACTACTCTAGGATCAATGCAAAAAGAAAAGTCAAGCTTCATTTCATAATGGAAAATATTCATAATCAAACTAATTTCTCTTCCTCAAATTCAGTGGGGCTCTTATAGTAGGTTGCTTCTCTGGAAAAGGTTTAGTTGGTTTTCCAGGCTATAAAAGAATGAGCAAAACTTTTTCCAAAACCACTATTGGCTAGATGGTTTTATTTTCTTTCAGAGACCTTTGAGAAAGAAATGGTATGAGGAACTATCCGTTGAATTGGATTTTTGGAGTGTATATAAATGAAAACATTCAATATGCTCTAATATTTCATCATTGGGAATGGACTACCCAAGGTGATTTCATCAACATTTATTGGTTATCTTTTATGTTTAATGGTTTGTGTTTGTTCCTGAAAGGCTTTAGGTTGTGAATATACAAAAGCATATCACATAGATTTCTGATACTCAAAATATTTATAAATTTGCTGGAAACTCTCTTTCTTTTTCTTTCTACCATTTCCCAAAGTATAGCAGAGAGACTATTTCCATTATTTCTAATTAAAAGAGACATTCAGTAAAAAAAATTCCTACTGAGTATCTCCTATGTGCCAGACACCATTCAAGATTATGGAATATAGCAGCAAACAACACTTTAAAACATTCCACAGTCCTGAAACTTATATTCTTATAATAAGAGAAACTTAAAAGTATGGGGAATAATGACCAGAGATAAATTTATGCCAAACAGGTGACAAAGGATGATTAATTAATAACCATTCAGAAAACAAACATTAACTGAGTATTAGACTTGAAATCAAATGAGCCAAACCCATTTTGGTTTGCCCCTTTTCTCCATATTAAACATTATCTTCTCTAGAAGAATGGTTCTGAAAACCTTTGCATAAGAGCTCATTTGCATAATGGCTTCTCTGTTCTTTTTTTTTTTAACATAGTAAATGGATTTAGAATAGTCCTATTATTCCCATCATCTGTTAGAAATCAGTCTCTGATTTGGAATGCATAGGAGAATTGTTTAAATCTTATGATATTTTGGTTTATACAATATTTGTGAACCTATGTTTCTGAGTCCAATTGGACCAAGGCAATGATTGGATTCAAACAAAAATCCACAAAGACAATGATAATAATAAACAGAATATGACAAGAAGCAGAACAACAAATATCTAAGATTCCTTAAATATATAATGTATTCCTTTAAGCCATCCAGGATTCTAACATATCTGGACTACCCAAAAAGTAGAAGATGGCCTTTGGTTGTTTTACCAGTGATCATCTGAATGACTGAAAACATTTGTTGTTGCAAAAGGATTCACACTTAGTTTGCTAGAATAAACTTTTCTTTATCATTTGAAACTGGATTAAATGTAAATGTTACTTTTATATTAAGTTCTATATCTTCCTGTGGCAAAAGAACATTTTATCAGAAGTTTTATTAGAGAAATGGTAGATTTCTTGGAAATCCAGTATCTCCTGTTCACTAGGGCTTTTTAAAAAAAATTTTAAAAACTTGCCTGGAAAATAAACTATTTTGGTGAGGCAACTGTTAACCACCTTTTGGGAAGGAAATAGCATTTCTGACAAAATGTGTAAATAATTTATGAGGGAAAATAATAGGACAGACTTTTTTTCTTGGAAAGTAGTAACTTAGCCATCCAGAGTCTAGTGACTTTTACTCAGACATTCTTTTCTTTTCCTATAAATTCTAACAATAATTTTTCTAATTATCAACTATATCAATAATTTTTAAAATTCTTTCCCCACAAATATTTCAACTAAGAAATAAATGTTCTTTTAATGAATGGTCTTGGGGTAACTGGATACTCACATGCAAAAGATAGAAGCTGGGCCCTTACCTCACACCATATGCAAAAATTAATTCAAACTTGATCATAGACCTAAATGTAAAAACTAAATTTATAAAACTCTTAGAAGAAACAGGCATCAATCTTTGTGACCTTGGTTTGGGCAATGGTTTCTTAGATATAACATCAAAAGTATAAGCAACCAAAGAAAAAATACTCAAAAAACCTTTGTGCTTCAAAGGACACCATTGAGAAAGATGGCCCCAAAATGGGAAGAAATGTTTTCAAAACAAATCTCTGATAAAGAACATGTATCAAAAATATATTAAGAATTCATACAACTTAACAATAAAAAGGCAAATAAGCCAATTAATAAATAGACAAAAATCTGCATAGGTATTTTTCCAAAGAAGATGCTAAGGGCAAACAAGGACACAAAAAGTTTGCTCAACATAGTTAGCCATCAGGGAATGCAAATCAAAACCACAATAAGATCCACTTCAGACTCACTAGGATTATAATAAAAAAGATGTGTAATGACAGTATTGAGGAAATCGAAAAATGGCAATCCTCATAAATCTCTTGTAGGAATACAGAATGGTGCAGCCGCTTAACAAAGGAATATGGCAATTTCTCAAAATGTTATAATAAGGTTGTCATATGACCCTGTGATTCTACTCCTAGGTATATATCCAAGAGAATTGAAAATTTGTGTACACACAAAAACTTGTGTGCAAAAATTTTCATATCCATATTATTCACAATAGCCCAAACGTAGAGACATCCAAATCTTCACTTACTGATTAATGTGTAAACAAAATGTAATATATCCTTGCAATGGAAACTTACTGAGCAACAAAAAGGATAGTACATGTTACAACCTAAATGAACCTTGAAAGCATTATACTAAGTGAAAGAAGCCAGTCACAAAAGACCACATATTGTATGATTCAATTTATATGAAATGTCTAGAATAAGCACGCCTATAGAGACATAAAATACCTTAGTGGTTGCCTAGAACTGGGTCTGGGGATGTGAGGACGAAGGGAAGGAAACAACTGCTAATGGTCACTGAGTTTCTTTTGAGGGTGATAAAAATATTCTGAAAACAGATAGTGGTGATGGTTGCACAACTTTGTGAAAATACTAAAAATTACCCAATAAGGATGAATTTTGTGGTACGTGACTTATATCTCAATAAATCTGTTAAAAATGAGAACTACTGGAATTGGCTTGTTAGAAGCCATTTACTTTGAAGAAAGATTATATTAAAAGTTTGAAATTAATTATAAACAAGTTATTTGTATTTTTTTAAACACTGGTCCAATATATAAGAAAAATGAGAGTAGTATTAATATCTTCGTCCAATTGCACTGAAGATTTGTTATTTGAAGGCAGCTCATTATCTTTCAGAAAAAGCAATACACAACATCTTTATAAACAGATAATGGAAAAATTTTTTTTCATAATTAATAAAAATCAACTCTTGCTAATTATTATTCATGAAATTTTTTTCCTCATCCCTCTGAAACCTAGATAGCTAATTAGAAACTAGGCTTTGCTGAAGTGACCCCTATTCATTACCAGTAAGTTTTGCTGCATTAAAAAAAAAAAAAAAGAACAGAGGCATTTTTTTAAGTAAATAGAAAGCGTTTCTCAATCCTTGTTCTTTTACCACCCTCAATTTGTATATCTCTAAAATCGCATATCTTAAAATAAATAAATAAATAGAATAAAATCTCATATCTTAAAGAAAGCAAAATCTGACAAGATGAAGTAATCTACTCTCTTATCTGCAAACTCATAGGTACAGCCTTAACATGTGCTCTTCAATCCTGACTAGAAATTTGTCCCTATAGTAAACATCCCTCTAGTCTATAATACTATTCTAAGAATTCTTCTCCCACCGCAGCAGCCAGATATGTATAGTATGACTCCATTCTCACAACCAAAGGTGATTGTCATGGGGTAGACATGTGACATAAGCTGAGCCAATTGCATTTTCCAAATGGGTTCCTTGGAGAATTCCAATAAAGTGTGTTATGTGATATTTCATGATTAATGCAGGTTCTATGGAAACACAGAGTGTACTTTCTGAACCCAGGCACTCAGGGAATGCATAACCAGGCCCAAAGAACACTGGAGAAAGAAAGAAAAGAAATCTGCAGCGTTGGACTCTTCCAGGGTCTCCTTTGTTCCAAAATATCTGCTATTCACTGAATCCCTTTATTCTTCTGGAAGTTTCTGTACTCCAATACAGTCATGCCTAGAGAGTGGTAAGTAGGGTGATGCTCCAGAGTTAGGTGCTCTTCCACTTTCTCAAAACCTTTTAATCTTCTGATAACTTTGCCTTATTTGCCAGGATCTACCTTCATACCCCTAGAGTAGGGCAGAGTGAGAGGGAAGGAAGAAAGGACATGAAGAGTTTTGTGGAAGATTTTCATTTTTGACATACAAAAAGCCTTTAAAAAAGTGTAGCATGCTTATTTTGAACACATGACAAGGAAAGCTACATTAAAGCTTCAATAAACATTATTTATGACTTATAGTGCATTGATGCTAGCAAAGGGATATAAAAATTAATTTTTTTTTTTGAAAATGTAATCACAATTAGTGTAAGAATACAAGAAAGGTTACGACTCTTGGGGGAAATAACCTTTCGAGAATTGGAACACATTTGAAAACTCAGGTCATTCAAAATACTCTGATTCCAGTAATAAAATATGCCTGTTTAATTACATATCTACTCAGCTATTTTACAAAGTATACTTCTTTGACAATTGAGAAAACCAAAAATTGGACATCATTAACCTTGAATGCCAGAGGGCACATGTTATTTATGCTTAGTATAAAATAATTGAACCCAAGTCTAGACACTCGGGAACAATTAGAGAACAAGCTGTTTATTTTCCATAGCCTCTGATACCTTTTGGGAAAGGTATGACTTCTCAACTGAAAAACAAACAAAATCCTCTTTAGATTTTTTTGTCACCTAGTTTCACCTTTTGTCTCACCCTTTCTTTATTATCTCTCTGTTTACCTCTGTTCATTAGCTGAAACTTGTAATATTTTTCAGACATAATTAGTTTCTCTGAAGTATTTGACACAGCCATTCCTTTACCTGGCTTCCTTAACACCAATCTCTCATAGTTTCCAGTGTTTTTCCCCCTAGTCTTGGCATGCTGCATATTATTTCATTTCAATTTAGTTCAATTCAATTAATTTTCTGGAGAACTGCTATATTATGTGCTAAGCAAAGTGCTAGGTGTTGAGAATATTACATTCAGTAAATGGGTCTTTCTCAACAAGAAACTCTTTATTAACTGGAAAGATAATATGTCAACAGGCAATTGACTGGGAGAGCTCATAATAGGGCTGCTTCACCGTAATTGATGGAGTCAAGAAAGATCTTTCAGTGCAGATGGCATATGATCTGAGTTCCTAAGGACAAATAAGAGTTAACAATATGTGGCAAATCTGTCCACCATAATCTAGATTTTTTTCTTCTATGGCAATGCTGTTGTATCTCAGGCATAGTTTACCAGGTAGGAACTATAAACCTCAGCCTTTTGGAGACAGATAACACCATGTGACTAAGCTCCCGCCAACGGAGGATAAGTGGAAATCATGCATGGCTCCTTCTAGGAAAGATCCATAAAATTTGGAGGTAACACTCTTCCACGACTTTCTATCTCCCATGGACTGGTGTGATGACGATGACAGCAACCTTAGAAACCATGTGCCAATGGCAGAGCAACCATCAGCCATGGACTTTGAATGACTGCGCAGAGAAGATCTCCTTGTATGGAAACACCCACCCTGGCCTACTGTGTAAAAAAGAAAAGCCTTTATTATGTTTGAGTCACTACATTATATTTTTGGATCTTTTTGCTCTAGCAGTTTAGTTTACTCCAGCTAATCCACCAAGCTATAGGATTAGGAAAGACATTCTTGTCAGAGGGTACCTAAAGTAGTTCATCATCACATGTGCAGAGAATATGAAGGAAAATATGCCAAAGATGAGGTGGAATTGAGAAGCGAGCCAAAACATGACAGACCTCATTGACCTGAAAAAGTTATAAATTCAACACATTAAGAAATGTGAAAGCATTGTAGGATATTAGAAAGTAGAATGACTTGACTTAGATTTGACTGGAGTGTGTTATAAAAGTTTGGAGGGCATCAATGCAAGAGGAAAAAGGCAGATAAAGAGCTGAGGCCAAAATTGAGATGGGAATTGATGAAACTTGAAGTCTTGAAAATATAGGTTCTTGTGTTGGATGCTTGGACTTGGAATCCTGGCTGTACCATGTACTAAATGAATGATATTCTATGACGTTACAAGATTTGCATGTAGATTAAACGTGATAATCTATGTAAAGTGATTATACACAACACTAAACAGATAGTCATCACTGCTACTGCTACTGGTATGGTACTACTACCTTTTTTTTAGGTCAGCAAAGATGGATAGAAGGCCATTTTAAAGAAAGATTTCCCTGGTAGTAGTCACAGGGTTTTGGAACCAGTTGGATTTGTAGAGTGAGAGAAGGAATCAACAAGTCTTCCAAGAACTCCAACTTAAAGGCCTAAGTGAATGTCCATGGGAGAGAGAAGGCCATCCTAAAACATTAGGAAAACTTGATATTTCTTGATATGAGGAAGGGCAAAGTCACATTGCAGAAGAGCATATGAGATGAGAGGTATAACTGGTGACATCCTTGGAAAATAGAATCTCCCATATCTGGTTTTCCACACTTACAAGTTCTCAGATTTTGGACTTTATTTTTTTCTATTTGTACTTTCAATCTTATTCTCTATTCTAACACGCAATTTGTAGTTTTAACAACCAATGCAGATGAACAACAAAATGGCTTTCCCATTTCTTCCTGTGAGCCACTGACTGTGAGTTGGCATTTATAAGACAGCAATAAAAGTGTAAGATATTTACTAAATGGTAATATAACCATTCACTCCTTATATGAAAATTGATAAAGTTAGATATGATTATCTTATACTACACACATAAAGTTCATAGAATTCTAAAATTATTAAAAGAAAATATAGAAAATTAGCTATCATGGGTATTAAAGAGGGCACGTATTGAATGGAGCTCTGGGTGTTATACACAAACAATGAATCATGGAACACTACATCAAAAACTAATGATGTGATGTATGGTGATTAACATAATAAAATAAAATTTAAAAAAGTTAGCTATCACATATAGGAGGGGAACAGTTTCCAAAAAAACACAAATTATAAAAGTAAGAGTAATGGAGTAGATCCTATTAAACATAGCAAAATAGAAAATAAATGTGAAACATAAAAAGATCTGTGAATTAAAAGACCTGTGATAAGGACACCTGGGTAGCTCAGTCAGTTAAGCGACAGATTTTTTATTTCAGCTCAGGTAATGATCTTGGAGTCATGAAATTGAGCCCTGAATGGGAATTTGGGCTCAGCTCGGAGTCTGCTTGAGTTTCTCTCCCTCTCTTTTTACCCCTCCCACTGCTCATGCACACGTGTGCTCTCTCACCTTCTCTCTCTCATAAATAAATAAATAAATAAATAAATAAATAAATAAATAAATAAAATCTTAAAAAAATAAAAGACCTGTGATAAACTGGGAGAATTTATTTGCAACAAATTTATTAATTTGATTGCATTCATAATTTATTAAAATTTTTATATGCCAATGACAAAATGTGAAAACTTCAAAAGATAATTGGGAAATACACAGAACTAGGAAAATTTAAGAAAAGAAACCCAAAATATCCCTCTTTCTCCTAACAAGGGAAATGATTTTTTTTAATTATCATTTCACACATATCTAAATGGAAAAAAAAAAGTCTGACAGTAGGAAGTGCTAGAAGAATCCGGGATAAATATAAAATTTTGAAATCTACTGGTGGAATTGTAAATATGACCACATAGGAGAACAATTTAATAATCTGTACTGAAAATAGAAATACATAATCATTAGGTCCAGAAATTCTATTATTAGATATATGTAAAAAGAGTTTCTTGCAAATATTTGTAAAGATACCCCTGATTTGACAAAACAAAACAAAACAAAAACAAAAAAGGAATGTATCTTAAAAAATAAAATGTTGAATGAGGAAAACAAGTATTAAAACATAGAAAATAATAAGCATAATCAAAGGATACATTTACCTGCATATATGGTAGAATGGTGGAATTTATATTCTGCAGTTTGTTTTAACTCTATGTGCCTTAGTTTATTTATAAAATCAGTTGTTCTGATGATTAAAGGAGTTAACATGTGAAAAACACTTAGAAGAGTCCTTACTTTATAATGAATGCTCAACAAATATAAAAAAAACATTACTTTTTAACCCTACTTCTGCTCCTCTTCCTCGTTTTTATTATTAAAATATAGACTAAAGAATATCCATCAATTTATAATAGTGCTTGTCTCTAGGGATGGAGAGAAGTGAGACTGAGAATAAAGTATAAATGGACTTCAACTTCATCCATTATAATTTATTTCATTTATCTGAAGACATAAGACAAAAAAAAAGAAATTGTTAATATTTACCTATTTCATGTAATGGGCCCAAGTATAGTTGCATAGTATTCTCTGAACTTATTTTCAAAAAAATAAAAATAAAAAACCTCAAAAAATGATGAAGTATCTGAAGATTTTAAGTATTTATTTCATCACTGGCCCTGTTTTATGATAGTGGATAGTTTAAAAAAAGAATTTAAGCAACTAAGTCATTGGAGAGTCTAGAAACAGTGTTGGTATTTCCTGTCATCCAAGGGAACAGGGCTAATTGTGAGTCTGTAAATACAAGTATGCATATGTCCTGTCGAAGCAACTACGGGAGTGTCTAGCAAAGCTGGGAAATGGAAAGGGCCTGAAGTTAGCATTTTAAGGGGGGAAAAATGTGACATTTGCTCCCCATTGTCCTTTAAAGAATTAAAATAGCAGGGAGAGAAAGGTACCTGCTCATGTCAGCAGGAAAGGCAGAGCCAAGCCAGCTAGCTGGGCCTGTCAGTCCTGCCAGAAACATTTATTCCCTCAACTTAGTGAGCTCTCCCTCTGCTGAGGGGCCTTTCTATTCTGGAATTTAAGACATACCCTGCTTTTAATGAACTTGCCTCAGTCTCTCTGTAAATGTAATTGTGTTTGTCAGACTTGCTCCAAATTTTAGTTTCAAAACAATCATCGGCAGTGTCTCTTATAAATAAAGTTTGCAATAATAAAATGGTTTGTTAATATTATGTAGTAAATTGATTAATTTCTCTTCTACTGTGTTATCTCACTTTACATATTAGGGTGATCCTGAGTCATTCTAAGTCCCTTCACGGTTTCCCAGCATGGAAAATGAGTGTGTGGGGTGAATGTTACCAGTGTTTATCTAACAGGGGTGGGAGGGTGTTGATGGTTGAGTTTATTTTCATTAAGAATTTCTTACCACATTTATTATAAAACATTTGATCAACTATAATTATATAATGGATTCAGTCCCTCAACCAGAAAGAACTCTAGCTTGCTAAATAGAATAAGAAATTAATGACAACATCCAGTACTTTTAAACTATATCTAAATGAGATAGACAGGAGTATGTGCACTCTGGAAAGGCAAGGTAAAAGAAAGAAAAAACATACATATATGGTTAAAGTGGGCTTCCAAAGCAACCAAGTCAGTGTTTACAAAACCAGGAGTAGGGACCACATCATATTTTATGAGTTGAAGCTTTCAAGGAAGAAAAGAAAAAAATAAAATAAACCACAAATGGTTTTTAAAAAAATAAAACTAAAAGGAGCAACTGTAGCCATGGGAATTATATAGAGTAAGTGGGGCTTTTACAATGATATTAAGCAAAGAGAAATACTAGAGAGAAAATAAATGAGAGACATGAAAATAATATTGGATCTAAAATGTTTAAGAGCTCCTAACTATTTAATTCTCCTTATACTTGTCTTTAAATGACACATAAGAAGAAAAGGTAACCGTGTTAAAATAATAAAGATATATGAAAAATAGGAAGATGCTTTAAAGGAAAATGCACATAAATCCTGAAGTTTATCTAAATAAGATAAAAGCTTTCCAGTGAAAGACCAACACACTTTTTAAGAATTGAATGTCTTTCAATAGTTTAGAGTTATGAGTTATGAATTGAAGTCAGTAAGAAGAAGTATGCTAGTAGGAAAAAAATGAAAACCCCAAGAATATGGTGAAATAAATACACTGTGATGGGAAAAACTTCCAATTTCTGGTATGCTCATGTAGCACCCAAAATGTTAAAAAAAAAAACCCTCCAAAAATCCAAACTTTTAAAAATCGTATAATTAATAAAGTGAAATTGCACAATATTTGGATTTTTAAAATTGTTTCGATATGAGAAGCCATGATATTCTAAAATTTATTTTAAGTCTAATGAGGATGACAACACAGGTTATAAACTTAAGTGAAGATGTAAGTTCAAAATAAAGTGAGTAAAAAGAGAAGAATCTAATTATGTTTTAAGATCCCAAATTGCTTAGAATTAACTAATTTACATGAGACTAAAAAGTCTTACTTGGCAAAGTGATAAATAAGAGTTGATTCACAATTCTTGAATAAATATTGGTAATGCAGAATTAAGGGGTAGAGTTCTTCTGCTCTAGATAATGAGGAAGAATAGCAGATTTATAGCCCTAGCTACTTTATGATAACATTTCTTGTCTTTCTCATTTAAGATGAATCCTATTCTGGCTTCAGCGACTGAGAGCTACTGGCTTCATCAGGAGGCTTTGAAGTCCCTGAAAGGGGACAGCTACAGTAATTGCTAGGGAGGGATGAGGTCAGGAGTGTAGGTACAAAATAGAGGTGCTATTTGATATTGGGAGTGGGAAATGAAGAAGAATGACTAAAAAGACACTAAGTACTATTTCTAATAGAAGTTGATATGGAAATCAATGTGAACTATTTGATGAGACTCCAAATCTTTTTAAAAAAATTTATTTATTTGGTGGGGAGGGGCAGAGGCAGAAGGAGAGAGAGTCTCAAGTAGACTCTGTGCTGAGCATGGAGCCCGGGGCCAGGCTTGATCTCACTGCCCTGAGATCAGGACCCTAGCCAGAACCAAGAGCCGGTGGCTTAACCAACTGTGCCACCCAGGCACCCGATGAGACTTCAATTCTACACAATTCACTTCAGCCCAAATAACTTTTATTGTGGAATTGATACTGTGCTAGGCACTGGGCTTGCCCTAGAGAGTTTGAAGTCTACATTAAGGAGCACAAATTAAATGACCACAGGGAGTCGAATAGGCTAAAAAAAATAAAAGGTAAAATTTGCCAGATGCTAAAAAATAGAGAAAAGATTATAGCAAGTTTAAGGTAGAGAGATGCCTTCTTTTTTTTTTTTGTTTTTTTAATCACATATAATTTTTTTTTAATTTTTAGAAATTTTTTTAAGAGATGCCTTCTTAAGGAGAATACCTGCTATTCAGAGAAGCCAGTTGTTACCAAGAGATGATGTTGGCCCAGAGGTACTAGTATTCTTCTCCCTTTCCCCTCCCTGCCTCTCCCCTGCCTGCCTTTTCTCTCCTCCCCCTCCTCTCCTCTCTGTTCTTTTGTTCTTTCCTCTTCTTTTCCTTTTCATTCCCTTCCACTCCTCTCACCGTCTCCTAGTTTTTCCTTTTAATTCTTCTTTTTTTTTTAGTTTTTTTTTTTTTCAGTACGAGTCAGAAAGCCAGATTTTGTGCAAAGCCTCTGTCAATTTTCAATGATGCCAATTAACTATGAGAAAAGAGACACTGGAAAGCCACATGCATGTGGGAGTAGATATAGTCCATGGACTGTCATTTTCAACCCCTGCTCTAAATAGTGTAGTCGCTACAGTTTAAATTATGTGATTAGTTCTGGATTGAGGACAATCCAAAACACTGCTAGTGAGTTTCTTGCTCCATGAAGGCAAGCAAGTCTTAATTAAATGGAATGAGGAGAATTTATGGGTGTGAATTCCTCTCTTCATTCTCTGGTGACAGATTTAGGGAATAGTGCTTATGGTGGGTGCACCTGTTAATAATGTTTTACTCCGCTGGCTATTAACAAAAGATCATGGTCTTTTTTTATTACCATTATTTAATTTACTTTGTGGCTCCAAATTGGGAAATTGTCATAGATATATGATTAAGAGAATGAGGAAATTATTGAGAATATCTTCAAAGATTCCCTGACAGTGAGATCAATTGTGCCAAGATTGCCTTTTGAAAAGGATATTGCCTTTTGCAAGGGAAACCCCATTGCTAGAAGCATATGGAGATAGACTGCACAAAATGAAAGACATTAAATTGTAAAGAATAATCTGGCTGCTACCCCAGGGTATGGCCTAGATAAAGCAATAGGTAGTTTTCATCTTTAATTTAGGTATTTCCAAGACAGGGTGAAATTCATTATTAAAATCTTCATTGTAGCTCGGTCTATTTTAAACTACACATTTAACCAAACTGGTTACTCAGAATTACGTGTAATTCTGTCCATTGTCATGAATGCCCTTGGTAATCATTATCCTTTGATCCACCTCATATAATGGAAAATAATCATATTCTCCGTCATTACATCTCTGCTTCAAGTCTACAAGTGCAAAGAGTTCTATAATTTAACTTCGTAAGTTTGTTCTTCACAGGCCTAGTTTTCAAACTCTTCTGGGTTCCTCAGTCTAGCAGAGAACAGAAAACACCTAGGGACCTAAAAAATCTCTTACATATTGAATTAATTAAAACTTAGCTTGTGAGGCAGTTAGGCTTCTTGTGAGTAATAAGGATAGATCAGAGATGAAATAGTAATAAAGATACTTTCCTTTATATTGAGATAAGTCATGTTTACAGAAATTAAGTAGTGTCAAACATATTTGATTTCTCTTTAGAAGTTGAAATTTCATAGCTTCTATTTTTAACTACTGCATTTCACTATTTATAATAAATTAAGATATGTTTAATTTTATAGTTTTGGGAAAAGGGACACATCCATGGTGATAAAATACTACCTTTTTGTTTAGTTTGAATGGCTCTTCCATTGTAAACTCGAACTTCTTCAAGGGGTATGGGATATAGTAAAAAGTATGAAGAAAAAACTAGCTGAAAAATATGGGTTCTTATCCTTGTTTTGTCATACTTTAATGATGCGACCTAGGTCAGTCATCTTTCTGAGAATTAATTTCTCAGCAGCCAAAAAGATAACATTTACCATTCCTGATGCTGATAAATTGGGTGCTGTCCGGACTGCTCCCTGCGTTCTTGGCAAACTGGAATGCCACCACTATGGCAAGGGAGGAGCATGCCAGACAGACAAGTCAGCAATTTAAGATTCCCAGTTCACAGGCCTGAATTCGATTGTTAGGACTGCCATCAAAAAAGCGCCACAGACTTAAACAACAGAAATTTATTTTCTCACAGTTAGTCAGGATGGAAGCCTGAGATTGAAATGTCGGCAGGGTTGGTTTCTTATGAGGTTTCTCCTCCACTGTAAAGTCCTCTTCTCCCCATCTCTTCACAGAGGCTTCCCTGGACATGTGTCTTCGTCCTAATCTCTTCTTTTAAGGACATCAGTCATATTGAATTGGGGTCTGCCCTAATGACCTTATTTTAACTTAATTACCCCTTGAAAGTCTCTATCTCCAAATACAGTCAGATTCTAAGGCACTGGGGATTAGGACTTCAACATACCGATTTTGAAGGGAAGGGATGCAATTAAGCCCATGACAGAAGCTCATCGAATGAGGGGGGCTGGGAAGGACGGCATCAGTGACAACAACAGTTTCTTTTCACTGCTGTATTCAATTATTTGGCATGTAATTGGTACTTACTGAAAAAAAAGTTAATAAACTGTTATTAATATACCAAGCATTTTTTTTCTGAAAATATATGTATAATTGCACGTGTAATATATAAGTATAATTTTATATATAATATACTCTATGTCATCTACTTTAATCAAAACATATCCTATAAAGCTTTAAGCAAAGGTATGCAACAATTTTTTCCTCTTTGGAGTAAAAGTGCTGAAATTTATACTGTTTTTTTCTCCAGTGGTCTGTTTCTGTCTTCCTCTTATTACTGAACTTCTACCTACCTCTTTTCAAGCATAGAACTTACACTCCCCATGAATATGATTTCAGTAAATCACATGCCATTGATGGCAAGAAATCTATTTATTTCTGAGAGAGCCCCAAACACAGAAACCATCAGTAAATCAGTCTTACAAGGCTCATATATCACCTGGCTCATTAGAACCCATGCTTGCTCAACTTAGAAATGAAATGAGACTTCCTCAGTGGGGTTGGTTCCAGATAGAGGGACAGGGAATAGTTCTGTAGGACAATTTATTGTCTCAGGGCTCTGTCTCAAATATTAATATGAAATTACATGGGACAGAGGACATTAAGCACATTTTCTCACCTACACGGATAACTTTGTTGATAATTTGTACCATCCTTGAAGGAAATTAGAAGCTTTGGGGAATTTTTTTGAATATTTCAGTGCGAAAGGATCATTACCTGTCTGTGGCTCATTTGCAATAATATCATCTTGGTTCCAACCATCAGAGGATGGAAATGGATATCGATCATTTGTTTTAGCAGTGAAACAAGAACTTCAATTTAATGCTTGTGTAATAACACTATAATGGCAATGGTTACAAACAAGATGTTCATTATTTCACACATAGGACAGATAGCTTGGCTTCCCTTATAGTCCTAATGTCCATGGAATTTAATTATGATACTCTCTTCAATATAGACCAGCTGCAGTGTGCAGATAACTCACGTCTTTAAAAATAGAAAAGAAGGGCCGATTAAAACAGCCCTGTGGTCAAGACCTCTCTTAGGTTATTTTTTTTAATATTAGTCCTTTAATTTTATTATGTATTGATACACATTTTCAAAGTTTCAAACACAGGTATCCCAAAAAAGAAAACTTTGTTTCCATGAAAGTGAAAGTAATTTCTACCACAAGATCCCATTCTGCATGCTGGCAAAAAAAGTAATCTAGAAAATGTCAAATTTTATAGGTCAGTTTGGGGTTTTGTAAGTCATCTCAGATTTAAACTAAGTCAAATCTGGAATCCCTAGAAGGCACGAAAAAGTTTCACCTGCTCTGTACTCACCAGGAGCCTTCAGGGGGCTTGTAACTTTCATCAGATCTTCTTCCCCTATTTACGCCTCCCCTAGATGTCTCTCTTATTCAAAAAAATAGATGTCAAACCTAGGGGTTAGCATGAGACTGGCTACCAACTGAAGTTCCAGCAGTATGTACCGCAGACAGAACTTTTCCACACGGCTTGGTATTTCTTTGACCTTAACACCAGAAGCTGGGCATCAGTTCTCCATTCTCTCAGAAGCATCTGTTGTCTTAAAGGGATTCCCAATTCAATGTTGATTTGGGTTGAGGGTCAGGGGCTATGACCCTCAGCTACATTCACATTTCCATGACTAACTTTACAACCCTTCTCTCCTTCTCCTCAGAAAATATTTAGTCTGAAGAGGGTTGGTTAGATAAATCTAGTAAAACTAGTACATCTCTCCTTTTTCCATCTGTTAATATAACTTCAGGCTTTGGAAGATAAACGTAAAAATGTGATACCATTTTTTTCAGTTGTGCTGTATCACCCCTTCCTTGGGACAGTGGCTTTCTCTGAATGAATGGAAGGTAGGAAGAGCGTCTCTGGCAACAAAGAGATGATCAGGACATAAAAGCAAAAGCAACACTGTAATAATGCTTCTCTACTCAGTCACAGGTTAGGAATGGAAGAGGGGGTATTCCTTTTCTATTTGGCAGCAAGAAATGCGATAGGAAGATGATGGGCTTCAGAGTTAGATGTTTGCATCTGTTTGCCACTTTTAAACTTCTTGGTCATGTTTTTATTTTTTATTTTTTTTATTTGAACCTACCGAAGGATTACAAAACTATTTACCCTTAGGATGAGAAATAAATTGTTAACGCAGTGTTTCACATATAATATTTGGGTAAAATACGGTTTGCTACTATTATTAGCATCAGAACAATTTATTATACAGAGTCACTTTTAATATTTTATCTACTTAAATCTACTTTGGTTTCTATATCTATAATTTTAAAATGCCATTTCTAATGTCCTCATTTTACTATTTTAAATCTATATTTTCTATTATCATGGATCAGAGTTAAGTAGATTTCCTTGAACTCAATTTCTTGTGCATTAACTTTTCTCTCTTATTCTTATTTCACTTTCTGAAAGCTATGCTCTGATGGTCTAGGACAGTTAAGTAGATTTTAAAAGCCCAATTTTCTTTTTGTCAACATGATAGCATACTTAAATCCCATAGTAATGGTCTTTCATCACAGTATTTTGTTTTAATTCTTTCCTTTTCTGCTGGATGTAAAATACTTTACACAGATGCTTTTGCATGGAATTTGAAAAGAGTTTTCCTCTGGTTGAAATGGTATAAAGGAGTGGGTGACAGCTAAACTGAAAAAAGGTGATAGAGGATCTGGTGTCCATTCTGTCTCAGTTGACGGTGTAACTTTGAGCAAATCACCTCACCTGTGTGGGGTTCAGTGACCTCATCTGTTGAATGATTAAGTTCAATTAAATTATCTCCAAGAGTTTCCTTGCAGGTCCAAATTGTGTTCCACTTGAATCTGTATCCAGGCTAACAGTATTAAGCAGCCGTGTTTTAGGCATTGTGCTAGACATCTCATAGGTGAAATCTCATTTAATTCTCACTCTAAGATATATGTATATGTATATATATGGTATTACCTGTATTTTACAGATTAGGAAATTAGAGATCAGAGAAGTTAAGTGACTTGTACAAGGTTGTACAACTGGTAAGTGGTAGGGCTTTTGACCTGAAAGCAAGTCTTTCTGACTCCAAATGTTTTTATTTTTATCTACCATTGCCATAGTGCTCCTAAAAGGAGAGAAATGAATGTCAGAAGATCAAGTAAAATGTCTGATTGAGTCATAAAAATTGGAGAATCAATATTTTCTGAAAATAGTTGTACTTGGTATTAGCTAAACAAATTATTTTTTTAATCATTTTCGTGTGCTATAAATTCATATCAGCAGTATAATTCTAATTTTGACAGAATTAAAAAATTAAGTTCTATAATAATCTGTCCTAGAAAACCCAGTTTTGTTTACTACTAACAAATTATACTTATGAATAAAACTTATCAATAATACTTTGGTTAATACTAAACTATGTGTTTAAGGGTGAAGTTAGAAGCTGGTACAGAGAAGGGTAAGAAAGCAGAGAAATATAATAGATGGTGCAATTCCACAAATTTGAACAATATCCAGAAGGTGGTCTTCATTAAAAATGCTCTGGTTCAGGTAGGTTGGTTGTCTCTGTATAGAAAAACTGTCCTCCTTATATGTTATATTAATATCTCATTTCAAAAAGAAACAAACTTAGTTTGAATGAACATGAGCTTCCATTCTCTAAGAAGCTGAATGGAATCTCCTCTTGATAAATCTTGGTATATAAGAGAGCTGAAAGAAGGATACACGGAACAATAGAAACAACAATCACACACACCAATACACACCCACACACACCACGTGGAAGGCACAAATGAAAGTGAAGTTTATACTAAAATCTCATAAATTGAATGTGCTTATGTTTGTTATTCATTAGTAAATAATCGGAATATCTACATGTCACTAGATTTGTTATCTACTTACTGATGGATAGCCTTGATTTGGCATCTAAGCTCCACTACTTACCAACTTGAGTGCTCTTGTAAAAGTTATTTAATCTCTCTGAATAATAGTACCCACCTCATAGGTAGGTAAGTATAGGTGAAGAGAGAATAAAATGAAATAATTTATGTATAGCTCTTGACATAGAGTGTTGCATATAGTTAACAAAATTTTCAGTTGTTGGCGTTACTGCATTATAAGCAAATAAGGGGGGCTGGGCAATGTTTTTTTTAGAGTGAATGGAGTAACAGATGATAGACAAATTGGAAAGCTACATAACATCTATTTAGGCTCTTGCCTCCCATAAAGAAGGATGATTTCAAAATTAGAAAGGAAAAAGCAAACAGTACATGAGGAGCTAATGAGAGGATCAATGACCTATTTGAGAGTCATCTTTTCCCTCTGCCATATTGAGAGTCTCATCATCTGTCACTTGAATTATTAACTGGCAATAACCATCCAGCCTCTAGTCTCTCACTGATTCCAATATTCCATTTTCCATTCATGTTGCCAACACTCACCAAAAAAGAATCTCCACAGATTGTATAATATCCTTCTCTATTTAAAGTCTTTAGTGCCCTTTATAGGATAGATTTGGAATGGCATTCATGGCTCTTACCAAATTGAACTCAGTTTATATCTAACAGCGTGATTCTTTTTTTACTTAGAATTTATGCCTTAACATGTATATTATCTTACCCAGAGTACCACTCCTCTTTTCACTGATAAATAATTCATTTTTCCTGCAGAATTCAGCTTAATATTACCTTTTTAAAGTCTTTCTCAAATCTCCAAGATTTAGTTAATTTAATCTTACTCTTCTCCCAGGCTCCTCTGAATATGATTCTGTTGTGAAACACTATATTTGTTCAAAAGTCTATCTCCTTCACAATATTTTGAGCTCCTCAAGGACAGGAACCGTGTCTTGAATTGATTCTTAAAACAGCAATATCTAGTGTTGTATCTGGACCATTTTATTAATGTCTGTTGACTGGATAAATAAATTAAGAAATAAGTGTGCTAAATCCCTGGACATTTCTAGAACATATTTAAAGCGATACAGAAAGTTTATATTTCAAGAATCAGTGGGTTTCATCAAAAACAAGTATATGAAACAGAACTTGTTTATTTTATACTGATAATGTATTTTATATTTATTTGTGATGGAGATACACAATTGTCTCCCAGATCATTTTCTTTATTCCATAGTAATAGAACACATAATTTTTTACTGGGCACATGGGCTCACAAAATTAAAAAAAGCACTTTCTAGATTTCCTTGAAGCGAGATATGGCTGTATGACTAACGTTTAGATAATAAGATATATGTGGAAGTGTCATGTAACAGTGGCCAGAATCCTTGCCTAAAACAAATTTGCATTGTACATTCTTTTTTTTTTAATTTTATTATGTTATGTTAATCACCATACATTATATAATTAGTTTTTGATGCAGTGTTCCATGATTCATTGTTTGCATATAACACCCAGTGTTCCATTCAGTACGTGCCCTCTTTAATACCCATCACCAAGCTAACCCATCCCCCACCCCCTCCCCTCTAGAACCCTTAGTTTGTTTCTCAGAGTCCATAGTCTTTCATGGTTCTTCTTCCCCTCCAATTTTCCCCTCTTCATTTTTCCCTTCCTACTATCTTCTTCTTCTTCTTCTTTTTTTTTTTTTTTAACATATAATGTATTATTTGTTTCAGAGGTCCGGGTCTGTGATTCAACAGTCTTACATATGGTGAGGGCTGTGAACTGTGCATTGTACATTCTTTACCCTTCCTCCTTTCTGTTGCCTGGAATGTGGGTGTGATAATTGGAATTTGGAGCAGCCATCATGAACAATGAGTTGACCTTGGGATTGGAGGCCATGAATGATGAAGAAACAAGGTAAAAAGAACCTGGGATCTTGAGAATTCTATAGAATAGAGCATTTTACTAGCTTTGGACTATTATCGCAAACTTTTAAGTGAAGAATAGGTAAGTTTTTATTACATTTTAAGCACTTTTATTCTGGTTCTCTGTACATATAATGTGAATTAGCAGATAGAATTCAGGTCATAACCTATTATTCAGAGCTGAGTATATTTTGAAATATGTATAGTGCAGAGATATTAAGAGACTTGTTTATTGCCACAGGACTAATAAGTAGTGACATGTGGAAAAGAACTTGGACCCCTTGCCTTCTAATTTTGTGACATCACATGCCCATACAACTTCCCCAAGCTTTTGTGCCTATTTGTGGAGGATAAAAAGACCATCTTAGAAGGTGGTCATAAATGAAATGATGCTTAAATATTCAATAAATATCCATTGCCTTCCCCAGCAGAACTGTCTTTGCTAAATCTGTAAGAGTAGAAAAATATTCTTGACACAGTTTATCAGAATTCCAGGAAAATACTTGGCAAATTCTCTTGGGTATGACATACTTAGAGAAATGTGCATGTGTTAAGTGATAGAACAATTCAATAAATGCATAACTACCCGCAAATGTGCTGTTTAACAAATGATTGTCACCTTGAGGTAGGTATTTTGTGACCTGTCATAAGATTCTCTATTTCGCCTTATAAATTTTCATCAGTCACTTGGATGAAGGGAGGTTTGTCAAAGTTACAAGTGATACAATGTTGGCAAGGGAAGCTAATGTTTTAGATGACAGATGAAAGGTTCAGTAATTTTTTCAATAGTTTTCCCCAACAACCTTGTCTTGTAGATCCAAATTAACAAGAATCTTAACAGAAAAAAATTTAAAAAAATTGAAATTTACAATAAAAATATCAATTGCACAAGTACTGAACTGGGACACCTGGCTTAACAGAAGCTCAAATTGAGTTTACTTTAAGCTTAATGGAAACCAATAGTAACTAAGGAATGTCATGATTTCATTGTCAATAAGAGTCTATATTAGGGTTTTCCAAGTATGGCTTGTAGACAGTTCAGGTCAAAATTCTTTGGAATGTTTCTTTAATATTCTTATTCATACCAATTTCTGGGGAAATACATTTAAAATACATGTCCCAAAAATTTATTGGGAGAGAGGGGCTTTAAATACTGAAAATCACTGGTTTGGATGAGTAAAGTCCCATTTTTAGAATATTTTCCTCCATTATGGAAACTGCATATTAAGAGAGACACCGTTGTTTCTGGGTCTATCCAGAATCAGACCTCCATTTGGCAAAGGATTAAAAGGCTATGGCTTGTAAGGATACAAATGAGAAATTGAGAATATTTATGCAGTGGAAAACTGGACCCACAAGGATCATAGTAACAGTCTTCAACTATTGGAAGTATCTTTGTCTAGAAGCAGAAGGTACAACTTAATATCATGGAGTCAACACTACAGTGTCACCTAAGCAGGAATCTTGATTCAATCAAATCAAACACATACAAATCGGATGCTGTCATTTTCCTGTAATTATTCAGGCAGAGACTAGAAGAATATCTTGTAAGAGGACTTCTCATTTTGGCAGGAATTTATTAGATGATATCTAGTGTTTCCCCCTTCTTTGAATAATCTTGGTGCCTTTCTTTCGCTTTTTGTTTCTTCTAATCATCACTGATAGAAAACTCAGGATTGGGTGCTGGGTGGCTCAGTCGGTTAAGCGGCTGCCTTCAGCTCAAGTCATGATCCCAGGGTCCTGGGATCGAGTCCTGCATCGGGCTCCCTGCTCAGCGGAGAGCCTGCTTCTCCCTCTCCCTCTGCCTGCTGCTCACCCTGCCTGTGCTCTCTCTCTCTCTCTCTATCTCTCTCTACAGAGAGAGATGTCAAATAAATAAATAAAAGCCTTAAAAAAAAAAAAAAAGAAAACTCAGGATTTCTATGCTAATATGTAAAACAACAAGAATACTTTACTTCTAATCACTAGGGTAATTTAGAACTGTTGGATCTGAAGAAACAAACTGTGACCCTCTCAATTTACCTGGAAGGTGAAGGTAATCACTCAATCCAAATACACTTCCAATAAAACACTTTATACATTAATTTTTAATTAAATATATATTTTAATTTTTGATGGAAAGTATATGAACATGCCATCTTGCTTTCTGGTGTTAAAAATATGTATTGTCCCTTGAACATACCCAGGTGTAGCCTTAAAACTCTCCTAAAATCTAAGTAAAAACATATATATTTAGATTTGGGGGGAAATATGTAGCATTGATCTTCAAGCCTGTTCATAGATACACCCACTGCTAACAGATTTGGTCAGTATTTGCCATGGAATTGTACAGTATGAACATTAGTGCTGAAAAGAGATATGGTATGTCCAATTCCACAAGGGGTGAAATCATTCATTTGTGTAATCTCTTTCCTGTTGGTGCCTTCAGAACTGACTGAGCTAGCAAGAAATACAGAATCTATCTTACTATATCTTCATATGAATGTGTTTATTGCCCTTGGAACAAGGTTAAAAATTAATTGAGCTCTCAGGTCAAATTTTTATCAACATTATTTTTTAAATCAATTTAATTCTTAAAGAGTAACATTTCAACAGAGCTCCTATGCTAATAATTTTTTACACGCTTTATGGCATAAGGGAAATTATATTTTTAGATAATAAATTCCCAAGTTATTTAATACTGTTTGCTGCAAATTTAATGTATAAAGCATTCAGCAGATAACTATAAAAATATATTTTAAAAATTGTCAATTAATTAACTTCCACTCTGAACAGAGCCAGTGCATTGTAAGAGAGTCCTAAATACACAAATGCAAAATCCCTGCACTCACATTGCTTATAATATAGCTGAGAAGAGAAAACATTAAAGTGAAATAAATTACACATGTCTCCAAAGAGTATAGATCTTTAAGCATGAATTAATGTGTTTAAAACAGGCTGTTAAGAAGTAAGTTATAGTGATAAGTAAGGATATAACTTTTGAATCAGGGTTGGCAGCTGTTTCTATTCTGAGTAGAGGGAAGTATATTTCAAGAAGTTAAAATTAAGTAAATAAAACAAGAAGGTTGAAGTATTATCAGCATCACATAAGGATTAGAGCATGAACTTGCAGTCACCCTTAGAGACCAAGTGACTTCCTCACCTGGAAGGTTTGTTGTGACATGCTTAGTATATTAACATATCTAAGGGAAGATTATATCATTTAAGAGATGTGCTGCTTGTCATGGAGATGGGGAAAGATAGGTCTCAGTGGCAAATAATGGCCTTTACAAAAGGCAGTGGTCTCTTTCCCATCTTCTTCTAGCCGCCTTTCAGCAAATCCTCCCTCCATACCCCCAGCCCCCCGCCGCCCCCTTCATCTCACTTTCCTAGCTGATTCTTTTGGCAATTACATCCACATTAGTTTTGTATTACTGTTTCTTATCTATATCTTTATGTGTTATATGTTACCTTCCTATTAAGGATGATGTTGATTTAGCTCTAACCTTACCACGGACATTTCCCTCACCCATCCTCCAGTGCAGTTATATTATGATTTTTACTTATATCACTACTCAGTTGTTATGATGACGTAAACATATTAACGTCATCATAACATGAAATGTAACAAAAACAACAGCAGCAACAACAAGCACATAAAACTCTTCTTTAGCATTCAATTGGTGTGAGATACTAGTTTCATTTCCCTTCTCTTCCATTCTTCTTGGAGTTCAAAAGCTATTTCTTACTCTCCTTTTTAAAATCATCCAACTATTTTAATCTTTCTAATATAATTGGCCTCCCAAGCATGTCTCCTCTTAATACATTAAAAAAAAAAACCACAAAAACCCACACATCAAGGATACTACTAATTTCATCTTTTTCTTGATTATCACTCCTGGAGTCTCTCCTCCGTCTGTCTCAATCTGGCTGTTGTCTGGGTCCAGTGGGCAATACCATACTTGTAGTTCCCACCATCCTGTCGATTTCCTTCACATCTCTGTTGCTAACACGCTTCTTATGTTGGAGGTCCCATATTTTCCTTTTTTTTCGTTTAATTCCTCATTTTGCTGGAGCATATCCTCAAGTCACTTTCTGAGAAGTGATTTAAGAAATGATTTTTTGACACGTTGATTGTCTGAAAATAACTTTATTCTATTCTCAATCCTCAGACCTAGAATTTCATGAGGGAGTTAATGTTTTTCCCAAAATTTAACGATGATGGTCCATGCATGGGCTTCTAACTCATTATTGCCCTTGAGAAGTCTGAAACCAACAATCATTTCTGAACCTTAGTGTCTTTTCTTTTTTTCTATCTTCATTACACTGGGCAGCAAAAATATCTTTACGTCTGGAAGCTTGGTCCCTTTGAGTCTGTAATCCTTTTTCATGTTATTTACTTGATAGTTTCTTCCCCTCTATTTCTTCTATTTTAAAATTGCTATTAATATAGACCTCCTGCTAACCTTTTTAATTTTTTTCCTACTTTGCCTTTTAATCTATTTTCTAGGAGGAATCTTCAAACTCATGTTTTTATCTGTGGGGGAGGGGGCAGCAGGAGAAGCAGGCTCCCAGCTGAGCAGGGAGCCCAACTCAGGACTAGATCCCAGGACTGTGGGATCATGACCTGAGCTGAAGCTAGATGGTTAACTGACTGAGCCACCCAGGCACCCCTACTGTGATATTTTTAATTTCTTAAATCACTTCTGTTCTCTGCATGTTTGTCTGTTAGCTCCTCATATTCATCCGTGCTTGTTTCAGAGTGGCAGTATCTTCTCTTTTATCCCTTTGGATATTAAATAAAATGTTTTGAAGTCTTTTTGTCCTCTCTGTTCTCCCTGGTTCCTCTGACTTCCTTTTACTGATTGTTTTAGTCTCTGTCTTTCACATCAAAGAATTTTCTGAAATGTCTATTGATCCTTGATTAGATATTTCTGTTTAAGACATATACACTAAATCTTCAGAATCTTTGTACGTGCTTTAGGGAAAAGAAGACTTGTTACTAGCTGGGATTCATAGTAAGGTGTTCTCCACCTGGTGGAGATCCACATAACTCAGGGTTTGTTCTATTGGGTACATTTTTCTTGATAATGAAGTCATCTTGTCTGTCACTTGGGAAATACATATTTGAAACCGACTAAGGGAAGAGGAGTATATGTGGCTGATTTTCAATATGGTAATTTCTGGTCTCTCTTGTGCCTGATTTCCCCCAAAGTCCAGTCCTTCTAGATTAATGGAATCCAAGAACTACTTACATATTTTTTCAACTACTCCTCTTATTTTTTTTCCTTACTGCCACTCCTACTTTTAGAGTTATAAGTTTCTTCCAATTTCTTAATCTTTCTGGATTTTTAAAGATCAGTTTATTTCTTGATTTCTACATTGCATAATTGAGTTTCAGCTTATTAGGGGTTCCAATGATTTATCATTTGTCCATCTGCTTTATTTTTCTCATTTTGCCTTTATGGGCTTTCCTCTTCTTTTTATTTCATAGGGTTTTGGGATGGAGAAGATGTAAATCAATCTTTAAAAATCATTTAACAGAGGAGGTTCTAATTAATTTTATTTCAGGAGTCACAAAATTAACTCCACCTTCTCCCAAGATATAGTCTTAAGAAAAAAAAATGAATTGTTGCTACTTCTCAGATTATAAAGCAAAGGTCATTGACATTGACTGTGGTTGGCCTTGTAATGGTACAAACCAGTATTTGGGTATAGTCAAATGGTAGTTTGTGAAATCTTTCTATGACTGTCAATGTTTAAAGAGCTGGTTTAGGTTAGGAGACTATAATAATGATTTTCCTGAGCACCCTCTATGTAAGAAAGAAATACATTCAAGTAGAAAATAAGGGCTCTTGTGTTTGAGTTCCCATGAATGTCTTTCCTTCAGGCAGAAAAGGCATTGCCTGAGGACAAGAGCATGGAAGCTTCAGAAGTTATCATCACTGGAAACTAACTTTCTGTATTTGTGGATCTTTCTTATGAGCTTTCTACTTAAGCCTACACTCAAGAAACAGATGTACTCTTGGTGTGCTGACAAATCAGGTTTAGAATATGCAAGGTTTAAGGACGGACTCTGGGCCAACACAATTTCACAAGATAAATGTGGTGCTGAGTTGGAGAACAAATTTCAGAAAATAACTTTAAAAAAAAGGCAAGTTGGGCAGCCAATATTTCAAACATAGAAATGGTCCAGTGAGGAAACAGAAGACATTAAAATGGAAACAACAGTGACTGAAGTCAGTTCCTAGTTTCACTATGGTTCCTGGAGGCCAGGTGTATCAGTCTGGAATCATATAGCAAAACAGAGAGTGCATATGAAGGAGTCCAATAAAAGGCTCCCTGTTGTACATATAGGGAACTTATTACAAAAACTTTTAGGAAGGGCCTGAAGATTAGACAGGTTTCAATGAAGCAACCAGGGGTTTTTCAGCACCATCCTTAGGGCAGGGGGTACTTAGGGAAGGAGTGACTGTTGGACTGTAAGAGCTGGGGCTGCCTGGCAGGAGCTGAAAATACAGAGGAGATAAATCTATTATCTGTAGATTCCACTAGAGGTGGAGAAAAAGAGAGGGACAAATAATGGCTTTTCCTTCCTCATGCCCTCCCGTACCCCACCAATGCATTCCATTAACTGACCTTAACTAGAAGCCAATTATCAGGGAATCCTAGAAAATATAATTTTCAGGACCAAGGCAGGGAATGTAATTAAGAGCAAACAAGTTAAAATCTGCACTTAGGCTGTAGATACTCTCTCCACAAGTATTGTGCTTGTGAATCCAGCAAATAAGCACTGGATCGGCAAAGAGTGATAGCCACACTAACTATCTGATTGAGTTTTTTTTTTTTTTTAAAGATTTGATTTATTTATTTATCGGGGGCAGGGGGAGAGAATAGTAGGCAGAGGGAGAAGCAGACTCCATGCTGAGCAAGAAGTCCGATGTGGGACTCGATCCCAGGACCCTGGGATCATGACCCGAGTCAAAGGCAGACGCTTAACCAACTGAGCCACCCAGGTGTCCCTTGTGATTGGGTCTTTTTGAACAGCCTTGTGTGCAGTGGAATCCTTAGTAAATATTTATGTGAAACAGATTTATTCTTATAGTTTGGGCTAATTCTTGAGCTGTATGTCTTTTTACAGCTTCTTCAAAACTTCTTGCCCCCAGAACTCGTCTTGCCCTTCCCAACTTCCAGAAAATCTATCTAATCTGTTAACTATTGACTAAAAGAATTGTGCATATTTTTAATTCTGGATATCTCTCTATCATGTAAAAGAGACAGTAAGATATATTACCGGAAATGCATCCTGATGGGGGAATACCAACTTTTATCTCCTCTTTCTACTCTACTAATTTGCTACAGTTCCACATCTGGAAGAGCAGCTGCAATCAGAGACCCTGCCTATTTAAGTTTGCAATAATTCAATCATTCTTACAGACCCATCAGTCTTTGAAAGTGGCCAAATCTGAGAGTTAAATGGGCTGTGCTATAAACCATCACTCTTGCGTTTTTAGTCTTCGATGGTGGTACTTATCTTTTTTTGCCTTTTCTAGTGATTCAGTATTGCTTTTTATATATAATTTTCTTAGATATGATGAACTATAGTAACTTGGCTCTTCTTTCTATAATAACTCTTCCTAAAGATTCTGTCAACTGCTTACATTATTTCCAGAACCTATACACTCTGGAACTGGAAGAGCCAAACACAAGTGTCCTATTGGGTATACAGTGAGGTGGCCATAGGTCAAAATTGCACTTTTTATTTGATCGCCAATAACACCTTTGTCTATTTTCCCAAGAACTAGTACCAATTCAGAGTCAGTGCCCAAGAGCAAATTTGGCAGGATCTTTTGGAAGGCCAGGAGATATATTATTAGAATTTATTTGTGATTTCATTATGGTGTCTTTCCTCATAAATACCTGACATCCTCTTAATTCAAGGATACCAGGTCTGTTATAGGATTTAGGTCTGGAAATTCAATAAGAAGTTATGACTCTCTATGGAAATGACACTCCAGACTTCTGCCCATCTCATTTGGATTTTTTTCAGCTGCATTACTCAAGTGTAGTCTTACTGCACATTCTGTATCAATGCTATGGTCAAGAAACTTGCTATAAAGATCACTAGAAGTTAAATGATGTTGATCATCATGTGTTCTGCTTCCTGAAGTGGTTACTGCTGCAAATCTGGCTCTGGTATTTATAGCACTCCTTTAATTCACCCACTCGGTAACTTTCTGCCCCATGGAAATCAGGGAATCTATTTCAACTGCAGCACCGAAGTATCTCTAACCAACATCCTAGCCCAGCAAGATTACACATTCACTTAAATGCTTTTAAAGTTACTGATACTCCTAGCAACAGTGCATTTCTTAAAACCTCAATACAAGGCATGCCTTCTGAGAAATAGTAAGGAAATATGTGAGTCGACCCTAATGACAAATCCACTCTAACCTTCCTCTTTTACAGAGTATTTGGGTTTCTTCTTTACATCACACCAAGTTGTTTTTCTGATATCCTGACTCTATTTAGCCAGGGCAACTCTTTAGTAAGGACTTCGGTTACCCAGTTGAGAAAGCCATTAGAACGACTTTCAAATGCTCAGGTTGACACATTGATCCTGAGATCTACAGGAAGTGCATCCATATTAAAGTTAATGGCCTCACCTAACATTACCTTCTCTACTATTTCTGATGTCCTTAAATTAGTCCCTCTTCTAGTTACCCAAATGTTTGCTAATGTAAATTAGAAAAGTTTAAAAATTTTTGGCATGTACTTAGCCTCCCTGGGCTGACCTTTCGACTGCTTCCTTATAAGTTAGAAGTGGGCTGTGACAAGACTGTAGTTTTGGGGCTGGAGATAATGCGGAAGGCAAAAGATGGGGCACAGAGAGAACTGGCTCCCTCTTGTAGGGTGACAGCGTCCCCTGCACGCAGGACTACACTTAGAGGAAATCAGAGACAAGGCTGTTTTGGCTCATTGGGTTTGTGGGTACAGGGTGTGCAGATTCCTCCAAATTCCCCTATACATATGCATCCCAGTCCTGGTTTCTTCTTTCCCTGTAAGTGCCATAGTCCTCACGTAATAATCTTGAAAGCATTGTGAATTCACTTGAGGTCAGAATTTGTCATCTGTAGGATAAAGTCGTGTGCTTTTAAATTTTGAGATATTTCTGTCCTTTGATATTGAAAGTTTGCCAAACCTTTTAATATATCTCAAAGCCTCCACTGGTACGTTGAGCCAAAGTTATAGGTATTTTGCAGATTTTACTTTGATTCTCTTTTCTTATGGTGTTCATTGCTGTAAAGGCAACTATCTCTTCCCATAGACCTTGACTTTCTAATGGACTTTATGTTTTGGAAGTAGCAAGGCAGTCCCTAAAGACTTACCTTCATTTCAAAGGGGTGATTTAATTAACTGGTTTGTCACCATTCACCAAGGGGTTCCAGGACCATTCCTCACTAGTGGATTTTCACTGTCTTCAGGTCAAATTAAATGTAATCACTGTAGTCTATTGAATAGTGTTCCCTAGAAATTCGCATCCACCTGAAACCTCAGAATGTGACTTTATTTTGGAAATAGGACTTTTGCAGTTGTAATTAAGGTAAGGATAGATATTAGATCATATTGGATTATGGTGAGCCCTAAATCCAATGCAAGTGTCCTTATAAGAGACAGAAAAGGACACACAGAGATACAGAAACCATATAAAGATGAAGGCAGGGATGGGAGCTATGCTACCACAAACCAAGAAATACCAGGAGCCACCAGGAGCTAGGGGAGAGAAAGAAATATTTTCCCCTAGAGTTTTAGAGGCAGTCCAACTCTGCCAGCACCTTTCATTTTAGCCTTCCAGCCTCTAGCACTGTGAAAAAATAAATATCTGTTGTTTTAAACCACCAAGTTTGTGGTAATTTGTTATAGCATCCCTTGGAAACTAATACAATCACAAATTATATTTCTTTTCATTTATCAGAGTTACGTGCACTATTCTGATTTTATTTATTTCTGTACTAATTGGGATTCTTAGTTTCAAGAAGAAAAAAATTGCTCCTTTCTGACTACAAAAACCAGGCAGTTTAGTGAAGATCCCCATAAAGTTTTGGGGATGAAGCTTAGAAAATGGTTAGTTAATGGATAGAAGTCTAGGCAGTCAGAAACAGCCTAGATAGGGACCCAGGTCCAGTCTGGTGAGCCTAGCACTGCCACAACCATGGAACACCAGACTGAAGAGCTGTTCCTCTTCAGCTGCTCTGGACCCAGCATAACACCATTGACCCTGCTGTCACTGCTCCTTGGCCCCTGAACATTGTGGGTGCTTCTGGCACTGCCACAATGAAGTCTTCTCCCTCTTCCTGCTTCTTGGAATCATTAGATGCAAATTTAGAGTCCTAAGAGGTCAAATGAGATTGGTCTAGCCTGGGTTAGTTTTTCATGACTTAGTTTGCAGGAAGACAAAAAGATAGCCTGGATATGCAAACATCAGTCCTCAGAAATCGATGAGGACTCTGCTTCCTACCAGATCTCATAAATGTTGGGAGGAAGAGTGGAATTTCACAATCACAGGAAGGAGATCAAAGGTGGGGAAAAAATCAAAATAAAACAAGACCAAAACAGCAAAAAATCCTCACAAATATGTGTTGCACATGTTTAAGGCCAGTTCCATTGACTCTGTAGAGAGAAGAAACCCCTTCCAGACTATCAAAACCCCTTCCAAAACTCTGTCATATAGTCTTAATGAGAAAGTAGGAGAAGTTGCATTAGGTTCTGTCACCCAAATGATGTCTTTCTAGTAGAAAAAAGAAGAATGGTAAATACACGGTTGTTCCTTGTATCTCACTCATTACAAGTTTATAAAACACTTGGAACAATAGCGTATTTACTTTTCTTGTTTATCTCCAAGAGATCTTTGCCCATATTTTATCATTATGGTATCTTTGTTAGTGCCATATTCAGAATTAAACTCAGGTGGTTAACTGGTAACATTTTAAACGAATGAAAATGACATTTTTATTTATGTATATGTAAAAATATCAAGGACAATATTAAAGAAACTCAAAGCTTTGATACTATTGTTTAAAGAAATTAAATGAGTAAAAAAGCCACTTTAAATTTCAATTTATAGTATTATTTCAAAGGAAATGTATTTCATATTTATCAAAAAAGAAATGCTAAAAATGAGTTTAATAGACCACTTGAGATGAAAGAAAATTTACTGATGATGGCAATATCTTATTGTCTAAGAAAGTCAGATTTATTGTTGTCACTGGAAGTTTCCCAAAGAAACTTATTAACCAATTCAAAATAAAAATCAGTTTCCATGGTTTATGCTGTCACCACTATGGACGTTTGAATACATATGACTGAATGGCTTGTCTTTGTGTTTGTCAAGTAATGAGTGAGAATAAGTCATCAGTGTAGCATACATAATGTCTATCAAAAATTTAGGAATTGGAAAAAACACAACATGTCATGTCACGTTGCTTTATTCCATAACTCTACTGTAGAATGAACTTCTGGTAAACTGGAGAGAGGAATGGGAATCTGAAAAAGTTTAGCAAACATTTTCACTCTATGAATTCATGCAATCTAAAATTAAAAGCATTCTCTTATATTACCTTTATTTGAAAATAATAACACTTGTTTTAAACATGTATTTGTGGTTAGGTAATGCAGATTGCTTTGCACTTCCTCCATTCTATCAATCTTCTAGTACATTTTTCTAATGCAAATATTGGAAAACTAAAAATTATATTTTTCCAATTTTTAAATTTATTTTTAAAGATTTTATTTATTTATTTGACAGAGAGAGACACAGAGAGAGAGGGACCACAAGCAGGGGGAGTGGGAGAAGGAGAAGCAGGCTTCCCGCTGAGCAGGGAGCCTGATGTGGGGCTTGATCCCAGGACCCTGGGATCATGACCTGAGCCAAAGGCAGACGCTTAACAACTGAGCCAACCAGGAGCCCAAAAAATTACATTTTTAATAATTCTTTGTTGCTAAGGTTCCAGATGCTAATTGATTCCCACTAAAAAAGACCCACCCATGTAAGATTTGGAAAGCCCAACTGGGAATGAGGCCATCTTTTGGTGTTTGACTATTTTCTGTGGTCAAGGTCATGCGGATAGGACATTTTTCTGCAGCAGTCAGCATTCCAGTTTCTCTTCTCCAGCTTCCTGATTATAAAGAAGCTGTTACCATGTTCCAGGATCCAGGCACGAGTTTTGTGAATTGGGAGACATTTGTGGTAGTGATGGCTTCCTGACTCTGGATTCCTGATGTCTGTAATGCAATCATGGCAGTGTGATCTTCATCTCAATAGTTTTCATGGTGGCTTCAGGGGTAAGAGCTCCCTTGGCCGGCAAATTGTCAGGGTTTGGGAGTCAGTCTTTGAAATCCCATTCTAAATTTTATTCCTCCAACCCTTGCAATAATTTTGTGGGTACCTACCTATTTCCCTACAGAAAATCTCTTTCTAAATACAGGCACAGAGTGCTTTAGTCTTTTTTATTTCCTGAGTAGAATGGTGACTAATAAAACATTTAAAAATAATCCTTTCCAGGCAATTTCATCCATCTCCTAAACATGAATTATGGCATCCAACAAAGTGTAGGCAGCTCAATTTGAAGATGGACACATCTTTGAGAGGTAGCCAGTCAGATCTTCTCTTCTAGAAAATTTTGGCTTTGGCTGAACCACGACTTCCTTAAAGATGCAAGACATAGGAAGGACTTATAGAACAGACCAAACTGCAAGTCTCACTCTGGTAGTTAGTTAGGGGAATCGTCATCCTCTCTGTGACCTTCAACCCCTATCTCCCAAAGCTAATCATTCACTAATGCATTCAGATTCCTGCTGCTATCACACCTTCACTTGAAATCCAGACCATAAGGAATCTAATATGTAATGATAAGATTTTTAAAATCTCCCAAAAGAGATTAAAAAAAATATATTGATCAGTCTGGTTTTCTAGTTAGACTTCATTGTATCTATCATGAAATGTGCTGTTTACTTTCTTTTGCTTCACTCAAAATAAGGTCATATCTACTTCTCAGAGATGCCTAGATTTCACTTAGTGATAAAGAAATGCACTGCCGTAGCTTTCCTGGAGACTTGTTTCTGTTCATTCGTGTTAATTTTTATGGAGCTGGTAATTAGTGAATTATTTAACCAAAATATCTTCCCAGTAATCAGGAGTTCATATTTTATAATTATTACTAAGTTCTTCCACAATAAATGGTGGCAAAAAAGCATTTGAAGCCATAAAAAAATGCGCCATTTAATGAAATTAAAACTCTGGCTTCCCAGAGTATTATACACAATGACATGTTGCTTGAAGGAAGTCCATTTTACTCGGAATAAATAACACTGGTGGGAAATAAATCTCTGTTTCAGATTTCAAATGCAGTTGTTTACAATATTGCACCTAAGGGTGAAAAACAAATGAGGTAAATGAATTTGTATATACATTCCATGATTTTCCAGCAGTGTTATAATTAAGACAATAAAACATCGCCGTTAGCAAATAACTATTGTGGGAATTCTTTCCCACAGCCTTATAAATGGCAACCATACTTTGTTTGCCTTGATTTCCTCCGACAATGATTGTGACTGTCTGCAAAAGAAGGCAAAATGTAATTTTTACATAGAACTGTTTACAAGAAAGACAAATGCTCACAGGATTAGTTTACCCTGATTAGCTTCTGAAAAATAGAGACAATTCTAGATTCAAAACCATCCCTGTGTTTTGAATGGAACCACTGAAGCCCTGATGGTCCCTGGGCAGAGGCTCAGAATATCACAAATCATACACAGAATTGCACAAATTCTAAGATAGGTGAGGGGAATCTCTGCATTGTCAATGTCTTTGTCAATATATTGTACCTTATCCCTGAGGTGACTGGATTTAACTCGTTTTTTGCTAAAAGGCAGATTGCATAATTAATCCAACATTAATACCCCACACCCAAGCCTTGATGTGATAGTGGGAGCCAGCTTCCCAAAGCTCCTGGATGTATTCCCTACTGGCTCTGTGTTTCCTCCTACGCAGAACACTGCTCCTTCTCAGTTTCTTCCATTGGCTCTTTTTCTTCTTTCTGACATTTAACTATCAGCATTTCCCATCACACATTCCTTGCACTTCTTCTCCTCTCCAACCGCACTCATACTTTGGGTAATTTTATGCAGGCTATGGCCATAAATACCATCCCTATCCTTATGATTGCCAAATTGATATCACCAGCCTCAGACTTTCCCTCGGTTCTAGACTCCCCTATTTGATTGGCACATACATTTTAACATGTTTGAATGAGGACTTCTGATCTGTATCTCCAAACCCGCTACCTTCCCCTGAGTCTTCACCATTACTTTTCACTAGTAGCTCAGGACAAGAGCCTAGAGTCATGTTTGTTTTCCTTTTTCTTTCACAGCCCAAATCCAATGCATCAACATGCCCTGCTAAGATATGTCCAAATATATCCAGAATCTAATCACTTCTCACTGCCTCCACTGCTATTCTGTTCAAGTTGTCATCATGTGGACAGTGACAACTGCAACATCTCCCAACCGGTCTCATTCCTTCCATCCCTACCTCTCACCCTTCTCGCCAACTTCACCCTCAAGTTGATTCTCCATATAGGTGAAAAATATTTTTCAGAGCATATTAAACTCAAAGTCCAATGATTTCCATAACATTTAGAATAATCAAAAGTCTTCATGGCATAAAAGAACCTCTTGAATCTGAATCAGGATTCGGTGAGTGACCTGATCTCCTCCGAGTTCTTCTGGCCCACTCACTTCCAGCCCCACTGAATGCTTGGCTGTTTCTTGAGCACTAAGCTTGCTTTGGAGACTTCATTTTTGCTATTCTCCAGTGTCATCTCCTCTAAGAGACCATGCCTGACTCTCTAACCTAAATAGCATAGGAAACTGACATACTCTGTTTCTTACTCTGCGTTCTTTCACTACACATCTTTTAGAAATCCCTCCTTAGGAGGAGGAGTTTGGTGTTTTGTTTTGTTTTTCCTTTCCTTTTTTTTTTTTTTGAATTTTCTTACTTGTCCCTCTCCCTCAACAGAATGTTAAGTACCACAAGTACCTATTCTCTTTCTTATTTGCCACTGCGTCTTTGTGCCTAGATCATAGCTTGGCAAATAGTAGATGCTCAAATATTATTCATTAAACAAATAAAATTTCCTTTCCCCCCAGCTTCGCTAAGTCAGCCTCCTCCTGAGTATAGCAATTTCAGCATGCAATTTAATCCCCCCTTGAAGAAAATGTTTATTAATCCTTACTTGCTTACTCTGAGCCACTGATACTCCTAAGTCTTACACAAACGTGTTATTTGAGCTTGGCTCTTCTTTTGGGTGTCTTCATTTTACCAAATAGTTAACATTAAAGAATGATTGTAACTCTAAGAAAAAAATTATTTTTAGTCTGAGTTTATAGATTCTATTTGGATTACATATTGGTGCCAGGAGTTAAAAAAAAACAGAATAATTTTAATAAAATAAAAGTTTCACAAACAAAAACATAGCTTTAGGGGCTATGTTTTTACATACATACTATGTTACAACAATTTTATTTAAAAATGATTCTCATTTATTACTCTAGTTTTTCTTTACTCTTTGTGCTGAACATAAGCTTATTATTTTTGTCTCCATTGCAGTTATAGAGTGAAACCGAGGAAAAATCTATAATTATCATCAGTTTGGAGATTAACATGTTGTTTTTACTTTCTTTTGTGTTTGTGATTTTTTAATCACAAATCTGCACAAATACCACAATGAAGATAGTGTGGAATGATAAAATAAAGATGGTATGTTTTGTTTAACTTTGTTTAAGCTCAGAACTGAGAACAGTGCATTTGATTGTGCTGAATTAATATTTTTTAATTAGATTAACTTGACTTGCTCAAAAATTGGTGGAATCTTAATTATCATTAAATATTTATTATAATTCCATTATTTGTGACACAAGCTGTTTACTTGTGGTTTCTTAATACTTGCTTTCTATGGAATGAACCATTTTCCATAATGATATAGATTAGTGTTCAAGGATCCTTGAACACTTGGTTTCTCTTTAGACAGTTTATGATTCTATCAAGTATCTTCTTGTCAATGAGCTATTAAATACAGGGAAAATTAGCGTCTTTTATTGTAGTTGAAAAATAACCTTTATCATCTCTACAGTGTTTCGATTTTACAAAGACTAGTCACAAACATTATTTAACTTGTTCCTGACAGTACCACTTTAGATTTGGTGATGTTCTCTCCAAACAGCCTCTAAGGAAACAGTCTCTGAGGAACTAAGCAATGCCCCAAGATTATAGAGCTAAAGAGAGGCAGAATCAAAAGTTTAAATTTAGTTCAACTAATTTCAAATCCCAAACTATCTTTTTGTAATATTTTTAGGAGAAACTTAAAAAAGAAAAACAGTGTGCTGCCTTATTACTTGTAATAAGTAGGGAAGAAAATAATTAGACCCAGGGAAATGTACCACATTAAGAGATGCAAAAGCTTTTTTTTTTTTTAAGATTTTATTTATTTATTTGACAGAGAGAGACACAGCGAGAGAGGGAACACAAGGGAAGTGGGAGAGGGAGAAGCAGGCTTCCCACAGAGCAGGGAGCCCGATGTGGGCCTCGATCCCAGGACCCTGGGATCATGACCTAAGCCGAAGGCAGATGCTTAACAACTGAGCCACCCAGGTGCCCCACCAAAACTTTTTTTAAAACCACTCCTTTCTCTAACCTGCAAAAGAGTGAAATGAAATTTGTCTCTTTCCTACCTTTCACTAACAGTCATCACAATTTTTTAAACTAGGACCCTATTTCCTATTCTCAATTAGAAATACAGTTGATCCTTGAGCAACATGGAAGTTAAAGGTAGGAGAAACTTTTCTAACCAATTTTTTGTTTTCTTTCATGGTTGTCTCTTTGGTCAGATTATAATGAGTTATTAATCTTTAAAATTAGTTTTTAAAATTCTCAGTAAAATTAAAATTGAACTTTTCATCAAACCCTTGTTTATGGGAGGGCATAGTGGGAAAACAAGAGCCTCAGAGAATTAATATTTTTCTCTGCAGAAGGCCCTAAGTAGAAGTATGAGTGAAAAGACCAACATATAGATTTGCATCCGAGTATAAGCTTTTGTGACAGATGCTTAACTGTGTTCACCCTTATACTAAATGGAGCATATGATACTCCTATTCATTATAGTAGTACTTTATTTCTTCTAAGATATGTTGGCTATGGTAATTGAGCACTCAATAAATCAGAAGGAAATGAGAAATAAAAATATTAAAACATTTCATAGACATTAATGTAAAATCCTATTCATATATTTTTTAAATGGCAGAGATTAATTATAAAGCATAGTTTTTCCCATCAAACAGCAACATGTGGAATCAGGTTCCCTGACATAACTGAACTTTAATCAGAGGAAATAATTAGAAATTGCTCACTGTAATAACTTATTTTTCACAATTTGGAGTGTGTCATATATCAACAGAAACAGACCAAGAGAAGGGCAATGGAGATAAATTATGTTCATAAAATGTTCATAATATTAGTAAAGGAGTAATGATTCTTTTAAGCGCAGATGTAAAAGCAAAATTCTAATTATGGCTTAACTTTCTCATGAATTGTAAGGTGCTGGAACCTCTACAATCTCTAAGTAGTTTTCTGGGAAATGCTTCAATACACTAATTGGATTGTTTGAAGGTTGTTAAGACACATGGGTCTTACAGCATTACAAGTATGCTGTGGAAGGCCAGAAGAGACTGGAGAGAATTCTCCCTAAATCCACACTATTGGTTCTCAGTGTTTTGCTTGAACAACTGAATGACAGGAAGTATCATCTGTTATTTACCATTCCAGATACCTTTCTCAGGACAGTATGCACCAAAGGGCTCTTTGTGGAGTGGCATGATGGGTTTGGGGCACAACCTAAACTAGTCTGCAGAGCAAATAGGAAAAATTACCCAGTGGGTTGGGAGGGGATGTTATGAGATGGATGACATCAGTGGCTTGAGAAAAGAGACATTGAGTGAGATTATGTGTGTTGTCATACTCCTCTGTGATCCCTTCTAGAAAACCTTCAGTAAGATGTAAATCTCTCTCTGTCACACAGTAGGCCAGGGCCAGGGCTGTTGCCCTGAAATGACAAATAGAACTCATGCTTCGATAAGAATTAGAGTAAATAGATGTGTAACTGTGATAGGACAAAGATTCCCTTCTATGGTAGCCGTGTGAGCCTTTGAATGCTGACATGGTCCAGCATTGTAGTTTAAAGGAGGATAAAATTACTGGGCTTTCCTGACCTGGCTGATTCCTCCTTCCACACCCCACACTAAGCCCATCCAATTATTGGTGTGCCTCCCTGAGGAACAATGAGAGACATTGAGGGCCTGTGTACACTCTTTTTATTCTTAGCTGTAGACATTTTGAACTGCTTTTCACAAAGTGAAAGTAAGGAGTCAAATCTAAGTCATCTCTTGCCATGATCCTGAAACCTAGAACTGCCTTTGTGGCCTGCCCTATTTTACCCTTAGATTGGACATACTCTGGAGAAATATAAACTTTGTGTCTCTGCTTCAAGTTTTTAGGTGTTTTTAGGGTAAAAACAGAGGATACAGTTTGTGACAGCCAAAATCTGGAGTGGAGCATAAGGTAGTGAGTGGAGCATATCAGTAGTATTTCCGAAGCCCATAGTAACAGAAAAGAAATAAATAGAACTATAGGAAGATCTAAGGAAGGCCTTATTTGCTAAACTGCCATAAAAAAAAAAAAAAAAAAAAACTATTGAGAAACAAACTATAGAGAACTCTACAACTTATAGAGGACTCTATACTCAATACTCTATACTCAAACTCCAAACAAACTATAGAGAAGACTATAGAGAAACAAAGAAAAGTATACTTACAATTTAAATCTATCCCACCTGATAGTGTCTATCAAAAAAAATGAAGCAGGAGGAGGAGGACTTTTCATCATGTAGAGGTATGTTCCCTCTCTGTCTGCTTTGTTGAGAGGCCTTATCATAAATGGATGTTGAGGGGCGCCTGGGTGGCTCAGTCGGTTAAGTGTCTGCCTTCGGCCCAGGTCGTGATCCCCAGGTCCTGGGATGGAGCTCTGCATCACGCTTCCTGCTCACAGGGAGCCTTCTCTCTCTCTCTCTCTCCTTCTGCCCCTCCCCACCACTCATTCTCTCTCTCTCTCTCTCTCAAGTAAATAAATAAATAAATAAAATCTTTTAAAAATGGATGTTGAATTTTGTCCAATGCTATTTCTAAATCTGTTGAGACGATCATATGATTGTTATTCTTTGTTTTGTTAATGTGGTGTACCACTTTGATTCACTTGTGGATGTTGAACCATCCTTGCATCCCCAGGATATATCTCACTTGATCATGGTGAATGATCTTTTAATGTATGGTTGAAGTTTTTTTTAAAGATTTTATTTATTTATTTGACAGAGAGAGACACAGCGAGAGAGGGAACCCAAGCAGGGGGAGTGGGGGAGGGAGAGGCAGGCTTCCCCTTGAGCAGGGAGCCTGATGTGGGGCTCAATTTCAGGACCCCAGAATCGTGACCTAACCCGAAGGCAGATGCTTAACAACTGAGCCACCCAGGCGCCCCTGTATGGTTGAATTTTGTTTGCTAATATCTTGTTGAGAATTTTTGCATTTAGGTTCATCAGAGATATTGACCTATACTTTTCCTTTTTTGTGGCATCCTTGTCTGGTTTTGGTATCAGGGCAATTCTGGCTTCATAAAATGAGTTGAAAGAGTTTTCTCTTCTGTTTTTTGAAAAAGAAGGATTGGTTTTAATTCTTCTTTGGATATTTGGTAGAATTCACCAGTAAAGCTATCTGGTCCTGAATTTTTGTTTGTTGGGAGCTTTTTGATTACTGATTTAATCTTCTTTACTACTAGTTGGTCTGTTCAGATTTTCTATTTCATCATAATTCAGTCTTGGTAGAATTTTTGTTTCTAGGAATTTATTAATTTTTTTTCTGGGTCACCTAATTTATGGCATATAATTGTTCATCGTAGTCTCTTAATGATCCCTTGTATTTCTGTGGTATCAGTTGTAACATCTCTTCTTTCATTTCTGATTTTATTTATTTGAGTTCTCTTCTCTTTTTTTTCCTGGTGAGTCTAGCTAAGGGTTTTGTTTATTTTTCAAAGAACCAGCTCTTAGTTTCATTGATCTTTTCTGTTGTCTTTTTAGTCTTTATTTCATTCATTTCTGTTCTAATCTTTATAATTGCTTTCTTTCTATTAACCTTGGGCTTTATTCATTCTCCTTTTTCTGGTTCCATGAGGTGTGAGGTTAGGTTGTTTATTTGATTTTTCTTGTTCCTTCAGGTAAGCATTTATTGCTATTAACTTCCTCTTAGAACTGCTTTTTGCTGTGTCTTATAAATTTTGGTGTATTTCCATTTTATTGTCTCAAGGCATTTTTTTATTTCTGTTTTGATTTTTTCTTTGACCCATTGGTTGTTCAGTAGCATGTTGTTTAATTTCCACATGTTTGTGAATTTTCTACTTTTCTCTGTGTAATTAATCTCTAATTCTATACCATTGTGGTTGAAAAAGATACTTGATATGATTCCAATACTCCTATATTTATTAAGAATTGTTTTATGGCCTAACATATGATCTATTTTGGAAAGTGTGCACTTGAGAATGTGTGTTCTGTTGCTTTTGGGTGAAATGTTCTGTAAATATCTGTTAAGTCTATCTGGTCTAATGTATCATTTTATGGTCTATGTTTCTTTATTGATTTTCTGTGTGGGTGACCTATCCATTGATGTAAGTGGAATATTTACATCCCCTACTATTATTATTTTACTGTTTATCTTTTCCTTTAGGTCTGTTAATGTTTGCTTTATATATTTAGGTGTTCCTATGTTGGGTGCATAAATATTTACTAATGTCATATGTTCTTGTTAGATTGACTCCTTCATCATTATATAAAGCCTTTCTTTTTCTCTCATTATAGACTTTGTTTTAAAGTCTATTTTACCTGATGTATGTATAGCTACTCCAGCTTTGTTTGTTTGTTTCCATTTGCATGGAAATTTTTTTTTCCCATCTCTTCACTTTCAGTCTCTGTGTGTCCTTACATCTAAAACAACTCTTTTGTAGGCAACGTATAGATGGGTCTTGTTTTTTTATCTGTTCAACCACTCTATGTCTTTTTGTTAGAGAATTAAGCCCATTTACATTTAAAGTAAAATTATTGATAGATATCTACTTACTGCCATTTTGTTCATTGTTTTCTGGCTATTTTTGTAGTTCCTCTCTTTTTCTTTTTTCTCTTGCTCTCTTCCTTTGTGGTTTGATAACTTTCTTTAGTGGTATGCTTATATTCCTTTCTCTTTATTTTTTATGTATTTACTATAGGTTTTTGCTTTGGGATTACCACAAAGCTTACATATAACAATTTATATCTATAACAGTCTATTTTAAGTCAATAACAAGTTTAATCCCTTTGTAAAGCTCCACATTATTATTCCCTTTCACATTTTGTTTTTGATGTCACATGTTATAGCTTTTTATCTTGTGTATCACTTAACAAATTATTGTAATTATAGTTATTTTTACTACATTTGTCTTTTAATCTTCATACTAGCTTTATAAGTGATTAACCACTACCTTTATTTTATATTTACCTTCCCAGTAGGATTTATTCTTCATATGAGTTCTTGTTACTAATTAGCACCTTTTCTTTTCAGCTTAAAGAAAAGATTTCTTAATTAAAATATTATCCAACGTTATGTCAGTATATCCTCTGGGAGAAAATGCCGCATAGAAAATAAGTTGAAAGGAAGCTCACAGTTTTTAAGATAAGAACATTGACACCTTAACTTTTATTTATGTATTTTAAAATCACTAGCACAGCAACAATAAATGAATAATTCAGTTGTTCATTACTTCCATATTTTTTCAAAATAAAACAGAAAAATTAGTATTTTAAACATCCATGGCCAGAATATTAGTGAACTAAGTTCCTAATTTAGTGAAGAATGTTAGTGAACTAAGTTCCTAATTAGTGAACTAAATTCCTAATTCCTAATAAAAGTGAGAAGTTGTAGGAGGTGAGCCCAGGGTAAGTGACACTATTAGCCAAGAATAGGTTGGAATATTAGGTTTGTCTCCATTCCAAAAGAGCTCTTGGGGATTTTTTTGTACAATATGGGGGTAGGAAGAGTAGATTGAAGCTCCAGTAGAGTTAGACTCTGTGAGTATTCCTGTGATTTAGTATTATTTCATTTTGAGACAAATTTGAGTAAAAAGTAAATTCCAGTTTCCATTCTTAACTCGATTTACATGTGAAGGCAATTTTCATTGTCACTTAGACTACCCATACAAAGCTTTTTGTAATCATCAGTGATAGTAGAGATATTTGTTGATATTTGAAAACAAAATTCTTCTTATCTTTGAAAAAGTGAAAAATGATGAAAAAGTCAACTTTATATTATACCTTAATTATTCTGTCTTTATTTTTGTTAGTTTTTATTTGCATGTAAGTTATAAGTGCGAATAAAGAATTATCAAATAATTCCATGGTTTATTTATTTATTTCTAAAGATTTTATTTATTATTTGTTAGAGAGAGAGAGCACAACCAGGGCGAGTAGGAGAGGGAGAAGCAGGCCTCCCGCTGAGCAGGGAGCCCAGTGCAGGACTCTTTCCCAGAACCCTGGGATCATGACCTGAGCTGAAGTTGGATGCTTAACCAACTGAGCCACCCAGGTATTCCTCAAATAATTCCATAAAGTTTAATAACCAAAATTACAATCTCCTTTCCCCTTCCCACCAAAACTCTCTAGAAGTAATCATTTTCAACTCATATGGGACTTAAACCCTTTATTTTTCTGTTACAAGGTTATTAAATTTCCACCATGGAAGACAAGGTGAGGTTCAGCTTGATTTAAGCATCACTACTCACCACTAATAGTGGAGTTTTCATACTTACATTCTTCTAATACTGTTAATTTATAATTTTGGTCAGACTAAGTATTACTGTTTCCATAAATATTACCATGCTGAAGCTAGTGAGAGTTTAATCTATGTAATACAATATAATTATTTTTCCTAACAACATTTGTTGTCATTGGTATTAATATTTTTCTTGTTTTGTCCACTTATATTTTAGAAATACTTATCATTGGGGCACCCGGGAGGCTCAGTTGGTTTAGCGTTTGCCTTCGACTCAGATCATGATCTCAAGGTCCTGGGATCAAGCTCTGCATCAGGCTCCCTGCTCAGCGGGGAGCCTGTTTCTCTCTCTCCCTCTGCCTCTTCCCCCAGCTTGTGCTCTCTCTCTCTTGCTCTCTCTCTCTTGAATAAATAAATAAAATCTTAAAAAATAAAAATACTTACCACTAATTAATCCATAAACTGTCCTGCAGTTGTTTACACTCCCCCTCATGTAATACAGTCATAAGATTCCGATATTCTGACACTATTGTCTTCTCTCTCAAATGCCTCTAAACTGTGCCAGTTTGGACCCTTTGTACTCCAGAATTGCTGCACGAAACTTAACCTCTTATTTTCCATCACAATCAACCAGAGAATTCTTTTCAACTCTCTGCAGTTAGATCACCTGTTTCCTGGATCTCATGTGTTTTACTTTATTGAGTTATGGCTTTTTGTTTTTCCCTCCTTGAATCACTTATTCCAGTAGATTCCTGAGAAAATGTGCAAGAGAGACAATTTTTTAAGCCATGATGTCTAAAAATACCCCTACTCCATCCTCACATTTGATTGAAAACATGGTTAGGTATAGAATTCTAGGTCTCTCAAAAGTTAAAAAGCAATTTATTAATTCATTCTAATTCCTGATGACATTATTAATAAAACCAAAGCATTTTTTATTTTTATTCCCCCAGTAATGTGTTCATTTTTTTATTCTCTCAGAAAGTATATCCTTTCCACAGTGTTCTGAAAGTTCATTAACATATGCTTTGGGATGGATATATTTATATATTTGCATAGTATTGGACACTTTTGGGGGATTTTCCAATGAAATGCATTTACTTAATTTTTAGGATAATATCTTGAAAAATCTCTGACATTTTCTTCTTTCCCTTTTTACCTTGTTTCTTTTTTATATCTTTGCCTTATTTTTTCTCTGTATTTTTTGAGATTTAAAAAATTATAATTTTATTAATTTTTTGGTAGGTGTACATATATGTGTGTCTTGAATGTTTGTATATATATTTTTTTCAAAAAGCTTTTATTTGTTTCCTGATAATTTCTTCTTTCCATTCTATTGAATAATTAATATTTATTTATTTTATAAAAAAGCTTACCATGAGAAGCATTACTCTTTCACTTCTTACTCATATATCCAGTTCTCAACCATCAAAATTAACACTTTTATAAATTCTACAAAGATTTTTATACAAATCATCTTTAAATGTATTTTTCTCCTTTTTACACAAAAGATAGAATATTACATCTTTATTTTTATCACCTAATATTTGGGGTTTTTTTGTGTGTGCAGATCACAGAAAGCTTCTTCATTCTTTTTTATGTATAATCGTTTACTTAATGAGTTCTCCCTTGATGGACGTTTGATTAATTCCCATTTCTTATTCCGACAGTAATGCCACAATGAATCACCCTGTTTATAGGCCACTTAATGTATGGGAAAATATATGTTTAATGCATGAGCAGAGCTAAATTCCTAAAAGTGCAATTTCAAGATCAAATGTTATATACATTTGCAATTCTGATAGATAGTTCCAAAGCTGCACACCATAGTCAGTTTTGAATTTTGGTAATTAAACAGGTAAAAAACAGTATTCCAGTATATTTTTAATACATTTATTTTATTCTCATGATGAAGGAAGATTTTTTTTGATGTTTGAGAGACATTTGTATTTCCTTTTCTATGAACTGTTTATGTTTTTTGCCAAATTTTATATTTTGGTAATTGCTTATTTCTTATCAGTTTACAGGCTTTTATAACTATACACTAAAAAAACTTTTTTTTCTCTCTGATATGATTTGCAGGGTTTTAAAAAATATATTATTTATTTATTTATTTATTTGAGAGAGAGAGAAAGAGAGCATGAGCAGGGGAAAGGGGCAGTGGGAGACAGACAAGCAGACTCCACATTGAGCGTGGAGCCCGACAAGGGGCTTGATCCCAGGACCCTAGGATCATGACCTGAGCCAAAGGCAGATGCTTAACCAAGGTCTGCCTTTGGTTTGTCCCATGATTTGCAGGTTTTAAAAAAATTTCTCATAGTTCTGGGAGTTGGAAGTCTGAGATCAGGGTGCCAGTGTGGTAAAGTTCTTGTGAGAGCCCTCTGCTGGCTTACAGGTGGCTGCCTTCTCATTATATCTTCACATGGTGGAAAGAGTGACAGAGCTTCCTGGGGTCTCTTTTATGTGGACACTAATCTATTCATTCATGAGAGCTCCATCTTCATGGCCTGTTCACCTCCTGAAGATCCCATTTTCAAATACCATCCCATTGAGATTAGAGTTTAAACATCAGAATTCTGTGCAAATGTAAATATTCAGTCTGTAATATTCCACCCTGGCCCCTCAAAATTCATTCTCTTCTCACACGCAAAGTACATTCATTCCATCCCAACAACCCCAAGAGAGTTAACTCATTCCAGCATCAACTCTAAAGTTTAAAGTCCAAAATTTCATCTAAATATCATCTAAATCAGATATGGGTGAGACTTGAGGTACGATTCATCTTGAAATGAGGTTCCTCTCCAGCTGTGAACCTGTGAAGGCAGACAAGTTATGCGCTTCCAAAATACAATAGTGGGACAGCCATAGGATAGACATTCCCATTCCAAAAGGGAGGGATAAAAAAGAAGGAAGGAGTGATGGGTGCCACGTAAGTCTAAAATAGCAAGGCAAATTCCATTAGATCTGAAAGCTGGGGAATAATCCTCTTTCAACCGATTCTTTGCTCTCAGGCCCTCTAAGTTAGCAGTCCCACCTTCGGGACCTACTGGGGTGGAGGTCCCAACTTTAGGGTCCACTGAAGGGATGATTCTGTCCCCATAGCTCACATCTCCAGGGTTCTGCCAGGGGACTGTACCCCAACTTTGATCAGCTGTTGAGATAGGGTCTATTAGGGTTTGCCACTGTAAAGTTATTCTTTCCCCTTTCTATCCTGTACTCATTGGAAGGTTGTCATTATGCATGGCCCACTCTTACGGAGTAAGGAGTTATTCTCTATCTGTCTTAGTCAGTTCAGGCTGCTATAACAAATCAGCATAGACTAGGTGATTTAAGCAACAATGGAAACATTTCTTATGGCTCTGGAGTCTAGATGTTGGAGATCAGGGTACCAGCATGGTCAGGTTCTGGTGAGAGATGTCTTTCAGGTTGCAGACTGCTGACTTCTCATTGTATTTTGTCATGGCAGGAAGAGTTGGTTAGCTCTCTGGCTTCTTCTCTTAAGGACATTAATTTTATTTATGAAGGCTTCACCCTCATAATTTTATCACTTCCTACAGGCCTAACCTCCAAATATCATCACATTGGATTAGGGTGTCAGCATATAATTTTGGTGAGGGTACACAAACATTCGTTCCATAATGCTACCTCCTTACAGGTGTGTACCTGCAAAAATTATTAGGATTTCTTTTGCATGGGAAACTTTTCATAATGTTTTTAATCCACCTGCAAAACCTTTAAAAAAAGATCTGTTTTGTTCTATTTCGTTCTCTATTTTGAAGCATAGAAGCTTTCCTCTTAAATATGGTGATCCTTGGTTGTCTGCTAATAAATAGGAGTTGGGAAGAAAAACTAAAAACCAAATATAAGCTTTGTGTATGGGGATGAGGCGAACTGGCTATAGGCTTCACTTTTAGGTTTGCCTGAATAAGTAACCCTAGGTCAGTATCATTGGTTCTTTTTGTTTGCTTGTTTATCTGTTACTTTGGGGTGGTCAGAGTCTGTAGTCAATAATATATTTATAATCTCCTACTGAGAGGGTATATAAGCTTGGCTACTACCTTTGTGAGTTCCTGAGTTGAGGATCTGAGGGAAGTTGGGGAGAGAGGTGGTGTTGTCTGTGGGGATGACTCAGCCCTTAGTATACAGCCAAGTTTTCATTAACTCCTGTGAGACTCTAATGCTCACTCATCAGCTGCACTCTCTCTAATGCAGGGATCTCTTACCCTGCTTTGCATTAGGAAAATGAGATCAGAGGGATTCTAACTTCTTCTCCCTCCACCCTTATTTTCCATCTTTTATGTAGACTTCAGGTACATGTGAATTTAACTATGAAGGAAGTATCAATCAAAAGATCGACCTTTATCACTACTTCCAAAAGCACCTGGTTTCTGGAATCCTGAGTCTTTCGCTTGTTTTGAGTTGTATATCAAGTTGCTTTTCTTTTTTCTCTCATTTCTCCCGAACTGGCTTAGGATTCAACTTTCTTAGCACTATCGACCAGTTTCCTTTGTTTCTAGATTCTAAAATGGTGTTGCTATATGTTTTTGATCTCTTTGTCTTAGGGAGTTTATGACTTTAAAAATTCATCTCCTGTTTTTTAGTAGAGCTTTGGAAACAGATGAAGGTAAATGCATGTGTACAATTGATTCCCTTTAGTTAGCTAGGTCTTATTTTCGTATTGATATAATGAGCTGAGAATATTACCCTCCATCAATGTTTTATAATATCTTTTAAAATACCATCAGTAAAGAAAGGGGAGGGAGCATGGAAATGTGTTGTCCTGCAGCTAATATGCAGTGAGATGCTGCGGCTAGTCATTAAAAGCTGAAGCATGGGGGGCTATGTTCAGTCAGGAGGCTGTGGATGGAGTCTCTTTGGGGCTGGGGATGGGCTGGAATTTTGATAAGAGGTGAGAGAAGCAGGATAAGAGAGAACAACAGGGAGTGAAGAAATTTGACAGATTAGAAAAAGTCGAGTGAAATTATAGCAGTTGTCATGAGTTGGAACATTGAGGGGAGGGTGCAGATCAGTGTTTATGAATAATTTCTGGGATTTTTTAGATGTAAAGTTGCTTCTTTTATGTGCCCGGGATTGCCTGTTTAATCAGCAGTAATGATTTTCACTGTTCCTCAAGATACTTGGAGTCATATTTCTTTTTATGTGACTTTGTTGAGAGTGAACCATGTGTTGTCCTATTTTCTAGCCAAATAGCGCATGCATTTAAATTATAAAATACTTGCTACTTCCAAAATTATTCTAGACAACATATTAAAAACACAGACATATTTACATACTGCATCTGCAAACAGAGTAAAATTTAAAACAGATAATAAATAAGTGAGAAAAACATCTGGCCGACATTGCAAAACCCCTTTTTGAGGAAAATATGACATACAGCAAGCTCTCCTTTCCAAGTAAAGAAAGCATGATATTCATGAAACTCTTATGGTGAAGAAGGAGAAGCAGACATGCTTCTGAAGTCTGTAAAGAGTTCATGGACACTATATCAGTTTCCTGTTGCTGCTGTAGCAAATGACCACAGATGCTGTGGCTTAAAACAACACAAATTAATTATCTTTAAATTCTAGAGGTCAGAAGTCCTAAAATCAAGATGTTAGCAAACTTCGTTCCTTCTGGAGGCTTCAGGGGAGGATCTGTTTCCTTGCCTTTTTCAGCTCTTAGAGGTCACCTGTATTCCTCAGTTGGTGGCCTTATCATCTTCGAAGCTGCAAAGTAGCTTCTTCTATCTGTAATGTCCAACCCCCTTCTTCCACTTATAAAGACCCTTGTGATTCCATTGGATTCACCCAATAATCCAGCATAATATCCCTATCTGAAGATTCCCAACTAAATTATATTTGCAAAGTCCCTTTTACCATATAGGGTAGTAGAGTTAGAAATTTCAGGGCTTAAGCCATCTTTGGTAGAGGGAGGAGACATTATCCCACACATCATAGGTACATAAAAGGTGAAAAACCCAATTCAGTCTAGGGAGTAGGAGGATATATGTTATATGAGTCCAGGCAAAAAATTCAGGGCATAATCATCCATTTCATCCTTTCGGTCATCTGCTCTTTTCTTTGCTTGTTAGTAAAATCATTAAATCATAACAGGCAAAGAAGGGAAAAGAATGCATCAGGAAATGGAAAGCACATGAGAAAAGGCAGCACCACTGCAGGAACGGGCGGTATGTGGTTGGATAGGCTGTGTACATGTGAGCATACATGTGTGTGCACGTTTCTGTGTCTGTTGTGTTTTAAGCACGTTAGAAATTTACAGAAGGTTCTGATCTAGGAATACAGCATTCTGACTTTAACTGACTTTATAGAAATAATTCTGCCAATTGTAGGGCAGGGTTGGTCTTAGTGTTATTTTTGATTCAGGTACCGAGTTGTAAAAATATTGGAAATATGCCAAAGCAATTTCCCTCTTTCAAATATGAAGTACAAAAAAGTAAACAAATGAGAAAATTTCCAAAATCACTCCTATAGCAAAAGCATTAAATAAGACATTGCTGAGAATGTACTGAAGGAGAGGCTTAGAACAAAGTATGAATGATTTAGAAATAATAATTAATCTTATAACAACAATCAATTTGGAAATTCTTATGGCCTAAGTGCTGTCACTTATAAAGTCATCACACCACCTCATCATTTAGGATGGGTAATTGCTTATGTTGTTCTGGGATTTGGCAAATATGTGAGCGTGGACAGTCTGCTAAGATGAAAACAATATTCAGCAGTGGTTTTCACTGATCTAGTGTCTTGCTTTCAAAATAAATACAGAATGTCTTTCACTAAGTCCAATAAAAATTCAATTATTGAAATAACTGTAAGGCTTGTGCCAGTACTCACAGAGAAGTAAAGAATAATAGAAGAGTGTTTACATTTCTGCTTGTTTACAATAGTAAGTAGTTTTATCGGGAATATTTCCCTCATGTTCACAGATAAATATGCATAAATACAGACCTTTCTCATTGAACCAGATGCCCAGCGTGTGTGCGCATAACCACAGAGCTGAAGGAGGAAGTCAGAAATCATATTTGATCTAACCTTGAAAATCTATATGCAGAAAGCTTGGGGTGTCTCACCATTTCTTAGTTGCCGTTCCTGTTTATACTGCAAGCATCTGAATGAATGCAGACTTTTTTGGGGACTATTTCTCAAAATAGAGAGGACCTATAAATTATTTATGTTATTGTATAATGGTTGCATAACCCAAACTGATCAAACTAAAACATTTTTAGAGTGTGGCAGATGTAAATAAAATTCACTATGCCACACTAACCAATAATGTTATACTTTTGGCATTTACTTGGGTATTTATATCTGATACTTGATATTGCATCCAAAATTGCTGTCAGTGTAAGTAGTTAATGAGTCTATATTTGCCATCCTTAGAACATTTTTCAGAGGGTTGGTAAACAATTGTGGGTGTTAACTTCCTCCCCTGGTTACATAAAGCTAGTTAAATATACTCTTTCCTGTATATGATAATTTTTTTCTCATTTTATGTTCCTCCCCAGTAATTAGGACAATGCTATCATCCATTTGTTCAAAGGAATCTTTTTTTTAAGCTTTTTTTAATTGTTATGTTAATCACCATACAGTACATCATTAGTTTTTGATGTAGTGTTCCATGATTCATTGTTTGCGTATAACACCCGGCGCTCCACGCAGAATGTGCCCTCTTTAATACCCACCACCAGGCTAACCCATCCCCCCACCCCCCTCCCCTCTAGAACCCTCAGTTTGTTTCTCAGAGTCCATCGTCTCTCATGATTCGTCTCCCCCTCCGATTTCCCCCCCCTTCATTCTTCCCCTCCTGCTATCTTCTTCTTCTTCTTTTTTTCTTTTTTAACATATAATGTATTATTTGCTTCAGAGCTAAGATTCAACAGTCTTGAATCTTTATTGCTGTATTTCTCTTGGGGTTGCACTGCAATGCATTATTGCATGATTTTGTTCTTTCTTCCTGGTCTTCTTTACTCCTATTTTCTCTATCCCACTTTAGTATATAACAAATTTGCCTTAATATGTATGCAACTTTATGAAATACATGTTTTTTTCCTGTTCTTTTGCTTTTCTAGTATTTGAATTTATCTAAGAACATTGGTCTGTTCAAGATTCCCATTTTTTTTTAATTTGGCATTTTATACTGGTTCCAGCAGTTCATTCCTCTGATCAATGTTTTAAAATTCATTGACATGTAGTATTGATATGTTGTTTCTTAAGTCTTCTAATATTATCTGTCTTATTTCCTTATTTTCATTTTGCTTTATTATTATCTCCCCTCTTATTTTTTATTCCACCCTAGGAGATTTTCTGTTATTGATTTTTCCAAAGATTTGCCTTTTCATCCTCATGTAAAAATACATACCATTAATTTCTATTCGCATTTATTATTTCCTTCCTTTTTTAATCTTCTGGCTTTCTCTGTTGCTCTATAACTGTCTTCTTGAATTGAATATTCATTTGTTTTCAGTTATTTCATTTTTTTCTGATAAATATGTTCAAAGCTACAAATATACCTTTAAGGATTACTTTAGCTATATTCTATACAGTTAATTTGAGTATTTTTATTTTAATACATTCCTGAGTGTTATAATTTTCTTTTTGATTTCTTATTCAGTATAAAGTTTACTTATTGATTAGCTTTCAAAGTATGCAGTTACTTTTTTTTATTTCAAGTTTAATTATAGAGGGTTAGAATGCAAAGTCTGTGTTCTGCTAAAACTTTAGAATTCATGAAGGTTCCTTTTTGGACTAGATTATCACTGATTTCTGCTTATGTTATACCTGTACTTGGAGTTCTCTGTTAATCAACTATAAAGTTTATATGTGTACCTTCAGACAGATAAAAGATATTATGTATGTGAGTTTATTAATTGTGATTTAAAAGTATGGTATAATTTTGTTTAGTATTTTTTTCTATGTATCTTTCAGCTTTTGAGAGGAATACACTTGAAAAATCTAAGTACCAGTGTTGATTTATCCATTTCTCCCTATGGTTCTGTAAGTTGTTGCTCTATTTATTTTCGAAGCTCTATTATTATGTGCATATAATTATAATCATCACACTCTATTAAGCTTGATAATCTTTTACAAGTATATAATATTTTTATATTTTATGGTACTTTTGCCTTAAATTTTATTTGATGTTATGTGAAAGTCTTACTTGCTCTTTCTTATGCTTCAAAATGGACTGGTATATCTTTTTTCTGCTCCTTTATTTTCATCCTTTCTTCACCATTTTATATATCTTTTATAACACACATTGTTGTATATGGTTTTAAAAGTTTTCTTCTAATCTGAGACTCCATGTTTTGATTAAGTGAATTTAATCCACTTATGTATATTGCAAATACATTATATTGGGATAGTTCTTCTGTCTTATTTCATTTCTTCTTAGTATATTATTAAAAATCTATTTTAGTTTTATCTTTCCTTCCACTGGTTAGATTAAAATTTCCTCTTCTGTCTTAAAAATAATACTGTCAAATTAAATTTTTGGTGTGATTACCTTACTTATAAGACACACAGTCATATTCACATTTTCTTACATATTGTTTACAATTATTGACATCTTGTCCTTTAGATGAAAGAAGTCCATGTTTTAAAATGCTACTGTCTTTTGGTTGTGTACCCTTCATGGTGTTTTCTTCTGTAGTATCCTCAGGGTCAGACTGAATAATGGAGCTAGCATCCGGGGTCATTTCCCTGCCAACCCCTCCCCATCACTGGAAGTCTGTGAGGTCTCTCTCAAAAAATTTATCTTTGAGGTATTAAAAGCTTTAACCAAACAAATGAACAATCAAACAAATAAGTAAAATAATGTCTCTTTCATTAAAATTCTTTATTAGAAGTAGACTTTGAACTTGAATAACAGATACATAGGGACATATTTTCCGGTAAGAGATCACATGGGCTATTAATGGAAGGAGCCTAGATGTTTAGAACTTCATTTACAAATTTATTTTAATTATAATTTTGTTTTGGCATCTTATGTTATCCTTAACCAATTAAATGGAAGAAAAATGAAAACTTGGGCATAAATATGACAGGGCCATAACTAGGAAATCCCTAACTTACTGGACATATATATGCCATACATACATTCGTATGTGTGAGTAGAAGAGGGTGCCAAGGAAGGCAAACTTCACCTACTGTTCACTTGAGGGGCAGATTTCTGTGGGAATAAAGTGAAATGGTGATCCTATCACTACTGGACCCACTGTTGATTTATTTTATGCAACATGTATCTTCATAAGTATTAGAACTACTTGTACAATGCCAGCGTATAATATAATGCAGAATAACATTATTAACAATTAGACCATCCAGACAATCTGTCGACTAGAATTAACAAAGGGTATGTCTAAATTGTTGTTAATGGTCCATAATAGTAGTGATTTATCATCTTGATCAACATAAAAATCCATTCCTGTTCTTTTTAAACAAACAAGCAAAAAAAAAAATAAGGTTCACCTAGCTTCCTTCCATCTATTGTTTTGTAGTGTGTGGATTATTTTTATTGTATTTATTTAGTTTCTGTCTGACCAGCATTACCTCCCTTTTCTTGTCCTCACACCTCCCTCTTAATTTGGGGGCTGCTCCTTTTTCTTTTCTAGCCACTCAAGGAGGAACTGTTAACTACTCACATGATCTCCTCTTTGGCCACCATTGACTGGGGCTGAGGTGTACAGTTATCAGAAAGCAATCATTGGTCTTCTCTCGGGTTGTAAAACTGGGAACTAAGAAAAGAAGCCAGTCTACTCGTGGAAGAAACCATGAAGTTGTCAAACTATCTGTGCCCATGTTTCCCAGTGTGTAGAGAAACTCTGTGGAGAAACAAAACTAATGTACTTTAAAGAGAGAGAAAGGGTGGGGTCTGTGAGTAAGAGAGAGAGAGAGAGAGTTACAAAGTGATAAAATAAATTCACAGGAATATAAATAAGCTGTGTGTGTGTGTCGTGTGTGTGTGTGTGTGTGTGTGTGTGTGTGTGTGTGTGAGATTTAACAGTCCTCTAAGCTGTAATTGTTAACAAACTATGTTCTGACTTAGAATCCTGAATCAAATTCCATTTATCAGGAGGGACACAAACAAGTTACTTACCTTTTGTGTGCTTCCCTATCTTCAACTATTAAATGGCAACAATTGGAACACTTTTCTAGAATAGCCACAAGCTTTCAATGACTGGATAGAAAGATATGGACATGGATATAGATATAAATAGATATCATTTAGAACAATGCTTCGAAAGAGAAAGTGCTGAACATCTTTTATTATTTTCAATAACTGCTAAACGCTAGCTTTTGTATTTTCCTCCTATGACAGGAGCTATATGAGTATCAAACAATTCCCATTCTCCTTTCCTGAAACACACTTAAAATTCCCATCAGTAATTCTTTTCTCAGCCACACCATATCACCACTATCTGAGGTAAACCTATTTCACAAAACAACAAAACAAAATTGGCAATAATCACCAAAATTGCTTTTGTGTGAAGGTTACTACAGGGTATTAAGTTTATTTTTAACTTGGGTTTTTGTCATAACAAATTCTTGTATCTGCACTGCAGTGACTTGTGTGATTTATCCCTCTAAGATGGATTAATAATGAAAGATATATATGTGTGTGTGTATATATATATATATATATAATTTGCAAAATTACAGAAGACAGAATTCACGTGTTTAGCTTTCAGTGTATGATGTGCAGTGCAAACAGAATTGATGGATATTTAATAGGTTGTACTTAACAATGAAAACAGGCTAGGGCTAATGATTACATTTCTTAAAACAAACTGAGAGTAGGATTCACTTCATATATGTTATTTAAGGTATACAGTACATTTTAAATGCTCTAAACTTAAGTAACTTTATAACACAATTTTAGAAGGTCATCTTAGTCTCAGGACATTAATTTTATATTAATATAAATCATTACATATTGCCTTCTATCTAATTCAAATGTAGAAAAATATTTAAGCTCTATCACCATACAGAATTTCATTAGTTTCACAAGAGTTGAAGTAGGAGTGTTTGTGTTTGTGTGCATATGTGTGTGCATATGTGAATACATACATCCAAAATATGATTTTATGTTATTTCATATGCACATTATGTATTGTAGACATTATATGAAGACACAGGACATTTCTGTGACTTCATTTGAAGAAGTTTAACATAAATATGGTTAAATTTTAAAAAGCATTAAGTGACTTTCTTTAATAGGAGAAAATAAAAACTAGAGAAAAAGAAACTAAGTAAGGAAAAAAACCTTAAGAATCTTTGAAGGAAGAAAAGAGGGAAGTAGAATCAAGGGACATTCAACAAATCTCTGACAAAATGTGTCATGATTCATGTTACAATGTTTGAAGAAGGGGTTTACAGAGTCAAAAAATGATCAGAATATTGAGTGATATGATTTATTTCATTCTCAATGTAAGATTTTCAGTGAGTTTTGAATGTAGAAATACGTGACAAATGAAACATTCATAAATGGACTTAGCATATCAGAACAGCACCTTTGGAGCGCCTGGGTGGCTCAGTTGTTAAGCGTCCACCTTGGCTCAGGTCATGATTCCAGGGTCCTGGGACTGAGTCCTGTTTCTCCTTCTACCCGCAGCGCCCCCCCACCCCAGCTTGTGTTCCCTCTCTTGCTCTCTCTCTGTCAAAAAGTAAATAAAATCTTTAAAAAAATTTTTTTTATTAAAAAAAAGAATAGCGCCTCATAGAATTAACGCAGAGCCCCATTTGCAAGATGGGGTCTATTTTTAGCCTGGTGAACCATGCATGTCTTCTCACTTCATATTTTTGGAGTAAAAGCCTTAAAGACCCTTAGAGTCTCCCCTTGTAAGTAAGTTTCAAGTTTCCTCCTTTCAACCACATATTCAGCATTAGTTTCCATTGAAATTTCAATTTTTTTGCTATATATAATCCGATTATTTTAGTTTGAAGTGATTGCAGTACATGAGAGAGCTGCAAAAATTCCCTTTTCCTCTTAAAATCATATAATCTTCTGTAACTTTAAAAAACATTTAAGTTAGAATATTCTTACCCAGTCAGATGTGTTGCTAATTTTCCCAATATACTCCACACACCTGTAGCCCTTTGTGTGATAAGAAAGTGGAAAAGTATCTACAGACCTGCATTTAAATACCTGCTGTCAATGTCCACAATAGCCAAACTGTGGAAAGAGCCAAGATGTCCATCGACAGATGAACGGATAAAGAAGATGTGGTATATATACACAATGGAATATTATGCAGCCATCAAAAGGAATGAGAGCTTGCCATTTGCAACCATGTGGATGGAACTGGAGGGTGTTATGCTGAGTGAAATAAGTCAATCAGAGAAAGACATGTATCATATGACCTCACTGATATGAGGAATTCTTAATCCCAGGAAACAGAGTGGGGGTGGGGTGGGAAGGGATGGGGTGGCTGGGTGATAGATATTGGGGAGGGTATGTGCTATGGTGAGCGCTGTGAATTGTGTAAGACTGATGAATCACAGACTTGTACCTCTGAAACATATAATGCAATATATGTTAAGAAAAAAAAAAGAAGATAGCAGGAGGGGAAGAATGAAGGGGGGGGAAATCGGAGGGGGAGACGAACCATGAGAGACGATGGACTCTGAAAAACAAACTGAGGGTTCTGGGGGTGGGGTGGGGGGATGGGTTAGCCTGGTGATGGGTATTAAAGAGGGAATGTTCTGCGTAGAGCACTGGGTGTTATGCACAATGAATCATGGAACACTACATCAAAAACTAATGATGGAATGTATGGTGGTTAACATAACAATAAAAAAATTTAAAGAAAAATTAAAAAAAAATACCTGCTGTCAACCTAATAGACAGGCTGGGAGTGAGGATAATTGATGTGTGTAGGGCAATAAGAATCAGCCCAAATACTAAATTATGTATTTGTTGCCGCTATGCCATAAAGTCCAACATATCTGGTATGCTTATAAATTTTAAATTCTACTTGCAGGGAAGATGTACTTCTAATAGCTCTGGCTTCATGGTAAAATTAGTCCTTAGAAACATGATTCCAATATGTACTTACTTTTGACCGTACATAGGAAGATAATCTTTCTGTATCCTGGGCTAAATATTTCTTCAGGATTAAGTGTTGAAAGTACTATATTTCTTGGTAACAAGGAGGGATAGAAAACTGCAACAATTCTGGAATATTTTCATATGCATGTTTACTTCCCTTTTCATCATTAAATTAGAAATCGACATGGGCATTAGTTCATTTAAATTTTAACTGGTGGAAAAAATATTTAACTGGAGAATTTACAGAGATGGTAAAGAGATGTATATAGGGACAAATGGCTGAAGGGAAAGAGAGAAAGCATGGTACATGGCTTCATGGTATCTTAGATCTAGCTCTCCCTCTAGCCTGTGAATTTCTAAGTAGAAATGTGGGCAGAAGAGAGCTAGAGGGTGAAGAAAGTACTATTTAATTTGTATATCCCTAACAGCCACTACTGAAATCTCCTCAAAACGCATTATGGTCAGTCTGCTACCAGCATGCCAACAGGCTGGATTATCAAAGTTCATTTTGGTATGTTTGGGTGTTTTAAAACACATAACACATTTTCTTACGAGACTATAATAATGACATTATAATGTTAAAAATAATGATTTTCTAAACTGGGCAACATTATCTTATTTAATCTCCTTTATAGTTTAATTCAGGACTAAAGAGTACTAAAGAACCTGGTTAAAATTTATGAAATTAATTCTACAGAAAAGGTTTTCAAGTGCCAACCTGATCTTTGAGAAACGCATCTTCCCCTCTGACTTGGCAGTGAAACAACTAGAATCGGTAGTTCCAGTGAACAATCTACAGATTTGTACAATCTATAGATCTGTATGTTTAAGGTGATTTACAACCAGAAGGAACCATGAATGAATCAGCTCAAAGGCAACTCATTATGTTTCCTCCTGCTACTGTTTCCTATCAAGAGAATGGCTTTTTCAGTTGGCACTACTGTGTAACAGAAAACATAACCCACAGTTTACAGAGGAAGAAACAAACTTAGAGTGATTAAGTGATTTGCCAAGGATCATACAGCTAGTAAAGTGGTAGATCCGGGATCAGGGCCAGCTACATAATTTGAGGGCCCAGCAGAAAATGAAAATTCAAGGTCCCTTGTTCAAAAATCAGGAAAAAAGATTTTTCCTTTCCTTGACAGTCTGTCTCTTCAGCTGTCATGGTGTGTTTTATTTTGTGTGTTTTTTTTTTTTTTAATTTTCCATTTGATGTAATGCTCCCTCCAGCATGGGGATATTGACGGGATGAAGATAGCAGACTTGTACGATGTCCTGCCTACTCTATATGTGCGGGAGTGGCGCCAAGATATGCTCCTCACTTCCCCCTCATGGGTGAAGGATGGCAGCAGTTGCTAGATGGGGGCAAGTGACAAAGAACCCACCCAGGAGAGGCGAGGAGGGATGGTGGGGCTGGGAGGCAGGACATGTGTGAGCCAAGACTGCAAGCCCCCAATGCATACGTGATCCCTTGTTCCATCAGACTTCACTTACAAACATAAATTCAGAGATAAGATCGAGAATTTCACTATTACTTCTGCCGAGCATTAACCCCCAGGTTTGAGGCCTCCTTCTGAGCATGGATCCCTGTTTGAAGGTCACATGCTCTTGAAACTGATCCTATGCAGGACACTAAACCAGGTCATTTTACTTCAGAATTTTGTATTTTCCTCCATACTAACTAACCATTCAAGGTTGAAGTTTATTTATAAAGTGGCCTTCTTAAAGTGTAGCATTTGCATGGAGTGGGCCTGAGATCTGAGGTCTTAAAGAACCCTGGACAAATGGTTCATAGACTTTGGCTTTTGAATTATTCCAAAGGTGCAGTCTTCATACCAAAGTGCATGCATTTTACATTCTTTCCAATAGTAGCCGTTGACCCCTCTTTGTAGAGCAGCCCCTGTACTCTTGAGATCATAAAACTCCCCAGGTACAAAATATATTTTCCACTGGGGATTTCTTGACAATTAGTTATTGAGAGTGTCAGAAGTAGAAGTTGGCTTTCAGTTTCATGTATCTTGCTTTTTTTCCTATACCATGCAGCCCATGCCTCATCTGGATTTGGCATTTATTGGCTGGTTTATTGAAATTTACTAGATCCATCAGGTACCCAGCCCACGTTGTAGCTTTTAGTTATATTTGTGTATGCAGTGGGACTTAAGTGCACATTGGAAGGAATATGAAATAGAAATGCTATTCATATCAATCTTAACAAATGAAGCAATTAACGTACCTTCTCAAGAGGACATGGATAAAATTTATATTGTTTGTTTTATCAGTTAAGATTCAAATTCTGACAGAAAGGATTTAAGATAATTGTGCTTGGTTCCATTAATGGAAACAGGTATTTATATTTTTTCCTAGAAAAATTTTTGTCTTTTGAAATACCAAGTATCTAAATATACTGTCAATTTGCTTACCGATCATTTCTCAGCTACATAAGCAGTTTGTGCTCATCTTTGTTTTTATCTTAAGGGTGACAGGCATTTTAATGGTCCTGGCTTGATCTAGAATGATGAGTTATAGCTTTTTTCCTTTCTCTCAAAAGCACTCTAAATCTTTGTAAGTAAAGGAAGATAGTTAAGATTGACTGTGTTTTCTCAATTTGCTGAGATAGAATTTTCTAAATATTTTATGTGCTCAGGTACATGTGAAAAGTGGTAGAATTTCAATATTTATTTTAGAATGACTTGAGTCAGCTCCATTTATGATTGATTCTAATTATTTCTATTTAATAAAGGTAATATGAAGATGGTGCTGCTTTTTCACCCTCCTGTCTTTTTCCCCCTAATTGCCCAATTGATCTATCTTAGCTGTGTAAGAAAGAAGTCTCCACTTCGAGAGTTTCCTCTGGATTATCTTCGCAGATGCACCAAAAACAATTAGGGGGTGGAAATGAAGTGTACACGATTCTCACTTTTTCAGATTTATTCAATCAGTATATTCAGGAGTAAAGAACCAGGAATTTGAATAAATAATTAATTTCCTTAATGATTGCTATGTAGTCTGTCTAAGTCTGCCATGCCTCTTCAATCAAACTCCTGGAATCTTTCTTCTATTCTTTCCAAGATCCTCACATGATTGCTTTATTATGTTTTTCAGGTGTCAAATCAAATGTTCCTTCTAAAGAAGAATTTTCACTGAACAATCAACTAAATGGGGGCCTTCATTCTATATCCTATCCCCAAAGTCTGTAACTTTGTTAACTTTGTTTTTCTGTATTAATTTGAAATTGTTTAATTTACTTGTTAATGTAATGTTTTGTGTTTTTTTAAAGATTTATTTATTTTAGGGAGAGAGAGTGTGGGGGGAGGGGCAGAGGGAGACAAAGAGAGAATTTTTTTTAATTTTATTTTATTATGTTGTGTTAATCACCATACATTACATCGTTAGTTTTTGATGATGTAGTGTTCCATGATTCATTGTTTGTGTGTAACACCCAGTGATCCATTCAATACGTGCCCTCTTTAATACCCATCACCAGGCTAGCCCACCCCCCAGCCCCCTTCTAGAACCCTCAGTTTGTTTCTCAAAGTCCATAGTCTCTCATGGTTCGTCTCCCTCTCCAATTTCCACCCCCTTCATTTTTCCCTTCCTACTATCTTCTTTTTCTTCTTCTTTTTTTTAATATATAATGCATTATTTGTTTCAGAGGTACAGGTCTGTGATTCATCAGTCTTACACAATTCACAGCGCTCACCATAGCACATACCCTCCCCAATGTCTATCCCCGAGCAACCCCATCCCTCCCACCCTCCACCACTCCAGCAATCCTCAGTTTGTCTCCTGAAATTAAGAATTCCTCGTATCAGTGAGATCACATGATACATGTCTTTCTCTGATTGACATATTTCGCTTAGCATAATACCCTCTAGTTCCATCCATGTCGTTCCAAATGGCAAGATTTCATTTTTCTTGATGGCTGAATAATATTCCATTGTATATATATATATATATATATATATCACATCTTCTTTATTCATTCATCTGTTGATGGACATCTTGGCTCTTTCCACAGTTTGACTATTGTCGACAAAGTGAAAATCTTAAGCAGATTCTGTGCTGAGCATGGGGCTGGAGGTGGGGCTCAATCCTATGACCCTAAGATCATGACCTGAGTTGAAACTGAGTCTGAGGCTTAACCGGGCCACCCAAGGACCCCATTATTTGTTAATGTAATGTAACTTGAAATGGAACATTAATTGTAAAAATCTCACCAGAATGAAGCTTTATGGAAGAATTGTTTCCATTAGTCATTGCTGCATTCCCATAACTAGAATGGATCTGATTCATAGTGATTATTTTTAAAATAATTAATTTTAACTAAAGTAGTTTTAAGAATAGTTATTGAGGAGGGTGATGTCAGCATCATGATGGCATAAGACTCAATGGGAAAATGTAACTAATCAGTAAAGTTGCAGTATGTAAATTCAACATATAGAAATCAGTAACACTTCTATACACTAATGATGAAATATGTGAAAAAGAAATAAACACTGGGGAGGGTATGTGTTGTGGTTAGCACTGTGTATTGTGTAAGACTGATGAATCACAGTCTTGTACCCCTGAAACAAATAATACATTATATATTAATAATAATTAAATAAACACAACACACAAAAAAGAAATAAACAATCCCATTCATAATGGCATAAAAAATCAATGAGATAGTAATAAATTTAACCAAGGAATTGAAAATCCAAAAACTACAAGTTTTGATGAAAGAAAGTGAAGAAAACACAAATGGATGGAAAGATAGCATGTGTTTGTGGATTGGAAGAATTAATACTGTCGAAATGTCAATACTACCCAAAGCCATTTATAGATTCTATGCAATCCCTATCAAAATTCCAATAGGATTTTTCACAGAAATAGAACAAATAATTCTAAAATTTTTATGGAACCAAAGAAAAAAGAAAAAAAAAAACCCAATAGCCAAAACTTGAGAAAGTAACAACACTAGAGTTGTCATGATCCCTGATTTCAAACTATGCTTTAAAACTATAGTAATCAAACCAGTATGGGACTGGCATAAGAACAGACACATAGACCAATAGAATAGAATACAGAGTCCAGAAATAAACCCTCACATATATGGGGATAATATTTGACAAGGGAGCCAAGAGTACTCAAAGCAGAAAGAATGGTTTCTTTACTGAATAATATTAACAAAACTGGATCACCACATTCAGAAAAATTTAAATTGATTCCTATTTTACCCCTGTCTCACTGACCACTCACCAAAAAATAATTCAAAATGGATTAAGGGCATGACCTGAAACCATAAAACTCCTAAAAGAAAACATAAGGGAAATGCTTCCTCACACTGGTCTTGGCAAAAATTTTTTTGATTAACTCTAAAAGCACAAGCAATAAAGAAAAAAAAAAATCAACAAGTAGGATTACCTCAAACTAAAAAGTTTCTGCACAGTAAAGGAAAATAATCACCAAAATGAAAAGGCAACCTATGGAATGGAGAAATATTTGCAAACTATATATAGGATAAGGGTTCACATCCAAAATACATTAATAACAAAATTCAATAACAAAACCCAATTAAAAAATAGGCGGGGGGGGTACCTGTGTGGCTCAGTTGGTTAAGCATCTGACTCTTGATTTTGGCTCAAGTCATGATCTCAGGGTCATGGGATTGAGCCCCGCATTGGGCTCTGTGCTCAGTACAGAGTCCACTTGACCCTTTCCCTCTGCTCTTCCCCCTGTTTGCTCTCCTGTCTCTCTCAAATAAATAAATAAAACCTTTAAGAAAAAAAAATAGGCAGAGGAACTGAATAGATATTTTTCAAATAAGATATCCAAATGGCCAACAAGTACATGCAAAGATGTTCAACATTATTAATCATCAGGGAAATGCAAATCAAAACTACAATGAGAAAATACTTTACACCTGTTATAATGTCTGTCATAAACAAGACAAGAAATAACAAGTGTTGGGAACACTGTATGTTAACTATAATGAAATTAAAATTAAAAACTTAATAAAAATAAAATAAAATATTTTCTTACGTCAAGAAAAAAGAATGTGGAGGAAAAGAAACCCTAGTGCACTGTTGTTGGGAAAGTAAATTTGTTTAGTCACTATGGAGAAGAGTGGAGGTTCCTGAAAAAATTAAAAATATGGAGCCATATAATTCAGTAATATCACTACTAGGTATATATCCAAAGGAAATGAAAACAGGATATTGAAAAGATATCTGCACTACCATGTTTACTGTAACATTATTAAAAATAGCCAAGATTTGGAAACAACTTAAGAGTCCATCAATAGATAAATGTATGTGTGTATCTGTCAACACATGAATATATGTCTATATATATCTATAACAAAGAAGGACATCCTGCCTGCCATTTGGGAAAACATGGATGGACCTTGAGGGCATTATGCTAAATTTGATAAGTCAAATAGAGAAAAACACATGCTCTATGATCTCACTTATATGTGGAATCTAAAAGAGCCACACTCATAGAAACAGGGAGTAGAATGGTGGTTACCAGGGGCTAGGTGGTGGGGAAATTATAGAGATGTTAACCAAATGAAACAAACTTGCAATGAGAAGATGAGTAAGTTCAGGGGATCTAACGCACAGTATTGTGATCATAGTTAACAAATCAGTATTATGTACTTGGAAGTTGCTAAAAGAGTAGATCTTAACTGTTCTCACCACAGAAAAGAGAAATGATAATTATGTGATGGGATAGAGGTAATAGCTTATGTTATGTTAGTAATCATACTGCAACATGTAAGTGTATCAAATCAACATAGTTTACATCTTAAACTTATACAATGTTATATGTCAAGTATATTTCAATAAAAAGTTATTGAATGAATGAGCCAGTTGTATAGTTATATTGCATTGTTGACTGTCACAAGCAATTTTTCAACATCCATACAAGGCAACCCTGCTTCATTGATTTCTCTGGCTGGAAAACAGTGCTATAGGGACAGCAAATGGTTTCTTTACCACCTTCTCTCAGAGTTAGAGTTCTATATTTATGTGAAAATAAAATATGCCTTCAAATAGGGATTGTTAGAACAAAAAAGGAAATTATGAGATCATTTTATCACATTTCTTTAATAGATTATGAGATCGGTTCAGAATGAATAAATGCCTGATTTAAAGATACAATGATTTATAGGGGAACAAAGTCTCTTATAAATTGGTAACCAACCAATTTGGTTCACCAACTTAGCAGTGTTGCCGCAACTTTCTTTTCTTGAATGAGAATCTTAGTATTAGAAACCCCCAACTCAAACCAAGGGAATTTGCTTACCACATGAGAAAAAAAGTACTGCCTTCAGTCCCTTCTTGATCCCAGCCCTCATATAGGCTTGTAAGTGATTTCTATGTCTCCATTCATCTCTTCTCTGCTGTTCTCAGTGGGTTGGCCTTAGGTTTCTCAGACTGGAGATGTGCTTATTTAATGTGACTAGAGTTAAGTCCTATGCTCACTCTATTTTACAAGATTTCAGGTTAGGAATGCTAGTGAAAGATGGACAGCATTTTTTCTCCAGGATCATAGATACATAACACACAAGGCCTCTAAGGGTCCCTGGTTGAGTATGTACACTTCTCTGAACCACATACTGTGGGAGACAGATTGATGGTGATGAGCTCAGACAGAGTTCTAAACTCAGTTTTGTATCCAGGAGAACAAAGGCTTATCAATAAAAATAGGAGAAGAAGAAAAATTTATATAAAAGACAGACAAGCCCATCGCTACCGCAAGCTATTATTCACAATGATTTTTTTTACATCCACATGAATTTATATATATATATACAAAGTTTATATAAAAGGCATTTTCCAAATGTATTCTTCTTAATTATTTATTTACCAGTTCTAAATTCAGTTATTTCTTTGTATCTAAAGCTCTGACATCTTTTGAGATTATCGTATATTTTTTTGGTGATCCTTTCCAGGCTACATATCAAAAAAGAAAAAAAAGGATTTGTATTGTTTGAATATACATCATAATTCAGAAAGAGGAACTGAACACTTTGGTAGAGGAGGAAAAAATGTAAAAACTAATTTCAGCTAGTAAATAATCAATTTTAATAAAAGTATTATCCACAGTTATTATGAACAGTTTTCCATATTCTTAAAATGTGACTTGTAGAGCCATTGTTTGGCCCAAATATGTTCATAGTATTTAAGAAAAAAATATTCCATGTGAAAATATCAGTTCTTTTTCACTTTCTTGCCAAGCCAGACTTCTAAGTCTTATCTCTCTGCACATGTTGCTCTTCCCATAAGTAAAGGTGTCCTATTTATAGAGGAAGGAAAACCTGCTCTTTTTCTTTCCTATTTATATTTTTTGTTTATTTAGTTATTTACTTATGGGGGGAGGAGCAAAGGGAGAGGAAGAGAGAGACCCTCAAGCAGACTTAGCACTGAGCAAGGAGCCTGACACGGGGCTCGATCTCACCACCTTGGGATGACGACATGAGCAGAAACCAAGAGTCGGTTGCTTAACCAACAGAGCCACCGGGTGCCCCAGTATTGCTCTTTTCTTTCAACTATATCCTAGACAAGGAATAGCAATTTTCCACAGAACAGTCAACTTTAGTCATCACAATTAATAAGAATTTCCTAAAACTTTAGAATTCTGGAGGGAAGTAAATACAGCTTGTAAATTCTATTAACTTTTTAGTTTTAGATACCTTTAATGTGTCACCTCCCTGCCTTATTCCTGTACCACAACTCTGTGGCGTTGGGAAGGATCTATTCACTGCCATGTTTCAGAATCGAGAAAAAAAAAATGACTCCAATACTTAGAAATGAAGTTCCCTCCACTTGAATTGAAGCCCAGTCTCCCATGTCTTTATTTCTTGGATAATTTCCCAGATAATTTGCAATAGATAAATCTAGTCTTTTCAGGGAAATCTCCACTCCTGTCCACACTCCTGTTGCAGTCAGGGTAATGGATAAATCTAGTCCTTTCAGGGAAATCTCCACTCCTGTCCACACTCCTGTTGCAGTCAGGGCTTCTGAAAGTATGTCCAGAGCCCATATTTGAATTTGAAAAAGACATCTCATTCAGGCAAACAGAAAACAGTGCCCCTCAGAGGAGCAGATCCACAGACTTCTACTCTGTACAAACAAAACAAAACAAAATAAAACAAAGCAAATAACCCAAACCAAAAACCAAAACAAACCAACTGAAAAAAAACCTCTGTTGGGAACCAGACATGGGCCAGGCTGAATTTCAACCTCTATCTGTTCCCAGACAGGCTGCTTTTTCTCAGGATACGAATTGCGCAGCTGTGCATAGCAGCATGGGTATGGTCTTGCAAAAGTTATCACACCAATAATTCAATGTAGTAGATTTTTTATTATCTAAAGAATTTAGTCACAAATAATAGCACAAAAAAAAAGAAAGAAAGAAAGAAAGAAAAGAAAAAAGAGAAATAATAGCACTGGTGTCTTCTGAGCCTTCTATGTCATCATTCTGAGCCAAGTCATGCTCTGCATTCCTAGTTCAGGTTGTTTTCATCAACTCACCTATGATAGAAGGTAGAGAGCTTATCAGGTCTGGAGATCCTACTGTTTTAAGGGCCTACATTTCAGATCCCCTCAGGAACAATTCTCCAGTAGCATGCTCAATTCTGCAGCAATAAACCATATATGAGAGTCTAAATTCTTCCTTAGGAAAAAAAAAACATTAGTCTAAATGAAGCCTATGCAAGAACATAAATCTGCTACAATAAAAAGTAAATTTACATTACTAAATATAGCACTTAAATGTTTGATCCATAAATTCTTTCTGTGAGTTGCTTCCCTGCATTAAGGTCTTGCCTAACTCACAAGGTTCTACTGAGTGATTTATCTTTTACTGTCCAAAGGAAATGGCACAAAGATAAATTTGTTTTAACACTAAGTAAACAGAAATTTCTTTCAACTTTTAAATGACAGTCTTCCTAACTTAAAACAACAGCCACTTACGTTCAATTCCTAGCTAGGGAAATTTCTATATTGTCAGAGAAAAGCTTGATCAGAGACAGAGAAGTAAGGTAGGAATGGTTCTCTCTCTCTCTGTCCTCACCCCTTTTTACCCTCCGTCTTTCTTTCTCCCTCCCTCTCTCCTTCCCTTCTGATGCCATTAACTATGGAATATTCCTTTCATAAATATGCACCTAAGGAAAACACTCAAGATAATCTTGAATTCAATAAGAAATAAGAGGGTGATCCCAAGGTATGGGTTCAGTTATTTCCATATTTACAATATGAACAGAGCCCCATCTCTGGTTTATAGTTGATCTTTGGGAACTGGTCCCCATAATGAGTGTGATTCATCATCAGTGGGTTAGAAATTATTTTTTCTACTGTGAGTTTTGCACAAATGCTTTAGCAATAAAGCCCAATTTTGCCTTAGCCCATTTTGATTAATAAGAGTGCTACATTGTCCGTAGAGAAAGAGATGCCAGATTCTCTAGCACCTTACTTTATGTATGACCTCCTATCTGAAACTTTAAAAAAAAGAATCTATTGGGGGATTTTGAATTCCTTTAAAATATAACTATTTCCTTCTCTTAAAATTGATAAATCCTGCTAACTACCAAATTTGTGCAATTTTATTTAGAATTTAATATTTTCAGTCATGTTTTTCAGACTGTGTAATCTTGGGTAACAGGTAGTTTTATATTATGGATATCTAGAGGAGGCCAAGTTACTAGAATTTTAATCCATGCTTCAATATTTAAAATGGGTGAGTCACCTCTACTGGTTTATCAACAGAAGAGAAGGACATATAAAATTTAGAAGACATTTGACAATTGAACTAACATTGCTGGTTGGATCCATATAAAATTATTAGCCTACTTTCGTAAGAAGAAACACTAGGTTGCTTTTTTAAATTTATAGTGCCAAGTGAATTATTATTTGTTAATACAAAACAATATTCAAAAGGACCACCACATTATGTTTAAGAAGACCGACAATTAAAGATATGCCAGTTTTAGCAAATTCAGTTGTAAGCAGTTTTGATGAACTCTTACGGATTTGTCCTATTAGTTATTTTCTTTACTTGTAAGATAAGAATAGTAAAGTTATTTTTAATTTGCTAAATGGAAATACAGAAATAAAGTACGAGCCCCAATTATTTTCTTGTATATTATCCACATTTGTTGCCTTCATAAATTTTTCATCAGCTGAGATTGTTTCATTTATTAATTTTGTATTTGTTTATATTCTGCTTTTACCAACTGGAATGTAAACTAACAGGTCACTTTTCCACTCTGTTTATCAAAGTGTTTCTGGCACCTACTGTTAGACACATTCTAGATACCTTATAAATATTTTTTGAATGAAACAATGGATAATGAAATATACTATATTCTGTAAAACATTCATTCATTAAATAAAAACTTATTTGTGCCTCGCAGATGCAAAATATTCTTATAAAACATGAAAAATTATGTTATCTGAAAATAGATATGAAAAATATCACATATACATAGATATTGTTTTCAACTTTATGGAGACTTATTTTATTTGGATCAATTTATATTTATGATTTATGAATCAGCAGAGGTCGAGAAAAAACACTGCTAAAAAGCCAGATATTCTAGTATTAACTCTGATTTGAGGAAATACTAACAGGATGAAAATACTCCATTTTCAAACTAAGGGATGCTTTAAGAGACAATTATAAAAATATTGCTACTTTGAAGTGGTAAAATCTCATACACACAAAAAGAATGTTCTGACTACCAACTTTAAGAAAGAACTAAGTTATGTCTGCATTAAATTAAGGAAAAACAAAACTGTTTCAACTGAGATGTCTGGTTGACTTTCAATCCATTTCAAACCCTGGTCATTGAGTGAAACCACAAGTAATTAACATTCTCTTCATTAGCCAACTAACTAATGAACTACTCTCTGGTGAGTAATTGTTTATAGGTATATGTCCACATAACCTCTTATGTCAATAATTACTAGTCCTACTTTTCAAATCTATAACATAGTTCAAAGCAATTGCATGCTAACTTGGTAGTATCATGGAAAGCATGAAGACAATTTAACATACACAATTATTCCTGTGCTCTCATTCATCATTTTGTCATATATTGTCCATACATTTATTGAGTGCCTGCTCTTGTGTTTTCTATGAAAAATAAATATAATAACTCTATCCTGCAACAAAATCCCAAATCTTACATTTTAAAATAAAACTTGGTGATTAAGGGATGCCTGGGTGGCTCAGTTGCTAAGTGGCTGCCTTCCGCTCAGGTTATGATCCCCGGGTCCTGGGATAGAGCCCCGCATCAGGCTCCCTGCTTGGTAGGAAGCCTGCTTCTCCCTCTCCCACTCCCCTTGCTTATGTTCCTTCTCTCACTGTCTATCTCTGTCAAATAAATAAGTAATATCTTTAAAAAAAAGAAAAAGAAAACAAAACAAGAAAAACCCACCTATTAAAAAAAACTTGGTAATTAAAATAAAACTTAGTATACTTAGTATACTCTGAATTAAGGAGGGAATATCTATTTACAATTTACTGTGTTCCTCAATGTGTTGAAATATAAATTAACTTACTTTAACTCTGAATATTTTGGATAAAATTGTTTAGTAAAATAATTTCTACAATTCTCAAAAATTGGCAATATATAAAAACTTACAATATTTACAACATTAGATTTTTGTTCCTCATTAGCTGTTCCTCATTAATAAATACCTGTTGAAGAGCCAGCAAAAACTACCTATCAGTACAACACAGATTCACATCAATTGTAAGTTTCTTCACTGAATGTAAATAAGAACTCTCATCAGCGTTTATGATTTGCAGCGGTTACTGAAGGTATAAAATTGATGTCATTGGATATTGTTAAAAATGGGATTTTCAGGAGATACAGTTTATGTGTGATGTTCTGTGGGCGAGGGAGACATCCATGTAATTTTCCAAGGTCATGTCTACTTTCTATGTATGGCAAACACATTTGTAATATACCATAACTCTAAAAAGTGCTGGATCAAGGTTTTACCAGGTCACAATTTCATCATCCAAAGTCAATGGCTGCTGTCTAAAGATTTGCAACTACAGCAGAGACATTGAAATTTGTTACAAATGTCTAACAGTTCCATTCCAACTTCTGCCATATGGAAGGATTAATGTTGTTCCATTAAAAAAAATGTTTTATCTTGCATTAACTTTCTTGATGATTAGTGGAGCTTTAATCAAGTGGGATAGAAAGACCAGCTATTCAAACTACTGAATATTGAAAAGGTCACTGTACTGCAGCACACTCCCATAATTTACCGTCTCCTATTACATACTCTAAAAATGATCATATTCCTTTCTCAAAGGCAAAATACTAACTATCTGACATAAAGTCACCGTATCACTGAATTCAGATCCATTAAGGTCAAAGCTAGTAACACTATGTTACCTGTATAAAAGCATTACTTTGAAGAACACAGCATAATAGAATTATACAAGAGCAAACCAAATTCAACTTACAACTATGCATCATTAGTGATGTGAAACTGAAAGTATCGTGTGTTTATAAATAATACAGAAATTGTTTTTAAAAATCCTAGATGGCACATATCTACAGACTAGAACCTTTCACCGTCTGATGCATCCAAGAGACTCCCACATATATCTTCATGTTAAACTTAGTTGTATCTAACCAAGGCACTGGAGATTTTCTCTGGATCCCATTCTTGGGATGATGTCTCTTACTTTTTCTTAACTTTGACTCTTCTTCAGACTGGTGCTTACAGCACACTTACACGATAGTAGAATAGAACTTGTGTGTGCTGTTAATTTCCATGTTGATAGTCTCATTTCTTAAAGACAAACTATCCAAACCTTTAAAATTACCTTTTTATCTTTACTCCCAGAGTAGCTAATTTTTTTCTTCTTCACTGGAGCATTTATGCTGTTTCACTCTTCTATCCTGCAAATGTAACCTCTGATTGTGTCTCTCTTCTCTGCCATTTTATAGACCCAAGAAAGGAAGTTCAGTGCTTCCTGTGATACTTCCCAGAAACTTTTCATTTTATCTCTCTTTCTGAGTAATGATGATTTTGTAAACTAGTTGACAAAATATTTTTTTATATTTCAAATACTTCACTAATATATGTTTCAAGAAGAATCATAAGTGTCCATTTTACACTGTAAACAGATTTTTGGTAGAGATAGATTTTAAAAACATGATTATGTTTTCAATTTTATTGGAAGGTCACAGAAGGTTTATAATGAAAATTTGTAGTCCTTTCCCTTATACTATATGCAACTACTCTGAACAAATGCTTTTAATCCTCTTAATTATTCTTATTTTTGTTCACTAGCGTATCTCTAAATAATATGCTGATATTGGTCTTTCTTGATTTCCTAATTTGAGAAATTATCTACTGATTTTTGCTGTGGTAGATCATGATTAAGCATGCTTCCACACCCTTGCCTTTCCCCTTCTAATAATACATTATATCATTATTTTAATTCCTCTATTGGTTACTTCTCTCACTCTGAATAGTACATGTATTTAAAGTGTATTGCACCATTACCTCAAAATACCACTTCTTGACTTCTCATATTTTGAGAATATGTAGTAAGCTCTTGCATTACCCCACTTTTTTTTCCTTCACTGTTCTCAACTTCTTTGCTTTGTGTATATCTATATTTTTTCTTTTTTTTAAAAAGATTTTATTTATTTATTTGACAGAGAGAGACACAGCGAGAGAGGGAACACAAGCAGGGGGAGTGGGAGAGGGAGAAGCAGGCTTCCCGTGGAGCAGGGAACCTGATGCGGGGCTCTATCCCCGGATCCCTGGGATCATGACCTGAGCCGAAGGCAGACACTTAATGACTGAGCCACCCAGGTGCCCCTGTCTATATATTTTCAATATCATGGGTAATGTTTTATATGTAAGTATTGAAACTTTGAACGTAATTCTGAAAGTTAAAAATCAATGGACAAGTTTTTCATAATAATGAACCTACAAATAAAGTTTCTTGTATACCCAAATAGTGTGTCTGTATTTCCTTTTTGTACTTTTCCATTTCTGTTTTCCTGTGTAAGTTATTAAAAATAGTAAAGTCTCTCTTTTTCTCTCTCTCTCATTCCCTCATGGATGTATCTCCCTCTTGCAATTTTCCGTTCTCTTGCTTTAATCTGGAGTATTTGTTTTTTAGACTGTTCCTAGTGACTGGCCACCACACTGCACATTCCTATCATGTGCATCCTGGCTCATCAACGTCATAATGCCATAACTTTTTGCTTCCCAATGACAATGTTATGGAAAAGTCATTTCCCAGGATGCCTGGTTGACTCAGTCAGTTAAGCAGCTGCCTTCAGCTCAGGTCATGACCCCAGGCTCCTAGGATCGAGTCCCACATCAGGCTCCTTGCTCAGTGGGAAGCCTGCCTCTCCCCCTTCTTGTGCTCTCTCTCTCTTTCTGACAAATAAGTAAGTAAAATCTTTAAAAAAAAAAAAGTCCTTTCCCTTTAACTCTATGTTCATCACAGATCTGTCTTCTTCCCCTGCAAAGGTTCTTCTCCTTTTAAGACATTACATGAAATATTTTTGTCCTGTGTAAAGGACAATTCTGAATTAGTTCTTAAGCAGAGCTAATGGTCAACACCCTGAGCACAATGATTATGTACTCTGCCTATTTCTCTTAGATTTCCTTTGTGGTTTACCACTTAGGTATTCCCAAGGCAAAGTGGAATATTTCTAATGATCTTTGGTGATTATTTGAATAGGTATTATGCTATATAAAATTGAAGGAAAAAATCCACTGCTCTTTACACTGTGTGATGAGGTAAAATCTTATACAGATTAGTATAAGTCCTTATTGGACATTTCTATTAGTTATCTGGAAGACAAAGCAAATACAAAATCTCAATAAGATTAGCAAATGAATTATGAGACATTAGAATCCTTAATCAGGACTAGTAGTATCAAAGAGTTATAGAATTTAGTAAATGAACATGATTGAAATCTCAAACTAGGGTTCTTAATCAAAGGTCTTAAAATAAGAACAGAATGTTACAACAAAATAGACTTGTTAAATATTCATTTGGAAAAAGAAATGTTAAGAGATCTATTTTAAATATGCATATTGCCTTAATGCAAAAACTAGGATTGCAGCAACAATGAACACAATTGTTTAGTTCTACGTTAAAAACAAAACACTCCTTTGGGACCAACACATGCTAAAACTTTTGGATTGAATTATCAGTCAGACTACGGTAAGAATAATTTATTCTAATTTGGGTAACTCATTTAAGAGAAATATTCAAAGGAACTAAGGATACTATGTTATGAGAAGGTAAAAAGCGTCAAACATTCGTGCATATTCAAGTCTATAAATCTGTTTATAGCATAAAAACTACTTGTAAGGAATAGGTCACTTCAATATGGTCAATGTAAAATCAATTTGGATTCAGTCAAGAATGTCATTTATCAAGATAAAGAAAATTAAAATAAAATAAAGGCTTTCCAAAGTTGATGTCAGATGCGAAAGAAGTTAGATTTTTTATTACTGTTATTTCTTTGAAAATTATATTTTTAAAAGTTTATGACCACACATTAAAGAATTTATACAAAGAGAAATAGGAAGGTGTCCAATGGCCTGACTAAAGACCTTCCAAAATGACACTCCAAAGACATTTTCTAAAATCCAAAAGTGGTTACTCTACAAAAGGACCCTTGGGTATTAACTCTGAGTTCACTTCCGGCTCTTCTCCCCAATATTTACCCCTTTCCAGCCACATTACCTCAAACTCAGCTAAGTTGATTTTGGCTCTGCCCTTCATACTTCCTCTTCTCTTTGCCTGAAACTTCAACATATTAACATAGCTGTCTCCTGAGCTCAAACATCTTCTCTGATGAGTCCATCTAGAATAGCCACTTCTTCCTACTCCCCATCACCATCTATACTTTGACCCTGCTTTATTTTTCTTCAAATAATTTACTTGATATTATATATTTGTTTCTTCTTCTTCTTCTTCTTTTTTTTTTTTTTGAGAGAGAGAGAGAATCTTAAGCAGGCTCCATGTCCAGTGTGGAGCCCAACACTGGGCTAGATCTCATGACCCTGAGATCACGACCTGAGTCAAAATCAGGAGTCAGATGCTTAACTCACTGAGCCACCCAGGTGCCCCAATATTTGGTTCTTATTTACACCCATCTCCTCACTAGAAAGGCAAAGATTTTTGTTGGTTTTTTATTAATTTATTTTCCTAAATATTTTATTGAGGTATAATTTGCATACCTATTTATGTGTAAATTTCAATTGTTTTTTGTAAATTTCCAAAGTTGTGCATATATCACCACAATTCAGATTTAAAATATATTTTCCTCCCAAATACAATCCCTTGTGTTCTCTGCTATGAACCCTGGTTCCCACTTCCAGTCCCAAGCAACCATTAATCTGTTTTCTCTCTCCATAGATTTGCCTTTTCCCAGACATTTTATATAAATGGAATCATATAATACATAATGTTTTACAATTCTGTCTGTTTTACTTACTGCTGTGCCCTACTTAAAATAAGGCCTGGCACATAAATGGCCCTCAATAAACATTTGTTGTATAAATACAAGAATGAATCGATGCAGATTTGGGGCTAAAATTCATAAGGCTGCAATATCTAGCTCAGATATAAGTTATATGGATTAGCAGCTTTAATAGTTTAAATTTAGAATTTTTTAAAGAGGAAAAAAAGAATGAGAAGGAAAATGGAGGAAGCCATAATTTAGAGTAATAAATACTGTATGGTGGAATAATATGAATCTTGAATATTCATTAAAATATGTAGATTCAAGAAATCTTAAGGTTATCAATGCATATTTTTTATTAAAAGTCTGAGACTCTACAGCAGTTGATTTTTTATTATGACAGGAAATGTTAAGAGCTTTAAGTATAAAAAGGAATATTCCCTGGTTTACCTTGATAATACTTAGCAGAAAAAAATAATTTTTATGCTTCTACTGATAAATATCTCAAAAAATCAACACATCTTTATAATGAGGCAATTCAAAACCAGTAGTTTATTTTATGTCAATCACCATGGTTATAAACTATAATTATAAATTATTTTGCATGCAGGGTGGGTAAAATAATCCTTTGAGCCCCATTTTAAATCTTTCTCAATTAAATATGGCTCTTAAAAATATCTTTTATAGGGGAAAAAGAGAGAGAGAGAGAGACAAACCAAGAAGCAGACATTTAACTATAGAGAACAAACTGTTGGTTATCAGAGGGGAGGTGGGTGGGGGATGGGTGAAATAGGTGATGGGGTTAAGGAGTGCACCTTAAGGTGATGCATAGAATCGTTGAATTACTATATTTAGACCTGAAACTAATATTACACTGTTAACTAACTAGAATTTAAATACAAATTTTAAAAAATAAAAATTAAAAAAATATGATTACCTCTACAGTGTCAAAATTTAGTTTATACATCAGAGTTTTTTTAAAAAATGAAATTACACTCAGAACAAGACCAGTCACTGTGATGTTATTTTCAACACCTTCTAAATGATATTTGAATAGTAAACAGTTAAGCTGTTTTTCTACTTTTAGATTTTTCTCATGAAGCCAATGGGTGAATAACTGGCCCATGGCTTTGGAGAGCTGGAATTTGAATTCAGGTGAGCAATTTGCAGTCATTTTCAGTAAATCCCTTATATCATTTGAGAGAGATTAGCAAACAAGACTTTTTTATTTCTTATTTTATTTTTCAAATTCCTGGCATATCCTTTTTCCTTCCATGCAGCTTATGAAGAAGAACGTAAGGTGAAAAATTTAATTTATTTTTATTATTGTCTAAGAATTCTGGTTGTTTGAATATGTGGGATGCTTTGCTATGTTATCTTATTTGAAAATATTTCTGCTTACAGGAAGTTGGTAAAATATTGTCATCCACATTGTTTTTTTTAAATTTTATTTTATTATGTTATGTTAATCACCATACGTTACATCATTAGTTCTTGATGTAGTGTTCCATGATTCATTGTTTGTGCATAACACCCAGTGCTCCACGCAGAATGTACCCTCTTTAATACCCATCACCAGGCTAACCCATCCCCCCACCCCTCTCCCCTCTAGAACCCTCAGTTTGTTTCTCAGAGTCCATCGTCTCTCATAGTTCGCCTCCCCCTCTGATTTCCTCCCCCTTCATTTTTCCCTTCCTGCTATCTTCTTTTTTTTTAAACATATAATGTATTATTAGTTTCAGAGGTACAGGCCTGTGATTCATCAGTCTTATATAATACCCAGTGCTCATTACATCCCATGCCCTCCTTAATGTCCATCACCCAGTTACCCCATCCCCCCACCCCCTCCCCTCCAGCAACCCTCAGTTTGTTTCCTATGATTAAGAGTCTTTTATGGTTTGTCTCCCTCTCTGATTTAATCTTGTTTCATTTTTCCTTTTCTTCCCCTATGATTCTCTGTTTTGTTTCTTAAATTCCACATATCAGTGAGATTATATGATAATTGTCTTTCTCTGATTGGCTTATTTGGCTTAGTGTAATACTCTCTAGTTCCATCCACATGATGGCAAATAGTAAGATATCATTTTTTTTTTGATGGCTGAGTAGTATTCCATTGACTATACATACTGCATCTTCTTTATCCATTCACCTGTCAGTGGACATGTGGGCTCTTTCCATAGTTTGGCTATTGTGGACATTGCTGCTATAAACATTGGAGTGCAGGTGCCCCTTTGGATCACTGTGTTTGTATCCTTGAATAAATACCTAGTAGTGCAATCGCTGGGTCATAGGGTAGCTCTATTTTCAACTTTTTGATGAACCTCCATACTGTTTTCCAGAGTGGTTGCACCAGGTTGCATTCCCACCAGCAGTGTAAGAGGGTTCCCCTTTCTCTGCATCCTCCCCAACACCTGTTGTTTCCTGACATGGCTTGTTTTTCTATGGCCCTTAGCTGAGACTGGATTTTATATTTTTAAATGATTGTTTTAAAAAACACATAACAAACAAACAAGTAAATAAAAAAGAAAATGTGACAGAGACTGTAGGTGGACTACAAAGCATAAAATATCTACCATCTGACCCTCTATAGAAAAAAATTTACCAATCTCTGGTTTAGACCATTTCCATTTTACAGAATTATTGAAATTGGCTGATGTTAAATCTCCTATCTTGCTATTCGTTTTCTATATGTCTCCTTCATACCTACCTCTTTTTATCTTCCTTCCAGGTCAACTTTTGGACTATTTTCATATTTCCATTTTATCTTCATAATAGGGTAAGAGCTATAACTCTTAGTTTTGATTTTTAGTAGTTGGTTTAAGGTTAATAATACACATATTTATTTATCAAATTTCCAAATAACATTTTACACACACAAATACTGTAAAAATCTTACAAAAGTACCGTCCATTTCATCCCTCTTGCCCTTTGTCTTACTGTACTAATACATTGTATTTCACCCTACTACAAGCCACATGATATATTGTTATTAGTTTTGATTTAAACTATCAGTTAATTTTAAATAGTTTAAATATGGACAAATATTTTATGTTTGACCATATATTTACTGATTCTGTCACTCTTCATTCATTTGTATAGGTATAAATTTCCAACTGGTATCATTTTTCTTATTCCTAAAGAACTTTCTTTAACATCTCTGTTAAAAGGTCACTTAGTAAACGTCACTTTTGATGAATGATCTCAGCTTTTTGTTGTTGTTGTTGTTCTACACTTGATGTTCTCCATTTTGGGAACATTTTTGCTAGCCAAAATTTCTAGGTTGACATTTATATCCTTGTAGTAGTCTAAAGATGGTGTCCCATTGTCTTTTGAATGCTGTTGTTTCAGGTGAGATTTTGCTATAATTCTTAGTTTCTTGGAAAAAAATATATTTTTTCCACAATGGTTTAAAATTTTTCTCTTTGTCAATGCTTTTTAACAATTTTATTATGATGCACCTGGATGCACTTGACTTTATATTACTTTTACGTTGGTTTCATTGAACTTTGTATGTCTGTGGATTTATAGTTACTAATGTGAGCAAATAATTTTATCTCCAGTATTTTTTCTACCCACCTGTATTCTCCTCTGTTTTTCTGGAGCTGCTTGGTACTTTCCCAGAGGTCACTGAGTCACAACTCATTTTATTTTCAATCTTTTTTCTCTCTGTGCTTCATTTTGGAATGTTTCAAAAGCTGTGACTTCACTGATCAAGTTGACTTCACAAAATCAAGTTCACTGATTTTTTTCTTCTTCTTTAGTATCTAATCTGTGGGCAAACACTTCCAGTGTATTTTTTATTTCAGATATTTTTTTCATTCTTAAATGTTTCATAGTTTTTTCTAGTTTGATCTTTATGTCTGAAATTTTTATTTTGTAATTCATTGCTGAGATCTATCACTTTTCATTCTATATCCTCTTATTGTCTAATCATAACATTTTAAGATTTTTAAGTTAATTTATATTAATATCTGTATTTTTTGCTTATTTCTTTTATTTTGTTTACCTTTCATGTGTGTCTTACTTTTATACTTAATTTTTTGATATTTTAAAAATTTGATTACCTTTTCTTTCATCTTTTTAAAACATTTCTTTAATGATATTTTAAAATCCTAGATCACATTTTTTATTTGCTTTGTGAACATGGTTTATTCTTGTCAATGCTCAGCCTATAAATATGTTCAAAGTTTCAAAAAATATTTGTAAAGGTTTAAATATTGTGCCTTTAAGATCCTGTGTTTAAATCACACAGCCTTTAGGAGCTATTAAGAAAGGAGATTTCTGAAGTAATTTTCCTAGGTTCATGGCTCAGGTTGCTCCCTATCCCCACATCAGTGATCAACTATTCATTTCTCAGGGCTATTCTGGTTTAGGAATATATTCTCCCTACAGCCTCATATTCCAGCACGAGATAGCACTCCCCTCCTCAGATGCTATATTTGATTATAGACTCTTCTGGGATATGCCTTTTCTCCCACCCAACGTGTACCTTTCCATTCTTACCTCCAGTATTTGTCCTTCTGTCCTTCTCAGTTATGTTTATTTCCCAGTGATTATCCTTCTGGGTCAGATTTTTATTCTTTAGGAGCAAGTATTACGGCCAGTTTTATTTGTCAACTTGTCTAGGCTCTAATTATTCAATCAGACTCTACTCTGTTGCTGTAAAAGTATTTTTGAAATGTACTTAACATTACAATCAATTGAATTTAAGCAAATGATATTGTCTTAGATAATTTGGGTGAGCCGGATTCAATTAGTGAAAAGGCCTTAAGATCAGAACTGAGAACTTTTTGTTTCAAAGAAGGGTCAAGGGTTTGGGGAGAGAAAAAATAATTCTTGCTGTGTATATAATATATATACATATATGATACATTTATACATATATATAATATGTATGTGTGTGTTTCTATGAAAGAACCCTGATTGATACAAAGTATATTTTAATGTTTCTAAGATTCTTGAAGGTCACACATGCTTCTCAGGGTCCATGAGGATCTTCCAGTTATTCTTGGAATCATCCTAAATTTGCACTCTGAATTGGGTTCTTTCCTTTCATGGGAATGGCAGCCTTTGTAATGCACTTCTCAGACAGTGTGTGGGTATAGTTAGTGGGCATCATCCATCTGCAATACCTTTGGGATACACTTCAATGTCTACACTAAAGCCATGATCCCACCAAGCTGCTTCCAGACAATGACTGCAGTTAATACTAATAATAGAGCTGGACATTTTCAGCCCAGTGTAGGATTTAGCTAATGGGTAATCTTTGCTAATCTCTACAAGGATAATCTTTGCTAATGTTTTATGGGTTTGTACATTTTTAATTATTATAGTTACTTTCATTGCTTTTTTAATGTTCCAATTGACTGAAAACTTAAAAAAAAAAGATTTTATTTATTTTTCAACAGAGAGAGAGACAGCAAGAGAGGGAACACAAATAGGGGGAGTGGGAGAGGGAGAAGCAGTCTTCCCGCCAAGCAGGGAGCCCGATGTGGGACTCGATCCCAGGACCCCGGGATCATGACCTGAGCCAAAGGCAGACGCTTAACGACTGAGCCACCCAGGCACCCCTGAAAACTTTTTTTTTCTAACTGAAAACTCTTTAAAGACAAGAACCATGTCCTATTTCTTTTTGGAAAGTAACATTGAATAATGAAAAGTACATAGTATTTGCAACCAGGTAAATTTGATTTTAAATACAAAGTCAGCTATTCATTAGATGTAAGAGACTTTTGCATTTGCTCTAATTGAGACTTTCTCAGAAATACACAGCGATAAAATTTTCTAACCATTATTTCTTCATGTTTGAATTTTAAATTCTCCGTGTTTAGTGTTGGTCTTTTATGGCTAAATAGTTTTTTTCAAAGACTCTGATCATCTTGGTGGGTTTTATCTCAGAGTTCTATATACTGCTTAAGAAGTTTTTGACTTGAAAATTTGTCCTTGTCCTGCTATGGGAGCTTCTTTACACATATTTTGTTTGGTTAGAATCAACTGTCAAATACTTGTTTTCTTACACTTTTCTTTTTACCTCCATTTGGTTTTGTCATTTTAAACTATTTATTTTCCTATACTTTCTCTATTTTTCCGGTTTGAAATGTTCATTGATTAACTTTATATTTGAATGATGATGTATTTGAGTAAAATATTTTGGAAACATTCCTTCCCTCAAAACTTGTCTTCTAAGTTCGAAAAATCCTGTTTTATCAACAGTATTTTATCAATATTACTTTTCAATTTTTTTGGAATTTATATCACTTAAAAAAGAAATTTATGTCACTTTAAATTTGGACTTTAATTTCCTTTCCTCATACTGTGGCAGAATCATGCAATTCTGGTCTAAAATTCTTTATTCTACATGTGCTACTGTTTTAAGAAAGAAACATTGTTTTTAAAATATGATGATTGCTTTTGAAAGTGAGCTTTTGAGAGCAGTTCTTCTCAAATTTGATTAAAGAACTTACTGTGCAAATATTATCAAGAATTCTCAGAGGCAAGAGGTTAAGATAAAACAGATATTACAAACTAAGACAGCAATCATGCTTAAATCTGTACTCTTGGGTTGAACTGAAGAGGGAAGACACAGATGAAATTTACACTAAGATGCAAAGGAGAAAATCTATTTAATTAGTAATATTTTGACAGACGTTGCCTAGAACTTTTCCATTTTTGTACACAGGCAATTATGCTTAATTAGCTTGACTCTTTTTCACTTTTATCCTTTTTGTGCCTTTTTAAAGTCACATTGAATCTTTTATCTTCCTCTCCTAAATACTTTCAGAATATGCTAAATGGTCAATATTTTAATTAGCAATAAAATGTTATAGAGTAAAATTGAACCAGGTAATTATTTTAACAAATACTTCCTGAAACAGGACAAAACCATTTATTGATTTTTCATCATGGGTAATCCCTGTGCTAGGAGCTTGACATACTCGATTTTATTTAATCTTCACACACATCTTTCAGTTATTAATATCTCCAATCTAAGAAGGACAAAGGAGCTCAAGTAATGAGGTAACATGCCAAGTCTCCTACATCTAATAAATAGCTGGCTTTGTATTCAAAATTACCTGGTTGCAAATGCTATACACTTTTTATTATGCAATGTTACTTTCTAAAGAGGAATAGGACATGGTTCTTGTCTTTAAAGAGGTTTCAGTCAATTGGAACATTACCAAAGCAATAGAAATGATTATGATAATTTAAAATGTATTTTAAAAAAAGATTAGCTTTCAGTACTTCACCTGTCAGTATGCTGACCCTTGATTCTGACCGTTTTCTATATTCTATTGCTGGAGCTTTTAATAAACATTTTATACTTATGACTTATTTCTAATATTTTCCTCTCTTTAGAGCATCATATCATTTACCTGAGGATACTTTTTTATAATATCTATAAAATAATAACTCATGAATAGCACATTATACACAGTTGAATGAGTATCGGTGATAGTTCACATACTGATTGATAGAAAATACATCTTTTGTCAGAGGACAAATAAAGCAGCATAATGGATAGTTGTCTAGTGAAAATAATTTATTTTTTAATATATTTTTAAACACTTAAATCAGTGCTATGGAATCATAGGGAGTCTGGTAAAAAAATTACTGGGGAGTCAATAAGATTATGAGCAGTGGGGGTGATGCAATCAGAATTGAATATTAAAATAGGGGTAGAGGGAAGAAAAGACTATAAGGAGGGAAGCCTGTGGGCAGAGGAGCTATTCTAGTAACAATTGCTATGTTCTGGAGAGAGATGAGTGCCCAAGGTAAGGCAATAGTGAGGATTAAGAAGGTAGAAATGACCGCACTTGAGATCAGTAGTTTTCAACTCGTGTGTGTGTGTGTGTGTGTGTGTGTCTGTGTGTGTGTGTGTGTGTGTGTCTGTGTGTGTGTGTGTGTCTGTGTGTCTGTGTGTTTGGAGAATTTGTTGGAGAGAAACTAGTTAAGAGGCAAGTAAAATTTGTACATTGTATGTAAATGTGTAACCACCTATTTTACAGCCTTGAAAAATTGGTGCTGTCTGTGGAAGTGCTAGCATACTATTCAACACATGTGTCTGAAGTGCGACAGGGAGGGGAGGTTGAGAACTGCTTGACCATATCCAGGGGAAGATGGAAAGTCAGAGATCCAGGATGATTCTGGTAGTTTCCAGCTTTAGTGTCTGACTATATGGTTAAATTGACCACTTTAAGAAGAATAGAGGAGAAGTGGTTTGGTTGGTTGGAGATTGAATTTCTCTTTCTAGGATTAACAACTTGAATAGTTAATGAGATTTGTGAATACAAGAGTCAAATCTGATAGAACTCTTCCCTGTTGGGTATGTATTATCTTCTTCTGACAAGCAGGATGCTCACTTTTACATAATACAGGAGGCTTGTGAGAAGATGAGGCTTTAACATCTTTTTGACTTTTTCCTAAGCCCTTTAACATCAGGCTTGTAAAGCTATCTTATGATGTCATTTTCTTTTGGAAATATATACTATTTGTCAATTACATCATCTGTAATTCCTCCACATTGTTCTTCAGCAGTATAGCATTATAATTATTAAATACAATTGCAAATTTCCTAATTTTCCTGATACTTTTTAAAGTAATCTTTTCTATCGCATATTGTGTGTTGAACTAGTCCCTCTTGTGAGTATAGGGAACAAGCAGTTTTTTTCCCTCTGGAACTTTGGAAAATTTGGAAATGTGCACCAAGGAATATTTTTAAGTATTTTTCTAAAACTGTTTAAAAACGATGCTTCATATATCACATATCACTTTTTTTCATTAAGTAAGACAATGAACAATAACAACTAGTGATGAAGGCTAAAAACCATTATGTGAGTTGTGGTATTATTTACTGACTTGATTACATGGGACCGATTTCCTCCCACATGCACCCTTACATGTTATGTAATAACAACCATCAGGATTTTTTTTAACATTTTTTAAATAAACATAATGCAGATTATACCTGAGGGAATATAGACATTGAGTGTAAGGAAATGTGATACGAGAATTTTAATTATTGAAGAGGAGATGAAGTAAGAAATTACAACATGTCTTCTTAATTAAAGCCACATCAAGGAGCCCCTGGGTGGCTTAGTCGTTAAGCATCTGCCTTTGGCTCAGGTCATGATCCCAGGGTCCTGGGATCTAGCCCCGCATCGGGCTCCTTGCTCAATGGGAAGCCTGCTTCTCCCTCTCCCACTCTCCCTGCTTGTGTTCCCTCTCTCGCTGTGTCTCCCTGTCAAATAAATAAAATCTTAAAAAAAAAAATAAATAAAGCCACATCAACCAGTGCTCTGAGATCTCAGTGATACTTAGAAAGCTCCATTCTCTTTCTGTTTAAAAAAGCAGAACATTTAGAGATAAGGAAGTTTATGCTGAGAAGTAATCATTTTTAGCTATAATGTTGCCCTTGAAGCAGTATGGTATCCTGCTTAGAACAGGTGTTCTGGAATTATATAAAGCATCCAGCTCTACTACTTATTTGGTTCCTAGACGAAGAACCTTAGTGCTCTACACCACATTGATGAATCTGTGAAATATATCTTTCCTTGAGGAGTAAGTGAAAAATATACGCAGAACACCTATAACTAGGGGATAGCAAGACCTTTGTTTATGAACATTATAACTATTATTACTGATTTTTTTTCAAAATTTGGGGAAGTGAAAAGTTAAAAGAAAGCAGTTTTAAAGTAAATTTGATAATTGGAAAAAAACATGTTTTTTTTTGTGGATGAAAGAATTGCCTATGTCTGTGTGATTTGGAAACTTTCAAGAAGGGTTGTAGATAAAGATAAAATTTGGTATCTATTTAGATTTTAAATTATAATAATTTTTATTGATTTATTTTCTGGTCCAATTGACTAAAGCCCCCTTGAAGACTGAAACTATGTCTTATTCTTCTTTAGAAGGTAACATGGTGCAGTGGGTATAACATAGAGTTTGCAAGTAGTTGGCACCCCTCTGTCCAGTTCATCAATAGGGGTGCCTTTCTCTTCTGACAGTAATAAAATCTGCTAAGGAAGAATGTGTTTCCAGACACATGCTTTGAAATTTTGGTTTCTCTTTATCAGCTCAGTATCCAATGTAAAAACTCATGATATATTTTCTGACTTTCTACATTGTACCAGCTATTTTTTTAATTTAAATTCAATTAACATATAATGTATTTGTTTAAGGGGTACAGGTCTATGATTCATCAGTCTTATATAACACCTAGTGCTCATTACAACACATACCCTCTCCAATGTCCATCACTCAATTACCCCATCCCGCCACCCCTTTCCCCTCCAGCAACCCTCACCAGCTATTTTTAAAGTGATGAGCAAAGTCATCACAGCCCTTATGTCTACTTACATGGATATTGAGGATATTTCTCTGTCACCAAGAGCTAAATTGTTTACTAAGTCTCCTACTTACACAAGAATCTGGAGCAGGGACAGAGCGCCGCAGAGAAGACTGGGTAGGTCCCGGGAAATCTTCTATTTAAAATAAAGCCAACTATGGGAAAATTATAATCACTCTTAAAATTTTCCTTAGAGTGAGTTTGTATTTAACAGAGGATAAGAGATACCAGCGGCTATAGCTTTTAAAACACTAGGAAAATAGTACAGAATAGCAAAAATCCATAGTAATAGTTTATTCATAAGGCAAACAGTATAATTAGTTGGGTCTGACACTGTCTGTACATCACAAATTTCATGTTCCACTGAGGACTGGCAGATTAATTGCACAGAAACTTTAGTCAGCAGATTCTCTTTCCATGAAAAATTGTCAGAGACAAACACTTCTTAAATGCCCTCTTTTTGTTGATTACTTTTAAAATTACATTGTTGATAAAATGTCAATATAAATGCATTCTTAATTCATTTTTTATGTATTCTTGTGAATACACTTTTTAAAATATCTCTCCTGGTTACATATTTTTGCGTTCATTTTCAGTGACTTCTCAGAGAAAGTCATGACACTGAAGCGTATTTTCGGCCAATTTTCAAATATCTATTAGCCCATGGGTGCATGGCATTTAGTTTACTACCCCCCCTTTTTTATAAAAAAGTCACAGGTTAAATGAAGTAATAAACATCTTTGAAGTACCAACGATACTTGGAAAGTAAACAGAATGGGGAACACCTGCAAGTAAAATATGGGAAGTCTAGGAAGTGAAAAGATGAATACCAAAAATTATTTATGGCCATTGTCCTGAATAAGCCTCAGAATTGCATCCTGGAGCACCAGCTTTTTGTTACCATCTGGCCCTGCATCTAAGAAGACTTCCCTGCCTTGATGTAGTCTGAGGACATATTATCATCAAAGCCTGAAAGCACTTCCAGCACTAACTACCTACCTTTGCAGATCATAAAAAAAAAAAAGGTGGAATCGTACTTAGCATCTACATTACATCTGCTTAGTTTTAGAAGGTTTTACTGCAGGGGTACAGGAGGAATGAGTGTCTAGTTATATCCAGTAAACTCCATATGTTATGGCTGATTCTAAAGGTATCTGGCTCTATTATATTTGCTTAAAACTCTGTTTTATTTTCAACAAATGATTGTTTATATTGGTCTCCTTGTAGCCCATGGTTATGGTTTTAAGGTGTTATGCTATTTTTGCTTACCAGAATGGATATTATACATATACACTCGGCTTTGGGTATTTTCATTTTGTTGTTAGAGATTTGCTATGCATATGCAGAGAAATGCTGGTGAGTCACTGCACTTATCTGTTGCCCAGAGAGATGATGATGGGTCATAAACCCAGATATTAAAACAAACAGCTAGATAAGAGTTCATTTCTTTCAGGTCTGATCCCTAAACGTTTTTCTTAGCCGCAAATGAAACAGGCAGTAGAAGGGAGTCACATTAACAACCCCTTACACATCATATTTACTTGTATCATTGTTAGGTTATGAAATAGAACCAAAATCAATACAATTGCTTATATTTATCCAGTACTTATTCTGTGTCAAGCAATCCTCTAAATGCTGTACATGAATCAATGCATTTAATCCTCAATACCATTCTATAAGATAAATACTAGTATTATCCTGATTTTGCAGTTGAGATAACTGAAGCACAGAAAGTATAATAATTTGCTCTACATTTTCAGTTGGTAAGTGGTAGGGCTAAGAGTCGTGCCTAGAAAATTTGGTTCTAGAATCCATATGGTGAATTAACATGCTATACCATCTCTTAATGTAAGCTGACACCTGAAAGTGCAGAATGATTTAATTTTGGAGGGACAACTATTCAGCATAAAGAAATTTGCGAACATTGTCCAACCAAATCCATTATTACAAATTTATATGATTTATACAACATCATAAAATACAGGGATTGATAAATCTGGGAGCTGGTTCTGGGAAAAAAATGAGAAAAGTAGCCATACATTAGAAGAATATAAAATTCATGATAAATACTACAATCAAATGGCATTCATTGAGATTGATTGTTTTCTAAAAAAAAAAAATCCAAAGCTGAATTGATATAACAGACCTATAAAAAGTAGTAGACAATAACTCAAAAAAATTGAAAATATAAAAATACTACATTAAAAGTCACAATGTCTTTACAGGTTGACTGGTGAAATCTTTCAAAGTTCGAAGAGCAATACAATTATCAAGTTATATTATCTGTTCTAGATCACAAAAATAATATGAGATTAGCAAATTCATCATATGAAGTTATTATTATCTTAATCCCAAAATGGTGATAAGTAATTAAAAATAGAAAACTCTTTACCAATTTCGCATATGTACACAACAAAAAATTTAAACAGAAATGTTAACAGCTATAGTTAAATATGATTCAGCATTACCAAAAAGATTTGATCCAACAGTGAAAGTATAGGTGATGAAATGATATATGTTAGTTACCAAATAAAAAAAAATATATAGTATTGATTAAATATGCAACACTAGTAACTTAAATGTCTTATCTCAAGTTTTAAAATTGAATTTAATTGTTTTAGAGAATTATTCTTTAATGAAATATTTTATTTTTTTAATGAAATATTTTAAACCAAAACTTTAAAACTTTCTCTTTTTATTCAGGAAAAATGATTTCTGTTTCACTATTATTATTGAGTATAATTTGGAAACTTTGGTTGGTCAATGATGTAAGTCAGAAAATAAAATCAGGAGTAATAAATAAGGGAAGAGGAGAGAGAACTATATTATGTAGAGATGAGGCTGTTCTATCTCTAGGAACTAGAGAGCTAGTTTAACCAAGAAAGGAGGGCATTCTCAGTAAAGAGAATGCAAGTGAAATTTGGCATTTGACTAGATCTCTCACTCACTCTTCCCCTCCTTTTTTTTTTTTTTTTTTTTGTAGTACTGCTCTTCTTTTTCTGACTTTCCTTTGGTTTTCTGTCCTTTTTGTTCTTACACAAGGAATATTTTACAAAATTCTGTCTATCCTATGTCTGTCTCACCATTAAATAGCATATAATTTATTTGTTTTCACAGGTTCATGGCTGGAGAGGAATTTTCCCTCAGAATAAATCATACTTTAAGCCTCACTCATGTCTGAGTTAGATGATATTCAGATGCAATTTTGGATTTTAGACTTTAGACTTTAGAGTTGATGCTGAAATGAGATGGAATGAATATATTTGCATGTGAGAAGGACATGAATTTTGGGGGCTAGGGGCAGAATGGACTGAATGTTAGTGTCCCATCAAATTTTTACACTGAGGCTGTAGCCCTCGATGTGATAGCATTAAGAGGTGGAGTCTTCAGGAGATAATTAGTACTAGCTGAGGTTATGAGGGTATAGACTTCCTGAGGAGGATAGTGCCAGAAGAAGAAGAAGACGAAGAAGAAGAAGAAGGAGGAGGAGGAGGGGGAGGAAGAAGGAGAAAAGAAGAAGAAGAGACACTAGAGCTTCCTCTCTCTGCCATGTAAAAGCAAAGCAAGAGGGGAGCCATCTGCAAGACAGGGCCATCACTGAGAAGCAAATCTGCTGGCACCTTGATCCCGGACTGCCCAGCCTCCAGAACCGTAATGATTAAATGCCAGTTGTATAAGTCTATGGCATTGTGTTACGGCAGCCTGAGCTGACTAGGACACCCAAATACAAACAGTTGGCAGAATTGAGTCCACTGATAGACAGACCTGAGATCATAGAAAAGATAAGGCTTAAGCTCTAATTAAGAATCACCAAGATGTCAAATCCATAAATATTTGTCCCTGAAGTCACTTCTAGATTGCTTAATTTACTTTAATTTGCCTTTTTAGTCCTTCGTAGATGGAGCACCCCACACACATACACACACATACACAGAGAAAGACAGAGACAGAGAGCGAAAGAATATTACTACACTTCTTGGGAGAATATTGTGTGTGTGTACCTGTATACATACGTATATACTATGTGTCAAAGATTGTACGTTATCATAAAAAATGCCATCGAGTGAGAGCATTAGTCCACCTTTTGAAGATATTAAACTGAGACACAAAGATAAAACTTACACAAGATCCCACTATTTGGGAATTAATTGCCAAGATTTTATGCTCAGTTAGAATACCAAATGAATGAAGTTGAACCATACTGTGGCCCTCAACATCACAAAGTTCTGCGTCTACAGAAGTTCTAAAGATCACTTTTAGATAAGAGATCAGTAGTGGATTTTTCCATGTGTAAGGCTCTATTTGGCATTTATAATTATTAGCAGTAGTAATTCTGGAAAAATTCTTTTTACAGTTTCTTCCTTCTCCTCCCCCCTCCTCCTGCTGCTGCTTCTCTTTCTCCCTCTTCTTCTGCTTCTGCTTCTCCTTCTTCTTTTCTCCTCTCCCTCTTCCATTTAGGAGGGGAGCATCTCATTGAATTAACTGGAACAAAATGGATCTTTGTTTGATTGCATTGTGTATAGACAGCAAATTGTTTGTTTTATTGTATTGTGCATAGAACTGAAAATACCCCAGGAAAGGAGACAGTATAATAAAAAGGTACTTACATGTCTGCCTTTCATTTGTGGTGTGTACTCACGGTATCTTGGCTTATCTTCAGGCCTGCTTATGACTGCTTCTTAACGGTTTTGGCTCTCTGTGACTCCACATAGTTCCCATTGTACTCCAGACTTCTCACAGCATCTCTTCAGATTTAGCTCCTAACACTAATTATCTTGATACTCATTGTCTTGACATATGGTAGGTCAAATTTAAAAATTAGAAAGCATATGATTAGACTATTTGAGTTTCTTTTCTGCTATGTCTTATCAAAGGACTTTGTCTTATGTATTGGTCACCCTTGAATTAAAGTATTGGCCACCTTTGAATTAAAGTATTGGCCACCTTTGAATTAAAGTATTGGCCACCTTTGAATTACCCAGCTCCCACCTTACTCAGTGGTACTCAGAGAGGGGAGGACTGCTGAGGGGAAAGGGCCAATAATTGTGTCTTAGGTTTGTCTTGGGTTTGTGTCTATTCATTCAGTTATTTGTCCCATAATATTCAGTATTTATTATTATTATTATATTTATTATTCCAGGTTCTGGGTTACAACCGTGGTCAAAACAGGCAAAATCCTGTTCTAATGTAGGTCATATTTAATAAGGGAAAGACATGTAGGAACAAATGCTGTGTAAATATTCAATATTTCAGGAGGAAATGGGTCCTTTGAAATAAAATAAAGCATCATACAGGTGAGAAGAGTGGTAGGGTTGCTGCTATCATTAAGGTAATCAGAGAAGACTCCTCTGATAAAGTGACATTTGAAAAGAGACATTAAGGGGCACCTGGGTGGCTCAGTTGTTAAGCATCTGCCTTCAGCTCAGGTCATGATCCCAGGGTCCTGGATCGAGCCCCACGTTGGGCTCCCTGCTCAGTGGGAAGCCGACTTCTCCCTCTGCCACTCCCCCTGCTTGTGTTCCCTCTCTCGCTGTGTCTCTCTCTGTCAAATAAATAAATAAAAAATCTTGAGAAAAAAGAAGAAAAGAAAAGAGGGTAGGATGAAGGAAGCCAAATGACTCTCTGGGGGGATAATGTCCTAGGTGTTCTGTGATATGAGTGTACATAGAAAGTTTAAGGATCAGCTAAGGACATCAGAAAGCAGCCAGGGCTTTTGGTCATGAAAGGACGTTGATTCTTACCTTTTTTTAGATGGAAATGATTTGAGCATTTGAGCAACAAAGCGACATCAATTTATTTATGCTTTTCTTTAGAAACATTATGATGGCTGGCTGTGGGAATATTTAGTAAAGTTGTTGGAATGAGAACAGGGAATTTTTCCTTAAAGTAGTTATGGATGATTCGGGCGCCAGGACTGGTATATGTCCATTTCAATTACATACAAAGTTTGGCTGATCAAATCTAGTATACCCAGTGAAACAACTTACTATACTTAATATTTATAGAGTAAACAAAAGAGTTACTGATTTTTATAAACATATATTTTAGGAGGATATTAACAGTATCAGGGAACTTTCACAGTCATAGAGAGCACTTCTGTATATCCTGCAAAGTTCAAAAAATTACCAATGCTATTTTCAGTTAGTTCTTTTTACAGACTTCTGTGTGCACTAAAAGTATGACCTATTCATTTCATACTCATTAAGAAATCAAGGTTTTAGAGCAAATGTTACAAATGAATATTTAATTTAGTTGCAATTAAGAAAGTGTATTTACAGAACATTTCTTATTAATTAACACAAACCAGAATGGCTAAACATAGAGAAGTTTGACCTTCTACTAAACCATTCACTTGGCTCTGCATTATTTTCAAAAGCACCAGAACTTGATCCAACCTGGTCATGTCTCCCTCTGTAAACACATCTCTTCCTAATGAGGTTTCACTCCCCAGGCGGTATGCAGCAGGTTCAGCTCTTTGCATTTCTCTGCAAAGAGTCAAACACATAAATCTCCGGTTGATACTGAGGAAGGTTTAATATCCAGAAGCCATTCCAATAAACCGCTATTATATAGTGCCTTCCCATTCCTACTCAAAATGAGCAAAAATGAGTGACTTTCCTCAAAATGAGATCTGTAGTACAAATATAAAGACAATACATTTAGATATACACTTGAGTTCTAGCCCTAGGAATCACAAATCAGAAGAAAAACTGCATTCTAATTTAACTAGACCTTTATCACTTTTTTTCCTCTTTGGACTTTTCTTCTAATTAAAAGCCAAAATTAACATCAAATAGTTGGGAACTATGCTATAAAAACTTAACTAAGCCAATCAACTAATTTCTAAATGCATGCATTCACTTAAGCTCGGTGAATAAAGAAGTAACAGCATATTTCTGGACACTTAAAGAAATCACCTGTGTTCTGCCTGATCATAATCTCTCCAAAAAAAGATTATAAACATATTCTGTCCATGTTACAGCTCATAAAACAATACTTAACCCACCAAGTCCCAACCACAGATCATGATGGTTTCACAGTTCACTTCAACCCTTTAGAGATAAATAACCTGCCACTTAAGTCATGAGCATTGCTTATAATTTTGTTAAAATTGTTGTCATTTTGCTAAATATAGAGTCCTGAAGAAATAAGAGGTAGTTTTATCTACTATTTATCACCACTTAACAATGTTTTCTGGGCTTTAGAAGTTGACATTTGGTCTGTTATACAGGAGCCACATATAAGAGAATTAATAAGGCCATAGTTATGTTCTTATTAATGTTATACATTAATGTCTTGAAAAGTTGGCAGAGGATCGGTACCTAACATTGTTAGAGCTAGTTAATAATTATTCATTGCAGATTTATGCTATAATGTAGTTAAGTGACAACAAGCTCTTTTCTTAAATGTTAATTAAGAAACTTCTTAATTTATGAAGCTCTATGCTGTTTGTGCAACATTGAAAGAGACCACTCGTATTGCCAAATAAGTTCCTCTGAATAAATCATGTCTCAGTAACAATCATTTGCATTTTTGTCAGTGCAAAATAATTTAGGAAACACCGTGTCAGAAGACACGTGTGGACTGGACAACCGCTAGAAGACTATCTCTTTCAACCTTACGATTATTGAGAAGATTTAATAATATTATCTCTAAGTAGGAGGAAACTTGAATTTCTGCAGGCAATTATTTTTTATGAGAATTAGTAATGATTTACATCTTTCACTTATCCTAATTATGCAAAGCATATGCTTTTTCAAATATATGAATGAATCACATAAAGAAGAACCTTTTTCGGAATGTTACATAAGCATTTTATGATATATGCTTTCTTGGTGGGCACTAAAATGAATCTTAGGGAGAAATAAAGTTTTCAGTTGAATTTCTATGTTGGAAGTCTCAAACAGGAACAATGGTTAATTATTTTCTGTAGGATTCTTGATTAAAATTATAGTAGGGAACACTTTTCTATTGTCACAATATGCCAAGACCTATCTGCCTTGTATGAAATGTGGGTTGTGCGTGTGTGCATGTGTGTGTGTGTGACATAAAATGACTTAATGATGTATCTTTGCTCCCAGTTTTTACCTTTATATAGGAGGTGTGATGGTTACACATAGAACAAATGGAACTAAAAGTGCATTTCACAACTTAAACATTTTTGTATAGTATTATGTTCTGTGGTCTGCCAGATTTAAGATAGTTGTATTTCCTTATAGTCACATTTTCCTTTGTTAATAAAAAGACTTTAGGCTTTCATCTGACAGTCTCCAAGTTCCAGGTGCTATGTTTCTGTCACATAGCTTTGCATACTAGCAAAGACAGTATGATTCTTCATATTAATCAATATCTAATTGAGGCTAGAAAGGTATTGATGGTATATTGAAACAAGACTTGATTTTCCTTGATTCCAAATTAGTCAATTTTCTGTCTTTTGTGAATATTTTGATGCTCTCTTTGAATTCTTGGAATTATTTTTAATTCATTATACAGTTTTACCACATGTATCTATATGAAGTATACTTTCCGCCCTGAAATAGGGTCACATAATTACCCACTGACCAATTTCAAAATCCCTTCATATTTGTCAACTTCAGCACTATCAATGAAATCTTCATATAGTAATAGAAATTCTTTTCTTAAAACCATGTTATTGAGGTATTATTGACATATGAAAGGCTGTACATATTTAACATATACAGTTCAATGAGTTTGGAGATAAGTATACATCTGTGAAACCATCATCACCATCAAGTTGTAAACAAATCCATCACCCCCCAAAGTTTCCTATTATTATTATTATTACCATTGTTATTTTTGTGGTAAGAAGACATAACATAAGATCTTAACAAATTTTAAGTATACGATAGAATATTGTTAGCTATAGGTTCTATGTTATATAGTAGTTCTTTGAATATGAAGTCTTAAAATTATTTTTATAAGATTTTAGACATTTTTGTGAATAATTTTTATATTAGATATTTCTCCCTCCCATATGTTCATCTGTTTTGATTCTTAAATTCCACATATGAGTGAAGTCATATATTTGTCTTTCTCTGACTGACTTATTTTGCTTAGCATAATACACTGTAGCTCCATCCACCTCATTACAAATGGTAAGATTTCATTCTTTTTTGATTACTGAGTAATATTACTGTGTGTGTGTGTGTGTGTGTGTGTGTGTGTGTGTGTGTGTGTGTACCACATCTTCTTTGTCCATTCATCAGTTGATGGACATTTGGGGACTTTCCATAGCTTGACTATTGTTGATAATGCTGCTATAAACATCAGGGTACATGTACCTCTTTGAATCTATATTTTTGTATCCTTTGAGTAAGTACCTAGTAGTGCAATTTCTGGGTAGTGCTATTTTTAACTTTTGAAGAACCTCCGTACTGTTTTCCAGAGTGGCTGCACCAGTTTGCATTCCCACCAACAGTGCAGGAGGGTTCCCCTTTCTCCGCATCCTTGCCAACACCTGTTGTTACTTGTGTTGTTAATTTTAGCCATTCTCACAGGTGTGAGGTGGTAACTCATTGTAGTTTTGATTTGTATTTTCCTGGTGATGAGTGATGTTGAGCATCTTTTCATGTGTCTGTTGGCCATCTGGATGTCTTCTTTGGAAAAGTGTCTATTCATGTCTTCTGCCCATTTCTTAACTGGATTACTTGATTTTTGGGTGTTGAGTTTGATAAATTCTTGATAGGTTTTGGATATTAACCTTTTATCAGATATGTCATTCACAAATATCTTCTCCCATCTTGAAGGTTGCCTTCTAGTTTTGTTGTTTCCTTCACTGTGCAGAAGCTTTTTTATCTTGATTAAGTCCCAATAATTCACTTTTGCTTTTGTTTCTCTTGCCTCTGGAGACATATCTAGTAAGAAGTTGCTATGGCCTTTGTCAAAGAAGTTGTTGCCTGTGTTCTTCTCTAAGATTTTGATGGTTTCCTGTCTCACATTTAGGTCTTTCATCCATTTTGAATTTAGTTTTGTGTGTGGTGTGAGAAAGTGGTCCAGTTTTATTCTTCATCATGTTGTTGTCCAGCCTTCCCAACACCATTTGTTGAATGAGGAAAATGAGTTTGTCATCAAAATAGGTGAATATTAAACAAACATAACTGCTCTGTTTTCCTATCTGTGTATATATCAGGACTTGGGCGGGTGAATTTTGTTTATTTATTTGGTTGTAGATTTTGTATTCTATTTAATCACACAGTATAGTACTTTGGAATATAATGTGGTCAGGGTGAAGATTCCATAGACAAGATGACAATGGACAGTTTGGTCTGGCTATGTTCAAATAACAAGAGCAGTGGTTGCAGCAGCAATAATAATGTCAACTAGCGTTCATTGAGGGACACTAGTAATAGTGCTGAGTAGTACATCACAAACATTAACATTTAGTTCTCCCAGCCTATGAGATGAATGTGCACTGTGGTCTAAGTTTCACAGATGAAGTTATTAAGACAGAGAAGTTAAGCGATATGACCCAAGTGACCCAGCAAGGGGTAGAGCCACCATCCAAACCAGGATGCACTCTTGTCCTCAAATCTTTATAAAATGTTCTTTCCCATTTGATTTTTAACTTCTGGGTTGTCATATTGGTTTGTATGATACAAATGTACAGGGTTCAAATTTTTGTTGCATTTTTTAAAAGAAAAAATGACTTAAAAAGATGGCAAATATTGCAAAGTTGAAACATGGTAACTTTACAAACACCCAGCTCTCATGGAGTAACTAAATACTGGATTTGATGTTGAAAGACATAGTTTGAATACTTACTATAAACCTTATTATATAAGACATCTTGAAATTTCTTAGGGTGCTCTTTCTTTTTCTGGAAAAAAAAGGGTAATGATCTCTACTATATGGGGTAAATATAATATTCAACATTTACTTTAAATGGAAGCTTTTTTATAAATATGAGAATATGGGATGTCTTTTATGAATCTAAACACTACCTTGTGTTATCTATGTCTTAAATCTAAGACTGATGTTAGACAACTTATTTGACATATCTTTGCTGTCCTCTGTTATACACGGGCACTTAAGTGATGCCCACGTTGGGCTAGCGATGTGATGTTGGTGATGTTGCCAGAACAGCCATGTGCTCTGCCATCATTCTCCCTTCTGATATTGGTGGTATGCATTTGAAGGAACCTGTAACAAGTTTTAGTGAAAACCTAGTTAAAACCTTCTTTGATGCATGAGAAAAAGAGATCTTGGGAGGGGAAAAAAAAGTTACTTGCAGCAGATTTGATTAGTGACAGAGTGAAGACGAAGCCCTGGCCCTGGCGATCAGTCCAAGGGTTCTCTCTAAATGCCCTCTTCCTGGTTGGATCAGGAAGGTCTTCTACAGAAGAAAGCAATTATCATTTATGAGTTAAGAGGTGGCTTGGGATTATTGAAAATATCATAGAATCCCTTCTAGGGAATGCCTTGCTTAAATACCATTTATCAATTGGTGTGGCAGATCACTCATTTCTTTTCAAACATTATTCTACAAATGTATTCAACAAATATAATGGTGCCCACCAGTATTTTAGAGGCTTAACTAGATGAAGGGAGGATGGTAGATTAGGGTATTAATTCAAGGCGAACTTTTATTTTTATTCATTTTTCAATCACATCTGGGTTTTAGGTCTATTTCTCCCACCAACTACCTGGCAAACTTGAAAATTATAATTAACTCCTTTAAATGGATCCAACTTATTGCATCTGTACATAATTTACTGAGGGCCTACTATATATCAAGCATGCTTGCAGCATTCTTTAGGTAAAAACTCACTTAATCCTATGATTGCCTACTCTGTCATTATTTTTACTTCTGGTTTATGGATGAGAAAACTGAGAGGACAGTTTAAGTAACTTACTCAAAATCAGTCAATACATGGGATTTTAACTTATGTATCAGTCTCCAGGATAGGGTTTTAATTACTACATTATACTCTATCCTTCCTACATTGTACAGTTCTACCATTTAAATATTGACTGAGATAATGCATGCAAACTACTTAACACACTTCTCATTTTGAGGACTGTGTGAGGGTTATTATTATTATTATTATATTATTTTAAAAATTTATTTATTTATTTTGAGAAAGAGAGAGAGAGAGAGAATGTACAAATCATGGGGAGGGGCAGAGAGAAAGAACCTCAAGCAGACTCTTCACTGAGCAGGGAGCCCGACCCCACCCAGGGCTCGATCTCAGGACCCTGAGATCACAGCCTGAGCCGAAATCAAGAGTCAGATGCTCAACCAACTGAGCCACCCAGGTGCCCAGAGGGTTATTATCATTATATACTAAGACAATCTCACAAAGTTTTATGCATCACTGAAAGACAGATGAAAAATATATAGGACCAGAAGCAATCTGCATCTTTTTATTAGGACAGTGTCTATAATCCATGTTTTAAAGAACAAGTAGAACAAAAACGATATAGTCTTTTGTCGCAACGGCCTTCTTTATTCCCTTTGCTGCTGCTTCTGTTACCATCTCACTCTTCATTAACACTTTCACAAGAGGGTGAGCTAAGTCAGAGGACCTTTGTGAAAGCCAGTCATTTAATTTGGCAGCACTTATAAAAGACATGGATTTAAAAGAAGGAGAACATGGACCTGAAACATATTGTTTAAAATTAGCCTCAGGAGTTTAAAGATTCCCATTACATATGCTACTTGTTTCCCCGTGGCGACATGTAACAGAATCTCAGTCTCTATTCCACTTCACTATTTTTAGACAACTTTGACTATAGCCTGTCAACAATATCATATTATTTTGATTGTTTCATGATAGAAAATTCAGATTCAGAGGATGCAAAAATCACCAAGCCCATCTAAGCATTTCAGAAGCTCAGATAACATGTATCTTTCAGTCTGTTTTATAGACTTTCATCTTCTCAGAGGTAGTTCTTTACACATCTCGGCCACAATTTCTACAGAGTATTAATTCCCCCCAGTTTGTGGTGCAGTCAAAAAAGTGTCATGGTGCCCAAATTATGAGCTCTAAATATATCTTCATTTTGCTGATGGTTTCATCTTGCTATATTCCAAGTGGATAATGGTACTGTTTTAAGGTTTTGGTGTTCTGTTTTTGTTTTAAATGAGGCAAACTGACATACAATATTATATTAGTTTCAGGTGCATGACATAGTGATTCCATATTGTATACATTGCAAAGTGATCACCACAGTGAGTCTAGTTACCATCTGTAACCATACAAAGTTAATACAATATTATTGACTATATCCACTGTGCTGTACATTACATCCCCGTGACTGATTAGTGTCATGTCTGGAAGTTTGTACATCATGACCCCCTTCACCTATTTCACACTCCTCCCCCAAACTTTCCTCCCTCTGGGAACCACCAAACTATTCTCTATACCTATGGGTCCGGGTTTTGCTTTTTTGAAACTTTATACTGTTTTCCACAACGGCTGCACCAATTTGCATTCCCACCCTTTTTCTCCACATCCTCACAAGGGTCCCTTTTTCTCCACATCCTCACCAAAACATTATTTTTTGTCTTTTTGATACTAGCCATTCTGACAGGTGTAAGGTGATATCTTGCCATGGTTTTGATTTGCATTTCCCTGATGATTAGTGATGTTGAGCATCTTTTCATGTGTCTGTCGGCCATCTGCATCTCTTCTTTGGAAAAATGTCTATTCAGATCCTTTGCCTATTTTTTAATTGGATTCTGTTTTTCTTACTGTTATTTAGTTGTATGAGTTATTTATAGATTTTAGATATTAACCTCTTATCAGATATATTATTTGCAATTTTTTTTTCCATTCAGTAGATTGCCTTTTCATTTTGTTAATGGTTTCCTTTGCTGTGCCAGAAGCTTTTTAGTTTGATTTAGTTTCATTTGTTCATTTTCGCTTTTGTTTACTTGCCTTTAGAGTCAGATCCAATGAAAACATTGCTAAAGTTGATGTTGGGGAGCTTACCACCTATGTTTTCTTCTAGGATTTTTATGGTCTCAATCTTATGTTCAAGTTTTTAATTGATTTTGAGTTAATTTTTTATATAGTGTAAGAAAGTGGTCCAGTTTCATTATTTTGCGTGTACATGTCAGTTTTTCCAACACCATTTTTTTAAGAGATTGTCTTTTCTTCATTGTTTATTGTTGACTTCTTCATTGTAAATTAATTGACCATATAAACATGTTTTTTTTGGGGGGGAGAAGGGGCCTTATATTCTGTTCCATTAGTTTATGTGTCTGTTTTTATGCCAAAATGATATTGTTTTGATTACTGTAGCTTTGTAATATAGTTTCAAATCAGGGAGCATGACAACTCCAGTTTTGTTCTTCTTTCTTAGATTTTTTTGGCTATTCAATGTATTTTGTGGTTCCATATAAATTTTAGAATTATTATTATTATTTTAATTTTAGAATTATTTGTTCTAGTTCTTTGAAAAATGCCATTGCAATTTGAAAAGGATTGTACTGAATCTGTAGATTGCTTTAGGTAGTATGGACATTTTAACTGTATTAATTCTCTAATTTGTGAACATGGAATACCTTTCCATTTATTTGTGTCTTCAGTTTCTTTTGTAAATGTCTTATAGTTTTCAGTGTATAGATCTTTCATCTTCTTGGCTAAATTTATTCCTAGGCATTTTATTCTTTTTGATGCAGTTGTAAATGGAATTGTTTTCTTGATTTCTCTTTCTGGTTATTAGTGTATGGAAACACAACAGATTTTTGTATATTAATTTTGTATCCTGGAACTTTACTGAATTCATTTATTAGTTCTAATAGTTTTTGGGTGGCCTTTGGGGTTTTCTATATCTAGATTGTGTCATCTGCAAATAGTGCCAGTTTTTATTTATTCTTTTCAAATTTGTATGCTTTTTAATTTCCTTTCTTGGATAACTGCTGTGCCTAGGACTTCCAATACTGTGGTGAACAAAAGTGAGGATTTTTATCTTATTTCTGATCTTAGAGGAAAAGATTCAGCTTTTCCCCGTTGAGTATGATGATAGCTATGGGTTTGTCATATATGGCTTTTATTATGTTGAGGTACATCCCTTCTGTACCTACTTTGTTGAGAGCTTTTATCATAAATGGATTTTGAATTTTGTCAAATGCTTTTTCTGAATCTATTAAGTTGATCACATCGTTTTTATCTTTCATTTTGTCAATGTGCTGCATCACATTGATGATTTGCAGATGTTGAACCACCCTTGTGTCCCTGGGCTAAGTCCCACTTGATCATGGTGCATGATTCTTTTAATGTATTGTTTGGTTTGCTAATATTTTGCTGTGCAGAAATATTTACTAATGTTATATCTCTTTGTTGGGTTGACCCCTTTCTCATTATATAATGACCTTTTTGTTTCTTATTACAGTCTTTGTTTTAATGTCTATTCTGGCTGTATAAACACAGATACTCCAGCTTTCTTTTGGTTTCCATTTGCATGGAATACGTTTCTCCATCTCTTCAATTTTAGTCAGTATGTGTCCTTACCTGAAATGAATAGTGAATTCTTTATTGGCAGCATATAGATGTGTCTTGTTTTCCTTTTTTCTTTTTTTTTTTATCCAGTCAGCCACTCAATGGCTTTTGATTGGAAAGTTAAGCCAAGTTACATTCAAAGTAATTGTTGATAAATCCCACTTGGTCATGGTGAATAATCCTTTTAATGTACTGTTGGATCCTATTGGCTAGTAATTTGGTGAGAATTTTTGCATCCATGTTCATCAAGGATATTGGTCTGTAATTCTCCTTCTTGATGGGGTCTTTTTAAAAAACTTTTTATTGTTATGTTAATCACCATACATTACATCATTAGTTCTTGATGTAGTGTTCCATGATTCATTGTTTGTGCATAACACCCAGTGCTCCACGCGGAATGTGCCCTCTCCAATACCCAGCACCAGACTAACCCATCCCCCCACCCTCCTCCCCTCTAGAACCCTCAGTTTGTTTTTCAGAGTTTGATGGGGTCTTTGTCTGGTTTTGGGATCAAGGTAATGGTGGCCTCATAAAATGAGTTGGAAGTTTTCCTTCCATTTCTATTTTTTTTTTTTGGAACAGTTTCAGAAAAATAGGTATTAATTCTTCTTTAAATGTTTGGTAGAATTCCCCTGGGAAGCCATCGGGCCCTGGGCTTTTGTTTGTGAGGAGATCTTTGATTATTGCTTCAATTTCCTTAGTGGTTATTGGTCTGTTCAGGTTTTCTGTTTCTTCCTGGTTCAGTTTTGGTAGTTTATACATATTTAGGAATGCATCCATTTCTTCTAGATTATCTAATTTGCTGGCATATAGTTACTCATAATATGTTCTTGTAATTGTTTATATTTCTTTGGTGTTGGTTGTGATCTCTCCTCTTTCATTCATGATTTTATTTATTTGGGCCATTTCTCTTTTCTTTTTGATAAGTCTGGCCAGGGGTTTTTCAATCTTGTTAATTCTTTCAAAGAACCAGCTCCTAGTTTCGTTGATCTGTTTTACTATTCTTTTGCTTTCTATCTCATTGATTTCTGCTCTGATCTTTATTATTTCTCTTCTCCTGCTGGATTTAGGCTTTATTTGCTGTTCTTTCTCCAGCTCCTTTAGGTGTAGGGTTAGGTTGTGTATTTGAGATCTTTCTTGTCTTTTGAGAAAGGCTTGTATTGCTATATACTTTCCTCTTAAGATTGCCTTTGCTGGGCTGCAAGTTGGTTCAACATCTTCAAATCAATCAGTGTGATACAATACATTAATAAAAGAAAGAATAAGAACCATTAGATCCTCTCAATAGATGCAGAAATAGCATTTGACAAAGTACAGCATCCTCTCTTGATCAAAACTCTTCAGAGTATAGGGATAGAGGGTACATACCTCAATATCATAAAAGTCATCTATGAAAAATCCACAGCGAATATCATTCTCAATGGGGAAAAACTGAGAGCTTTCCCCCTAAGGTCAGGAACACGGCAGGGATGTCCACTCTCACCACTGCTATTCAACATAGTATTAGAAGTCCTAGCCACAGCAATCAGGCAACAAAAGGAAATCAAAGGCCTCCTAATGACCAAAGGAGAAATCAAACTCTCACTCTTTGCAGATGATATGATACTTGATGTGGAAAACCCAAAAGACTCCACCCCAAAACTGCTAGAACTCATACAAGAATTCAGTAAAGTGGCAGGATATAAAATCAATGCACAGAAATCTGTGACATTCCTATACACCAACAACAAGACAGAAGAAAGAGAAATGAAGGAGTTGATCCCATTTACAATTGCACCAAAAACCATAAGATACCTAGGAATAAATCTAGCCAAAGAGGCAAAGAATCTGTACTCAGAAAACTATAAAATACTCATGAAAGAAATTGAGGAAGACACAAAGAAATAGAAAACATTCCATGCTCATGGATTGGAACAACAAATTTTGTGAAGATGTCAAAGCTACCTAGAGCAATCTACACATTTAATGCAATCCCCATCAAAATACCACCCATTTTTTTTCAAAGAAATGGGACAAATAGTCCTAAAATCTGTATGGAACCAGAAGAAACCCCGAATAGCCAGAGGAATGTTGAAAAAGAAAAGCAAAGCTGGCGGCATCACAATTCCGGACTTCCAGCTCTATGACAAAGCTGTCATCATCAAGACAGTATGGTACTGGCACAAAAACAGACACATAGATCAATGGAACAGAATAGAGAGCCCAGAAATGGACCCTCAACTCGATGGTCAACTAATCTTTGACAAAGCAGGAAAGAATGTCCAATGGAAAAAAGACAGTCTCTTCAACAAATGATGTTGGGAAAAATGGACAGCCACATGCAGAAGAATGAATCTGGACCATTTCCTTACACCACACACAAAAATAGACTCAAAATGGTTGAAAGACCTAAATGTGAGACAGGAGTCCATCGAAATCCTAAAAGAGAACACAGGCAGCAACCTCTTTGACCTCAGCCACAGCAACTTCTTCTTAGAAACATCACCAAAGGCAAGGAAAGCAAGTGCAAAAATGAAATATTGGGACTTCATCAAGATAAAAAGGTTTTGCACAGCAAAAGAAACCGTCAACAAAACCAAAAGACAACCGACAGAATGGGAGAAGATATTTGCAAATGACATATCAGATAAAGGGCTAGTATCCAAAATCTATAAAAGAACTTATCAAACTCAACACCCAAAGAACAAATGATCCAATCAAGAAATGGGCAGAAGACATGAAGAGACATTTTTCCAAAGAAGACATCCAAATGGCCAACACACACATGAAAAAGTGCTCAACATCGCTTGGCATCAGGGAAATCCAAATCAAAACCTCAATGAGATACCACCTCACACCAGTCAAAATGGCGAAAATTAACAAGTCAGGAAACGACAGATGTTGGTGGGAATGCAGAGAAAGGGAACCCTCCTACACTGTTGGTGGGAATGCAAGCTGGTGCAGCTACTCTGGAAAACAGTATGGAGGTTCCTCAAAAATTTGAAAATAGAGCTACCCTACGACCCAGCAATTGCACTACTGGGTATTTACCCCAAAGATACAAGTGTAGTGATCCAAAGGGGTACGTGCACCCTGATGTTTATAGCAGCAATGTCCACAATAGCCGAAGTATGGAAAGAGCCATGATGTCCATTGACAGATGAATGGATAAAGAAGATGTGGTATATTATATACAATGGAATATTATGCAGCCATGTAAAGGAATGAAATCTTGCCATTTGCAATGACGTGGATAGAACTGGAGGGTATTATGCTGAGTGAAATAAGTCAATCAGGGAAAGACATGTATCTTTCAGTATACTGAAACTGCCAGTATACTTAGGCATGCAACAGCATGTTCTCTGGTGCTTGTGGATGAATTAGGAAGAGGTACTGCAACATTTGATGGAACAGCAATAGCAAATGCGGTTGTTAAAGGACTTGCTGAGAACATAAAGTGTCGTACATTGTTTTCTACCCACACCATTCATTAGTAGAAGATTATTCTCAAAATGTTGCAGTGTGTCTGGGTCACATGGCATGCATGGTAGAAAATGAATGTGAGGATCCCAGCCGGGAGACTATTACCTTCTTCTATAAATTCATTAAGGGAGCTTGTCCTAAAAGCTATGGCTTTAATGCAGCGAGGCTAACTAATCTTCCAGAGGAGGTTATTCAAAAGGGACATAAAAAAGCAAGAGAATTTGAGAAGATGACTCAATCACTGCGATTATTTCGGGAAGTTTGCTGGCTAGTGAAAGGTCAACTATAGATGCTGAAGCTGTCCCTAAATTGCTGACTTTGATTAAGGAATTACAGACTACATTGGAAGCTTTGAGTTGGCTTTGACAAAGGTGGTAAATTCAGACAATATTATGATATAATAAACTTTAAATAGGTTTAAATAAAGCCCTCACTGATACGAGGGATTCTTAATCTCAGGAAACAAACAGAGTTGCTGGAGTGGTGGGGGATGGGAAGGATGGGGTGGCTGGGTGATAGACATTGGGGAGGGTATGTGCTATGGTGAGCGCTGTGAATTGTGTAAGGCTGTTGAATCACAGACCTGTACCTCTGAAACAAATAATATTTATATGTTAAAAAAAAAAGAAGATAGCAGGAAGGGAAAAATGAAGGGGGGGAATCAGAGGGGGATACAAACCATAAGAGACTATGGACTCTGAGAAACAAACTGAGGGTTCTAGAGGGAAGGGGCGTGGGGGGATGGGTTAGCCTGGTGATGGGTATTAAAAGGGCATGTACTGAATGGAGCACTGGGTGTTATACCAAACAATGAATCATGGAACACTACATCACTACATGGAACACTACAACACTACATGGAACCCTACATCAAAAACTAATGATGTAATGTACGGTCATTAACATAATATAATAAAAAATAAAATAAAATAAAAATTTTTAAAAAATCAATTATTGATAGGTATCTACTTACTGCCATTTTGTTAGTTGTTTTCTGGATGTTTTTGTATTTCCTCTCTGTTCTTCCCTCTTCCCTTGTGGTTTGATGGCTTTCTTTATGGTTATGTTTAGATTCCTTTCTCTTTTTCTTTTGTGTATTTATTATAAGCTTTTGTTTTGTGGTTATCATGAGGTTCACCTGTATCATCCTATGTATAAAAGTCTATTTTAAGGTGATAGTAACTTAAATATGAATGCATTCCAAAACTCCATGCAGGGAACATCCTTCGATTGCCTGGCTCTGGTGGCCGAGGGGGCTGGTGTTCCTGAGTTCTATGGAAATATACAATAGAAAAGACAGTTCTTGACAGGCCAAGATTTTAGCTAGGTAGTCGGAGAGTGTAGGAGGTGGGGCATGCTGGCTGACTTCAGAAAGGCAGCAGGAAAGAGAAAACAATGTCTGGTCCAGTCAGATTTCAGCAGGCATATCTGAACAAATTGTCTACAATATTTAGATGTACACTTTGATATCTATTTTCTGCTTTACTAGTGATTTTTTGTTAATATACTATAAGGGTTAAAACCCTATAGGGAAAGAAAGGTAAATTTTACCCCAATTCCTCTCTTCCTCCTGAAACCATTGCAGAATGCAGTAGTTGTCTTTTAAAACTATAATGTAATTTTCAGAACCATATTATAGCAAGCTTACCCCCAAAACGATATAAAAAAATAATAACTTTTATATGAATATTGTGCAATTTTTTAAATGTTTTGTGGCTTCCTTCATAGTTCTATTGTAGCATTAATTGAAAGTCTAAATTCAGCTCATTGGTTTTCAATAGAAACCGTAGGGAACTCCTGCTGAGAATATTATAAAACTATTTATTTATTCATTTATTTCCAAATGTATAATGTAGAGATGAAAATGGCTTTGCTATTAGTAAAATGAGCCATCTTTGACAAATATTTAAAGTGGGGAATAAACTAAAAAATATGGATTTGACTCAGCTTTTCTCTCATTCCAAAAAGACTAATCTTCAATAAACAGAGCACTGAGGACATTTCCACAAGATGGTGGCATAGGAAGATTCTAAACTCAGCTCCTTCCACGGACACACCAAATGTACAGCTATATATGGATCATTTGCCTCTGAAAAAGATCTGAAAACCAAGTGAATTGCTTCTCTACAACAAAGGAGTGAAAAGACCACATCAAGAAAGTGGGAGATGCAGAAACACAGTGTCCCAAAAACCCCACCCCCACTGCAGTGACACATAATAAAGAGAGATCTCATTAGTCTTGTGGGTACTTCTCCAGGGGAGCAAGGATTTGGTGTCCCACATCAGGTGCCCCAACCCCTGGGATCGACACCAGAGAGATGAGGCCCAAAAACTTTTGGCTTAGAAAACCAACAGGGCTGATGTCCAAGGACCCAAAGTGTTATGGAAAACTGAGCTTCCCTTTTAAAAGCCTTGTGTGTAGATTTTCTCCCTCTGAGACCCAGGCAAAAAATAGCGGTTTGAAAAGCAGTTAGACTATGCATGAGGGACATTCATTTGCTAATCTGAAAGCATATGCTGGAAGATCAGGGGACTGTCAAAACTCTGCCTAGAGACAAACAGACACCATTTTTTGCACCATTTTGCACATCTACCCCACTAGCATAAATGGGTGAGCTGGGGCCTTCCACCACCTCACCATGTGGGGTTGAGTGGATGTGGTACTATCCTGCTATCTTGCTGTCTTGCTAAAGCCAGAGAGCACAAGCAGTAGCAAAGTTGTGGATTAGCCAGAAGTGTAATGAATTGACTGGAAAACTCAGTTACATGAGAAAGGATTTCAGGCCTGATGTATATTCCCATTTGCAAGTAAAAGAGTGTTACTTGGTGGGTCTTTCTGTTGAGAAGAGCTAAGAAGTCATGCTTATATCTGTCTCCTGGAAGGGGTGGGGGGAAGGAGTTCCAAAGAGTTAGTTGGTATCAGCGGGAAGTGTAATAAATTGGCCAGAAAACAAGCTTGCAAAAAATTAAATTGGAAAATTTATGATACCTGCTTTCAAGACTCACTACAAGCTTATAGTAAACAGTGTTCTATTAGCTTAAATGTAAATAAATAGACCAATGACAGAAAATAAGGAGTAAAGATAGACAACAAATCACATAATTAATTGATTTTTTAAGTAAAAGTTACTAAAGTGATTTGAGGAGAATAGAATAATCTTTTGAACACATAATACAGAAAAAACTTAATATCTGCGTAAGAAATAAAAGGTGACAATATTTTATAGCAAACACAAAAATTAGAGATGGATTATAGACCTAAGTGTAAAAACTAAAAAAAAATAAGTTTCTGGGAGGAAAGAAGGTAATGCCTTCATGGTTTTGGGGCATGCAAGTTTTTTTTTATTGCCAGAACATGGTTGCTGTACATATATCTGACAAGGGGCCTCTGTTCTGAATATGTAAATAACCTACAATGCAATGATTAGGAAAAAAAAAACAACTGAATGAAAAAGCTAATAGATATAAGTGGGCACTATGCAGGTAAAGAAACAAATAATTCAAAAGCACATGCAGAGCTGCTTAACATGACCAATCACTAGAGAAATGCAAATTAAAACCACAGTGTGATACTCTTTTTCACCCACAGAAATGTCTAAAATTTAAAGGCCAGATAACATTCCCTGTTTATGTATGTGGAGCAACTGGAACTCTTATACCTTGCTGGTGAATTGCAAATTGTATAACCACTTGGGAAATCATTCTGGTAGTTTCTCACATAATTAAACATACATTCTTATGACCTACCAATTCCATATTTAGATATTCTCAAAATAAAAATTAAAACAGGGGCGCCTGTGTGGCTTAGTTGGTTAAGCATCAGCCTTAGGCTCAGGTCATGATCCCAGGGTCCTGGGGTCAAACCCCATGTCTGTCATCCGGTTCCGTGCTCAGCGGAGGGCCTGCTTCTCCCTCTCCCTCTGCTGTTCCCCCTGCTTGTGCTCTCTCTTTCTCTCTCAAAAAAATAAAATCTTTTTTTAAAAAAGAAAAATTAAAACAAATACAAAAAGGACTCATACAGAATGTTTATAACATCTTTATGCATGATAAAGATGCATTTCTCAAACTGGAAACTGCTCAAATGTTTGTCAAGGGAAGAATGGATAAACACTCCGTATTAGGTCCATACAGTGTGTCTTGTTAATCAACTCCACTTGCAATAACAAAATACCATAGGGTAGGCCGCTTAAACAACAGACAGTTCTGAAGGCTGTGAAGACCCAGATGAAGGTGCCAACTGAATCAGGCTTTCGTAGGGCCCTCTTCCTGGCTTACAAATGGCTACCTTCTTGTTGTGTCTTCACGTGGCAGAGAGGAAGTTCTGCTATCTCATCCCCTTTTTTTTCTTTTTTTTTTTTAAGATTTTATTTATTTATTTGACAGAGAAAGACACAGCGAGAGAGAGAACACAAGCAGGGGGAGTGGGAGAGGGAGAAGCAGACTTCCCGCCGAGCAGGGAGCCCGATGTGGAACTCGATCCCAGGACCCTGAGATCATGATCTGAGTCGAAAGCAGACGCTTAACGACAGAGCCACCCCAGGCGCCCCCATCCCCTTTTTATAAGGGCAATAATTCCATAGGGTCTTTACCCTGATGACCTCACCTAATCACCTCACCTAAGTGGCCCTACTTTCATATACCATCACATTGGAGCTTAGGCTTTCAACATACGAATTTGGGGGGAACACAGCATTCAGTCCATAACATTCAGCAATAAAATAAAATATGCTACTAAGATGTGCAATAACATGCATGAATCTCAAAAACATTATTCCAAGTAAAAGGAAACATGTACAGAGAGTACTTACTTTACGATTCAATTTATGTGAAGTTCTAGGGCAGGCAAAGCTAATCTATGCTGAAAGAAATTAGAGCAGTCATTGTCTATTGGGTTGCGGGCCTGGGAAAGAAGGGGCACAAAGGAACATTTCAAGTTTCTATATATTCGTAAGACTATGACTTGTGACTATTTGTCAAAACTCATCAAACTATACTCTTAAGATCTGTGTATTTCATTATAATGTAAATGATAAAAAATTTTAAAAATAAATTATAAACTTACAAAAACTTTAAAATATCCAGTGAAAAATTCTAGGGTAATAATTAGGTAAAAAAAATAAAAGAAGTACTAATATTCTTCATCCGATCCACCACTCATAGTAACTACGATTTTACCCTCAAAAATTCACCAAGATCCAGCAATTTCCCACTACTTTTATTATTATAACTCTACCAAAACAATATCTTTCTTTAGACCATGTCTTTAACCTCCTGATTTCTCCCACTATTTCAATTCTTACATCCCTACAGTTATTTTATTCTTCAAGCAGTGTCAAAGATAAACAAAGCCAGACACTAGTTAAAGCCCAGAGGACAGATTATTCAGCAATAACTCTTATAATAGGGTAGAGGGTCCAGCACGAACTGAACTCTATTACAATTGTGTAGAAGTAACCAGGCATTTTAGAGGGAGAGTTAGGGAATAGGGAAGGGGATGAGCAAGAGCTTGGACAGAATCAGGGAAGTGAAAATTTCCAAAAGATGAGAAGGGGCTTTGGTTAATGTGATTAGACCATCTGGGTTTGCTAACTGGCACTTGCTGAAGTTAGGCTATTACCTCCCCACAGAGACTGGAGACAAAACCCTTATCTTCAGGTGTTAGCTGGAACAAACAGTAAATTCTTTTGGCAGCCTTGAGCTTTCCCAGGCAGGAAATTAAGGGGCCTGCAGTCATGCAGGAAAGCAGTTTGAGCTGCTAGAAATATGTTAGTGTTTGTTTGAATCTCTTATTGCTTGTGTGTTTGAGTGGGTGGGGGCGGGATGTGGGTGGAGGTGGATGGAGAGTCTGCAGCTTTTATAGGCCAAGGTTGTGGCCTAGTTAAGTAAGAAAATAGCTCAGAGGAGTCGGAGTAGAATTTGGTTAGGGAGATAGTCTTTGTCAGCAGCCAGAGAAATCTTTTTTGAAAAAGTCAATCAATTTCTGTCATGCCCTACAAAAAATTCTCCAAAGGTTTGCCATAACACAAAGAAGAATGAAACCCCTTAATGTGGTATGGAAGGATTTAAATGCTCTTTCCTAGTCTGTCCATCCAAAATCAGATCCAACATTCTCCTCTTGATTATTCTGTTCCAGCTGCCAACCTTCTTTAGATTCATTGAATATACCAAATATTTTATTATCTTAGGGCTTTTGTATTTCTGGCTTCTTTTTTTCTGCAAGCTTCTAATTTGTATCTTTATATAGACTGCTCCTTAATTTCCTTTAGGAGTACTCAAGTATCATTTCAGAGAACCTTCCATGAACTTCCTATCTAAAATTGCACCCCACTCTAAATCACTGTTTAATTTTATGCGTGGCACTTTTCCTTCATATATTATTCATGTGTTTATTATTCAGTCCATTTCTCCTCATAATGATATATACTCTTAAGGACAAGAATGTGTCTCTCTTTTTCACAGCTCTATCCTCTGTTTTTAGAAGAGTATCTAACACTTAATAGATGCTTGTAGATATATGTTGAAAAAAAGAAACAATTAATTAATTTTCTACATGTGGTTTTATATTTTCACTTGAAAAAATTAGTGTTGCTATAAAAGTTTGAGTTCATCTCTAATTTCAGGATAGCAACTTACTAGTCATTCAGAAAAAGGGACTATTATTGGGGAATTAAGCTTAAACCTATTTCCAGAGTTTATATGGCAATTTGAAGACATTATGGATAGGACATATTGAATCTGATGAAAATCTCATGAAGAATTAAAGCATTTTTTTACTAACAATACACTCATTAGGAAAATAAGCATGATCCAAACATATGAGAATGGCAGGTGATGGAGAATATTTAGGTTGCCCGTGTTTAGTGATATACTTTACTGAATTTAAAACTCCTTTCTGTTGAGTCAGATTTATAGCACTATCTGTCCAGGATTTTTTTTCTTATCTGGTATTTCCTTGTTTAGTAAATTAATAGAGTCCTTCTGCCTACAGAATGTCCATCTTGGACCTTTTTTATCAACTTGAAATAAAGTAAGTACTTGAAAAAAAAAGAAGTGCCATTTGATGGCAGTGATAATGACTTCCGTACCTTACATTTCTCTAGGATTAATGATTAGATATTCATCCCAGGGACATGGATGCCTCCCACATGATCATTAATCTCCAGAAAACCACCTGCACTTTGATTGTTATCCTTAAATTAAAACTTAGGGGCAACACAGAGGACAAGGCAACTGATCACGATTCTCTCAAATTCAAGTACCAGATTATGTTCTGATAAAGAATTCTAGTCTTATAGAATCTCATAATGAATGACTGAAGAAAATAAATGAATGTGTTTTTTACAGCCCTGGGTCAAATGAATGAGAAGTCTTGGTACACTTAAATATCTAAGCAGTACTATGATATGCATTCCCGTATTCTTATATAAAGATCACTGGATATACATTTTCTCCTCTTTTTTACTTAATGCCAGGTTTTGATAAAGGGATATCCCTAATACAAAATATGTTTGAATGGTGAATACAAGAGTGGAGTTGTAGGGCAGATGAAATGGGGGAAAGGTCAGAGAAAGATGAAATAATGACCAGCTTTCTGTAAGATCTCAGGACTAAAAGCTAATAGTCAACAGGAAGGCAAGGGCTTTCATCTGCCTTTGAGAGCCTATTTAGTTTGTGAGTCCATACTCCTACCTCTACCCCCAGATCCTTATTTCCCTTTTTTGGTTTACATTTTTTTCCAGAATATTTGTCACCATCTACATGCTATATATTTTATTACATACTTTGTTCTAAGGTAAGTTACTTAGTTGGGAAATTTTTTGTTTCCTGTTGTTTCTTTATCAACTGGAACCTGAGTGCTACATAGTAGGAATTCAATAAATATTTTTTGAGTGAATTAATGAGGGTTGTTATTTGTCAACTTCTACCAGACAATAATCAATATCTGTACCACAGTTTTCCCTTAAAATAATACAACCAAATCACTCAAAGAAACTTCATCTTTACCATTAAGCATGGTTTGATTATTTACAAATTTTACAAAAATAGATGCCAACAATATCATTATTTGGCCACTTAAAATTCCTTATTAGATTTTTATTCTTTCACTTAAAAAAAAAACTTTCCTTACTCTCTAGCATTTTTTACTTCCAATCATTTTGTTAAAAGAGCAATAAATACTTGAAAGATAATCAACCTGATATGTATTCATGGAAATTCAAATAAAACAATCTATGGAATATCATTTTTACCCTCATAATTTGATCCCAAACCAGAGGCAGACAAATAGCTGAGGAAGATTGTATATTGGGAAAACAATTTTTGAAAATAAATCAACATTATTTTGTGTGTTGAGTTATACACTTCATAATCTAGCAGCTCCAAATATAGATGTATATGGCCAAAATAAACTCTGGGTTATGAACCCAGACATATTTACAATCCATTGAATTGTTTATGATAGCAAATAGAAAAAATTAAGTGGCGATGCCTGGGTGCCTCAGTCAGTTAAGTGTCGGCCTTTGGCTCAGGTCATGATCTCAGGGTCCCGGGATCAAGGCCCATGTTGGGTTCCCTGCACAGTGGGGAGTCTGATTCTCCTGCTTCCTCTGTCCCTCCCCCCAGCATATGCTCTCTCCCTCTCTCTCTCTCAAATAAATAAGTAAAATCTTTAAAAAATATGTGGAAACTGTTTGAAGCTATTTATGTTCTTAATTTATAACCATTTTCCTTTCTGCTCTGCCACATTTCCCTGAGGGTAGGGTCTATTTCCCACACTATCGATTTCAGGCTTTACCACATGAACTTACATGGCCAATAGAATGTGAGTATAAATGACATATGTTCTGTTAAATGTTTTCATTTAAACCATCTGAGGTCAATTATCTTCCTTTCTGAGATTCAGACTTCTTTACATGCAGTGTTCCTGAATGCCATGATTTGTTTACTTATAGGAATAGTGATTGCATAATTTATATTTAATGAAAATATGAATAAACTCATCTGAACTGAACTCAAGGCCCTATTGAGTGAGGCTTCTGGGAGGTGAGCATACCAAGAGATGAAGACAGATGAATAAATGATTTATTTCCATGTAGCATTTAGGCCCCAAGTTCTCGGAAGGTGGAGCAGGTCACATGGAATTCTCACTTCTCCTCCTCTCTCTCCTTTCTCTATTTTTTTCTTTGAAAGCTAACAAGTCTGAGAACTAAACACAAAGCTGACTAAGTGACTTCTTAGCTCTTTTCCATCTAAACTCACATATAGCCTTTGATATTCTATATCTTACCACCTAGATACTAAGGTAAGGTGAGTTCCAGCAAAATAAAATCAGTTGATGAGCAGGATAAACACGTAGTACTTGTCTCCAATACCAAAGAAGAGCCGCTGTGGTTGATACAGCCTGGGCAATGATAAACCCTCCTGTGTAACCCAGCCAGCCTATGTAGGAGAAAGAACCAGGGACAGCAGACTTCACATCACTATGGGCAAATGAGTGGGAGGAATCAAGAGAAACCTGGAGTCAAAGTTGACATATGATGGTAACTATGCCTATTCCTAGGTCTAGACCTATTCCTAGGTCTTCAGGTCTCCCCAAATAAGGCTGGTAAAATTGTTTCAGCTAAACAATTCATTAGATTAGCAAAAAACTTAAGAGTACAGGTGATAGAAAAGAAAAAATTCCATATTGACTGAATGTCTCACTTTTTAATTCTTTGCATTATTAAAAAAATCTATGCATTTAGACCAATAAAATACTTGAGAAATTTCAGTAGAAAGGTAATGCTAATCACCCTTTTATAAGCATCAGATAATCCAGCAAATAAGATGCAGTAGTCTGGGTTCTACAAGAAACAGGAACAATTGGAGATATATCGATTCTAATCTGTATCATCCCTATGTATCATTTTTATCTCTATTATATCTATATCTATCAGAAATTTATCATAAGGAATTGACTCATGGGGTTATGGAGGCTGGGAAGTGTCAGGATCTGCAGATGGCAAGCCGGAGACCCAGAAAGTTGATGGTGAAATTTTATAATTTTAGTCCAAGTCCAAAGGCCTGAGAATCAGAGGAGCAGGTTGTGTAAGTTCCAGACAGAAGGTTGATTGGCTTGAGATCCAAGAAGAGCTGATTTTTCAGTTTCAGCCTGAAGAGGGGAAAAGAGCAATGTCTCAGCTCGAAATTAATCAGAGAAAGGGAATTCCTTCTTTCTCTCTCTTTTTTCTCTATTTAGGTTTTCAGTGAATTGGACGAGGATCACCCTCATTGGGCAGGGTAATCTTCTTTTCTCAGTCTGATTCAAAAATCAGTATCATCTAGAAACACCCTCACAGTTACATCCAGAATAATGTTAAACTTAATACTGGGCACCCATGGCTCAGGCAAGTTGGCACATAATATTAACCATCACATTCAGGCATTCTCGGAAACAACTTTTTAGGAAAGATTATTTCCTGTGTTAAGAAATCTTCAGTTTCTGTTTCCATCACTACTTTTTTTTCTAAGTTTTTCTTTATTTCTTTTTGACATCTTAACATGATCAATTTTCTTCATATGATTTTATTGCTTACAAAGAATATATTATGCACAACAATAAAACAAAAGGAAATGAAAACTAAACCCTAGAGTTAGCAATATTTAGCTTAGCAGTGTGCCAAGTAACTTGGATACTTTGGGAAGTTTTATTAATCTTTTCAGGTGGCTTATAGTTGTTCTTGAGAGTGTGAAAGATCCTGACTGATAGGGAGGAATGTACAAATTGGGAGACTGGCCTTTAATATTTGCTTTAAGGCTGGTATATAAGGCCTTCCATAATCTGCTCCTGATTATCTTTACCTCCTTATTTCCTGGTACAGTTGTCTTGAGAGTTTCCATGTCTCAGTCTGGTTGTCTCACTGCCTCTCACTTTTGACCCTTGTCCTTGATTCCCTGGCCTACATTTTCCCTGAATTTCCCTGAATGTTGAGCTGCCCACCACTGAGAGTCCTAGTGGAAAAGGCACCTGAAATGGGTTGAGTGAGACTGGATTTGTGTTTCAGCACCCCCACTACCATCTGTGTAATCCTGCACATAAACATCTCTTAAGTGGATGTAGCACACATTACACGTGTTTTATTCTCCAATCAGAATAAATTTAGTTTGTAATCAAAAACTCCTTGGAAATAGAAAAAAAATTCATTATTATCCATTGTTACCATATTTACATTTCCATCTGTTCTTCCATTTTTATTGTGAATACTATTAACTCTATGTTTTATTTATTTTTTTCAGATTTTATTTATTTGACAGAGAGAGAGAGAGAGAGCACCAGTAGGCAGAGAGGCAGGCAGAGGGAGAGGGAGAAGCAGGCTCCCCACTGAGCAAGGAGCCAGACATGGGGCTCCATCCCAGGATCCCGAGATCATGACCTGAGCTGAAGGCAGACGCCTAACCATCTGAGACACCCAGGTGCCCCTTAACTCTATATTTTAAAGGAGCAGAACATGATTTTGAATCATTTTAAGGTACCACAAAAATGCCACCAAAAGAAAATTGGTAAGTGAATTAATAAAAGAGCAATCTTTGGTGATAATAATGAAAAAAAGCAACTTTAAATATATACTTTTATCTTAAAGACTGTTTTTTTTGGAGAAAATGTGTTTTCCTTAATTCAGTCTAATGTTTGATTAGCATGAAAGAATTCAATATAAGTTCAATAATATAATGAAAAGTGATAAAGAACAAATTAAATTCATCTGAAAAATAAATGTGTCTGGATTTATTGTCCAATGAGAATCCACAAAATGGTGACTATATCTATTTATATGTATAGTACTGTACCTACCATATTAATAGGGTTCAATAAATGTAATAATAAAGTATTCAGTTTATGAAAAAGTGTAAAAGAAAGTTCTTGGAGTGGAATCACCTGATTCTATATCTTAAAATTTTATAGGATGGTGGGTGTATTATATCTCCAAAATAGATTTCAAAAATCACTGGTGCCTTGAATTTTAAAATGATCTTTCATGAATTCATGCATGAGTCACTTAGAGAATAAAGTTACTATATCAGCATTTCATTTACAAAGCAGCTATTTTGGTAGAGAAAGAATAATCAGAACTGCACTACTGTGAAAAACTACAGCACTAATGATGATACAGAACTCCAGTTTATGTAGATAAAATGGATTCTGGCAAAAAAATAAAGCCACAAAGTGACCATAAAAGTAAATATATGTAAAAAAATTGTAATTCAGAATGTATATTCCTTGTAACACCACTGAAAATATGAAAATACTTAGGAACTAAAGATTTGGAAGAAACTGTTTTCATGTTCATGACCACTATTGCTGATATCTCATCTCATCTCAGACAGACATGGAAGTAGAATTTTTTTATTGAAGATTTCTTTTAAAGTTATAAAAGGTGATCTGTTCTAAATGAATGACATCACTGGTTTATAATTATGTAATTGATATAAAAACATCAGTTGTATGCAATTATGAAAACCATAAATTATTTAAAATCATTTCAAATGATTAAAAAAATCTTTAATATTAGTCTGGCTCCACACTGGATGTTGTATAGAAGGGATGAATCACTACATTCTACATCTGAAACTAATATTACACTGTACATTAACTAACTGGAATTTAATAAAATCTCAAAAAAGGAAAAAAAGGGGGGGTCCTGGGTGGCTCAGTTGGTTAAGTGTCTGCCTTCAGCTCAGGTCATGATCCCAGAGTCCTGGGATCAAGCCCCACATTGGGCTCCCTGCTCAGCAGGGGGTCTGTTTCTCCCTCTGTCCCTCCCCCAGCCCATACTCTCTCTCTCTCTCTCAAATAAATAAAAAAATACAAGTTAATGATGTGATAAAAAAAATTAGTCTGGTTGCAAATAAACTGATGACAAAATTCATTATTAAGAGATAAGATGGTTTTCTAAAATTAAATCAAAATATCCTTTATAAAGTACATCATGTTGGTTTATGTTATAAAATAAATATATGATATTTTTTCAGTATGACATTTCTTGATTAGCCAAGCATTGAATCTACACAGTTATTTCAAATGAGTTTCTTGAGCACTGGAAATTATATTTCTACGATGCAGGAAACAATAGTCTTTTTTTTTTTCTAAAGAGGATGATTCTCCAAAGACAGTTATTGAAATTTCCTTTATTGAGCTGAATAGTCCGAAAAAACAAGCTCATTTTTACTCCTACATTGGATGAAAATTTGCTATTTCTTACTTAAGATGCTGCAATTGCCTTAGGCGTCTTGTTGACAATAGATTCCACCAAATTATATAAATCAATGTCTGAAGTGGTGAATAACCATAAGTAAACATAGACTTGCAAATTCTTGGAAAAATCCATAACTTCTGACCTTATACAGCACTGGAACACATACCTGTAATTCTTTTATGCCTTGGATCATGCAATTTTCTGTCTTAGATGGGTTCCGTTTCTATTCTACCCCAATTCATATATGCTATTCTCACTGAATTGTGTCCAACTTCCTGGAGCAGATCTGCTGTTTCCTTCTATATCGCTCCTGTGCACATTTGGCCATACCATCATTGCAGCATTTATTATTCTATTCTATTCTGTTCTATTTTGTTTAAAAATATGACTCCCTTAGATTTGGACATCTAAAAGGCAGGACCTTGCTGAATTAGTCTTCATAGTCATGATGCATAAATAGAGTCATACAATAAATAATGCTTAAGTATCTTATTTGTTAGATTTAAGTGTCTTATTTGTTATATATACATATGTTATATGAGAACAAGACTTTAATGAAACTATTTTTAACATAGAGAAAAGTGTACTGGACAGGTTTTGCAGATCCTGAAACATATAACTTGGGGGATCTTTTTAAAGAAAAAGAATGTGAAATTATAAACTAAAATGATGAATGAAAACAGGTCATTGTTAGTTCTCAGTCTCAGGAATTTCCCTGGTGATATCTGAAACTGGCATCCATACATGGAAGGCAAGAAGAGACCAAAGAAAAAGGCAGGCCCCTCCAGGTTGGTGGGTGGCAGGTTTCATAAACAAGGGAACGTATCTACAAAGCTTGTCTTGGGTTGCCACAAGATCTCTCCATCTGCCTACCAGAATCTTAAAAATTTATATAGAATCTTTACCTGGGTTCAGCCACATATATTATCCTGAGGGTCTCAACAACACATTGTTCTCTCAGGGCTGTGTCATTGAAAATGGCTCCCATTGTAGAAGTGGTGGGCAAAACATACATTCCAAGGACAGGGAAGGCAGTGAGGTCCTCCAATTGCCTGGGTCCAGCTCAAGGGTCAACCTGGCATCACGTTCTCTTGAAGACCTCCTCCAACAGTCATTAGAGCATTTTTTGTAGCAATTACTACTTCCAAATGGCCAGCACTAATAATTCATGGAAAGGAATGAAAATCATATAGATATCCCCCATAAACCTAGCCAAATGTTTTTCCAACTCAATTTAGCTGATGGCCAAAAATGTCCCTGACTATTGCAAAGACATTTAACATAATGGGAAATGTGATGGAGGGAAGTTTAGAATGGAAAGAAATAGCATTATTAAATGATTGAAGTTAAAATCACATCTGCAAAATTTACCAAAAAAAATTTTGTGTGAACACTTTGCTTGACTTCTTCCAGGGTTTTAAATGGAGCCAGAGAAGCCAAAGGAACCTGAAACTTCACTTCTTTTAGCTTCACAATGGAGCCACCTCTACCAGACAAGAAGCTAAGAGATTTGTATTCAAGTTCCAAGTAATCAAATAGGTATCATGTACTTAAAAATTTGTCGAGAGTAGATCTCCTTTTAAGTATTCTTATCATAACAGCAATAACAAAAACCCCACAATGAGACACAAAGAAACTTTTGTAGGTGATGAATATGCTCATTACCTGGATTTTGATGATAGGAACATGAATGTCTACTTATGTCCATATTCACCAAGTTGTATATATTAATTATATGTAGTTTTCTGTGTACCAATTATATCACAATGAAGCTGGGAAAAAAATTTAAAAGATTAAGAAGGAAAGAAGCATGATTAGGATAAGGAAAGGATCCTAAACAGCAGATATTGATGTGATTAAAATAATTATAAGATAATTCTCAGTGCAAATTTATGGTCAGAAAAATGAATGAATGAATGAATGCCAGAGGAAATGATCTCTTGAAAAAACTAAAATTAACAAAATTAATCCCCCCAAATCGAAATACTGGATTAGACCATTTGTCATTAAATACAGTGGAAAAGTTACTAAAGATCCACCTTTAAAAATAGCATCAAGGGGCACCTGGGTGGCTCAGTTGGTTAAGCGTCTGCCTTCGGCTCAGACCATGATCCCAGGATTCTGGGATTGAGCCCTGCATTGGGCTTCTTGCACTGCAGAGAGCCTGCTTCTCCCTCTCCCTCTGCTGCTTCCCTGCTTGCTCTCTCTTGCTGTCAAATAAATAAAATATCTTAAAAAATGACATCAAGACCAAAAACCAGTTAATTCAAATATTTTAGACAATACAAGGCCCTAAAAGATATAAAGATACAAGTTACCATGGTGGGAACGTTTGTGCACCCCCAAATTTATTTGGTGAAACCCTAATCCCCAAAAATGATGGTATTAAAAGGTGGGGCACTAGAGAGGTGATTAGGTCATGAAGATGGAATGCTCATGATGTGTTTAGTGTCCTTATAAAAGAGGTTTCAGGGAGATCTGTGGCTGTGAAGTCACAGCAAGAAGTCACCAGCTTTGAACCAGGAAGAGAACCCTCACCAGAAGGCAACCATGCTGACAAGCAATTGCTTGGCGAAGGAAGGCTCCCACATACTTGGTGACCAGAGTGTCAGAAGTGACTGCCCAGCCTCCAGAACTGTGAGCAATAAGTTTCTATTGTTTATGAGCTACTCAGTGGTGTGTTGTTATAGCAGCCTGAACAGACTAAGATGCAAACATTAATACCAAAACTTGATTAAAAATAGTCCAGGGGTGCCTGGGTGGCTCAGTCGGTTAAGCGTCTGCCTTTGGTTCAGGTCATGATCCTGGGATCCTGGGATCGAGCCCAGTGTCAGGCTCCCTGCTCAGCTGGGAGTCTGCTTCTCCATCTCCCTCTGCCCCTCCCCCCTGCTCATGTGCTCTCTCTTTCTCTCTCAAATAAAATCTTAAAAAAAAAAAAATAGTCCAGAAAAGGAAATCTCTATGTAAACTTATAGGGTTCTTGTGATGAATAAATGATTCAAAATATACAGTTTTTTAAAACAATAAAACTCAATGTATGGTAGCTAAAAACTCCTTCTTTTTAATAGGAATGCTAAGACCACAGTTACATGACCAGCAAAGGGAATTGTACAGGGTATCAGCAGAAGACTGTGCTATGACTAGACCAAGGTTTCATCTAAGAAACAGGGATAATTTAATATCAAGTATACAAAATTTATCTGAACAAATGAAAGAAATGATGTCAAATGTTGAAAAGGTAACAATTTGGTAGTCATTCTAAAATTTAAGTATAAGCCACATTTCTTACCTAAATGTAACACTTGCTATTTACCCCCAAATCAATGTCAAATGATGCTATATATTGAAACTCAAAACCCATGTAAAATAAAGCCAGGAACTCGGCAGGAATTTCTCATTTTACTTAATGTTTATATGGAGATTTTAGAAAATGCTGTAAGTTATTTTATTATTTAAAATACTAAATGCCTGATGTAAACACTGGAAAAAATAAACAAAATACATTTTTTCTGATGATATGACTAAAAACCTTGAGTGATAGAGATGAAAAACAAAACAATAAAAATTAATGAGACTTTGTTTAGTGGCTGGATTCAATATAAATATCCATAAGTCAAAACTATTTCTCTACTCTGTGAAAAGTATCTAAAGGAAGTGTGAAATAAAGTGCCCATTAAGTAGCAAAAAGCTACAACATACTGAGGAATACTAACATTTTTGGATAATAAGATACCATGTCATATGTCATATATACACAGTCTGAATAATAGAAAGACATACAAATTCTATATGAGAAGACTTTGTTTAACAAAAATATCAAGTGTCCCTAAATTGACAAGGAATATATTGCTGGAAGCTGTATGGATAAAAGGATCTTAAAGTTTACATGGTAAAATGAATATCAGAGACTAACAAGAAATAAATAAAAAAGACCAGTGAGGGGGGAACTTCTTTAACTCAATATCAAAATGCATTATTCTAATAAACCCACTGTAATCAAATCATTTGCTTTTGGCTTGGAAATAGACCAGACCAGAGGAATAGAACGAAGAACCTAGACATCAACTCTAGAATTTCAAAGAACACAATATATGGTATTCATGACAGTTCAGTTTAGGAGGAAAATAAATAGACTATTTCATAAAATTTGATAGTACACGTGGCTAGGAGAAGGGGAAACCTTAGCTAAACTTGAAAACTCATAATTAAGATTATAGGTTTTCTCTTAAAGGAAAAAGTATAAATAAAGATATGGAAAGATACCTAGGAAAGGAAAATAAATATATATATTTAACTATATTAAAAATTTTAAATATTAAATGTTAAATTCATTAACAATATCATTAGACAAAGCCTAAAACTAGGAACCATGTAATATAGAAGATAATGAATTAGTAACTATAATCTACAAAGCACCAACAAGTTGACAGATGTATAAAAAATGGGCAAAACATGTCTGGACAAATTAGTAAAAAAAAAATTACTTAAGAGAAATAATTATTTTTAAGAAAAGATTAACGAAAAAATGTTCATTACACTTAGGAAAATACAACAGGAAAAGTAGCTTTACAATTTTATATCTTTCAGAGTAATAATAATCACCAAGATCTATATCACCTATTCTTCAAGTCATGTGTGGGTAAGGGCTTATGTTACTAGTGGAAATGTAAAATATTATAGACTTTTCAGAAAGCAATCTGGAAATAACTACAAATAATCATATATCTTCACTCACAACTATTGTACTCCTGGAAATTTAGTTCATAGCAATGATATCTATTAATCGATTGATAGATATACATAGAAATAAGAATATTTTTATAACCTCTTTATAGTATCCAAGAAATGAATAAAGTATATTACAATGAACAAGGGGGTCACTGAATAATCTATAGTATATATACACTATGTCATGTTATGCAATCATAAAGAGAAGAATGAATTAAATGATACTTGACTGGGAGGATTTCTCACTAGATATTGTTGAGCAAAAAAAGAAAATGTAAAAAAAATTTAATATGACCATATTTTTTGTAAAACAGTGACTAGGTATTTTTATATTTTGTGAATATACATATATATCCTACATGCATACATATGTACTTATATGTATACACATATGCACTTATCTCACAGAGAAACAAATGCACCATGCATCTGTGTACTTACTTTTTTTGATAAGCTAGCGTTGGTGAAGAGGAAATGAAAAAGGAAAGCCAAGTAAAATAGTGTTTATGGGGGGAAAGAAATGACATATGAAATTACATTTATACATTTCTGTAAAATTGTGTGTATTTATATATAATAAATTTTTAAAATTATTATGGTTTAAAAAAACCTCAGACAATACTAATAAAAACAGGTGAGACATAAAGAAGAAGAAATAGCAGGGTAGAAAATGAGTTCTTCAAGGATTATGGTATGGAGAAGCAAAGAAATTGGATTGGAAATGGAGGAACAGTGCAAAGGAAGGATTTTTAAGATGAGCAAAACTGTGGTACATTTTTACACTGACAGGAATGGCTCAGGAGAGAGGGAGAGAGAGACAACACAGAAACGCTACGTAGGAACTGGAGTAAAACCCTTGCGAAGTTGAGAGGGTTGGGATTCAAAGTGCAGTGGAAAGATCCACTGGTGTTGTACTGGGGTGGACTTTTTTCCCTTTTGGTAGTAAGAAAGAAGGAGGTAAAACTGACCACTTGCATACATAGTCCTGCTGACATTGTGATGGAATGGGGGATGTATGCCTGGTGGCTTATATTCTTTCATTAAACACACATTTCCCAACCTTAAATTTAAACTCATAAGAAAATAACATAGGAACATGAAGTTCTTCACATTGCTTTCAACAGTAAGTATTGTTAGTCTTTCAAATTTTTGCTAATCTGACGCTCTGAAAATTCTAATTTCATTTACCTTTATTTGGTCACTACTTTGAGGAGTGTGAGATAATAGGAAATACAAATATATTCATTTCTGCCCCTAAACAGAGCTCCTGAAATCCTTGTAAATTCCTGACTAATAAAAATACCGGAAGCATCCTTTGTTCTAACATTTGGTCTTTGACCCTGGGTCTTGACACAGGGCACTAAACCCTTGGAATTTCTGGGCGACAGCAATATCTTTTGTTCCAAGGAGGTGACTCTGGGTGAGCTCCTGGATGGCTCCTGGGTGGCAGCTGGTCATCTGAAAAACCAAGCCATGATGAGAAGCTTGGAATTTTCAGCTCCACTCACCATCCTCTGTGAGAAAAGAGAGGGGCTCAAAATGAAGTTAATGATAGGTAATGACTACTAAGTGATGAAGCCTCTACAAAAATCCCCAAAGTGTAGAGTTCACAGAGCTTCCAGGTTGATGAGAAAGGTAATGCCACCCAATTCCATGGAGGGCAGAAGCTTCTGAACTCCAGAAGCTCCCAGACCGTCCTTATGCATCTGTTCATCTGCCTTTCATCTGTTTCCTTTATCATATCCTTTAATAATCTGCTAAATATAAGTAAGTGTTTCCCTGAGTTCTGTGAGCCTCTCTGGCAAATAATTAACTCCAAGGGGGAGGTTATGCGAACCTCTAATTTGTAGCCAAGTCAGACAGAAGTTGTGGGTAACCAGGGACCTACTACTCTTGATTGGCATCAGAAGTGGGGGGAAGTCTTGTGGGACTGAGCCCTTAACCTGTGGGATCTGACATTCTCTCCAAGTGGGCAGTGTCAAAACTGAATTCAGTTGTAGGACTCCCAGCTGGTGTCAGAGAATTCCTTGGCGAGGGAAGGCTCCCACATACTTGGTGACCAGAGTGTCAGAAGTGAAGTATTCTGTGTAAAAGTAAAGGAGATAGACACGGGACGAAGACTGAGGTTTTTTCTAACTCAGGAAGAGATTACTGAATTTTTCTAACTCAATAAGGGAGCATATTAGTTCTCAATTGCGGTTTTAACAAATTACCCTAAAATTAGTGGCATGCAGCATATTCTCTTAGCGTTCTGCAGGTTAGAAATCTAACTTAGGTCTCACTGGGCTAAGCCAACGAGTTGACAGGCTGCATTCCTTTCTGTAGGCTCTGGATAGGATCTATTCCCTTGTCTTTTCCAGATTCCAACACCCGCACTCCTTGGCTTATGGCCCCATTTCATCCATTTTCAAAGCCAGGAACATCAGGCCAAATCCTTTTCACATAATATCACTCTGAATGCCTCTTCTGAAAACTTCTTCCAGGCTTATTCTTATGATTAAATTGGGCACTCACAGATAATCCAGGATAATTTCTCTACTTTAAGGTCAGCTGATTAGTGACCTTAATTCTGTCAGCAATATTATTTCCTGTTTTGTATTTCATAACAATTTCATGAATTCCAGGGATTAGAGTATGGCCATCATTGGATGACCATTATTCTATATACTACAGGGAAGATGGTTTTATATAGTGTGTGTGTGTGTGTGTGTGTGTGTGTGTGTGTGTTTCTTATTTCTTCTGTTTATATCCTTTACTTTGAGATGTTTCTCTTTTTTATGATTTGCCACTGATGATATGATATTTGCATGTAAAATCATCTTAAAATTTGATAGCTAGTATGAAATTAATTCCTATCAAATAAAATATATAGTCTGAACACCTTGAAATAGTATCCAGTGTTAGTGAAACAGAAGTACCTTTCCAAACTAAACATTCACTGTGTGTTTATGTGTTTAATTCAATTTAACCCTCTAAGCTCAGATGGAGGCAGAGCAGTAAAGTTTAGAATTAACTCAGTTCTCATTTGCCACGTGATTAGATGTCTTTACAGATTCTTTACAGATTCAAGCACATAGACCATATTATATCTTCTTTTAATTTTTATTGTAGTTAGGATAATTGGTTAGTTAGTTGATTATGACATGCATTTTCTCAGTGTAAACTACTTATTTGATTCTGTCACTGTAACTACTAGTTAGCCACTAAGATGGCCCCAACTATCTGAGTCTCCTGGAAAATTCACATCTTTGGGTAGTCCCTTCCCATATTTTATAAGAGTTGGTTTGTGTGATCCACAGAAAATGGCAAAAGTGATTGTTTGTCACTTTTTAAAAAAAAATATTTATTTTATTTTATTATTTTATTTGAGGGAGAGAAAGAGCACAAGAGTGGGTGGAGAAGCAGAGCAACAGAATCTTCAAGCCCGACTCCCTGCGGGGGCGTGGGGAGCTAGACATGGCGCTGGATCCCACCACCCATGAGGTCATGACCTGTAGCAAAGCCGAGTCCCACACGCAACCAACTGAGCCACACAGGTACCCCTGTATGTCACTTTTGAGATGAGGTTACAAATACTACTTCAGCTTCTGTCATTCTTTCATATTTTTTCTCTCTTTCAGATCACTTTCTCTGAAGGAAGCCAGCTGCTCTACCTTGAGGACACTCAGACATAACTGTGGAGAGAACCACAGGATAAGAAACTAAAGCTTCCAGCCAAAAGCAAGCAAGGAACTGGACTCTTGGTAACAGCTATGTGAGAGGACCTTCTTGAAGGTAGATTCTCAAACCTCAGCCACAACCTTAGCTAATGCAACCTAGTTGAAAAGTTGACTTCAATCTCAGGAGACATTCTCAAAAAGACCCACTTGGCTAAATTACTCCAGGATTCTGACTCTCAGAAACAGAGATAATAAATGATTATTGTTTTTAGCCATTAAGTCCTGGAATAATTTATTGTACAGCAATAGATGACTACCACAATCATTGTTATTATAAAGTAACAACCACCATGGACTGTGTTTTTAAGCTTTAAAATGGAAATGATAGAACCAGGCAATACAGTATTTGAAGATCAATAGACCTTTTTAATTAGAATATATCTATATTTTAATTTTAGCCCACACTGCTTGCTTATTTTATTAGCACCCAGTATATTTCAAAAATATTAAAGGAAGAATTTGAACCAAAATTTACTTGACTAAATGATTTGCATTTTTTAAGTTTTTGGGTATATTTTGATCATTTGACCTCCTTATACTTACTGGCATAAGAGATCAGCCTGTGGCAATTCCACAAAATATTATCTTTTGCTGTCACCCCAAGAGTCTGGCAGATCAGGCTATTGAAGTCATCTTGGGAAGTTCCCAGCACAGATTGGTGATAACACGACTTTTCCATTTCTGTATTTCCTCGATCTTACCGCTGTCCTATCAGTCTCTTTATTGTTTGCCTTCACCAATTTTAAGTACTATTCCAGTTTGTGCTGGGGCTCAGACAGGTTTTAACTGTCTTCTACATTTTGCTGATTTATCACTGGTTAAGTGTCCTGACCTCTGTAGTATGAGAATGAAATCCAGGTTCATACATGTATTGACCATAAAGACCCTCTTTCATATAACAGATCTTTATAAGCATAAAATCCAACTCCTAAAATTCATTTTCCAAAGACTAGCAAAGATAGATGGAAAAATACCATGTTGGATGATAGCAATTGGGTAATCCAGATTTAGTCTAAAAAAAACTCACCTAGTTAAATTTTGAGTCTGTAGCCAAACTATTAATTTGACAATCTTTAAATTTTGTGTCTGTAAGTGGTGAGTGACTTTGTCACCGAAGCTGTAAAGCATAGTTTTCAAATTTCACCATCCTCTCTCATATGAGTTTGGTTATGCATTTATATTACCATGATGGATTTAGAAGTAATCTTTGGGGTTAATCTAAATTCATAGTGATTAATTTACTATATTTTTTATCTTCATATTCAAGAGAATGCACAAGATCCATGGGTTTACCGACAGCTTTGTATGTACAAGTACCTCATTCTGTCAGAGGAGATTTTTGAGAAAAAATATAAAGGAAATTTAGAAACACAAAGCCATTCAGTATGCTCCAGTGGCTGTATATAGGAATTTAAAATTAGGCTGCAATGTACCTCTCAATGTCAAAAATTCATTTGTTTATAAGTTTTGTCTCTCAGAGACCTTTGATCTGAATCCTATTTTCCATCTTGCAACTTCAATATGTATAATGTTGATTCATTATTTTCTGACATTTTGCTTCCTAGTGAGCAGGTAGAATTTTAAACTGGCATATAAAAGCGATTTCTAATGGTGTTTCCAACATGTAAGAGGCAATCAGATTTTCAGTGGCTCATTTGAATGAAGAATCTCAGCTCTGAATTGAAGATTTCAGAAAAATGTACATATTTTTTACCTTACCACTCAAAAGGGCTTTCCTGATTTTAAAAAAAACCCATGTGTATATACATTTTTACTATGAGAATTAGAATCTATACATAAATAATCATGTTAGCTGACATGAAGTTTGGGAAACCACTACTGTTACCCTAAGCATGTTCATTACTTTATAGTAAACAATCCTGAATTTTTTTTATAATATTGTCCATATTTCACTGATTGCCGAGAATATGAAATATATGGCAAATCACACTTGATTAAATATAAAATTAAAAATATTGATTATTATTTAATATGGTTAAGAAAAAAATACTTAGAACTTGGAAATAATGAAAGGGATAGCAGCATGTACTTCTAATGTCATACTTGGTTGTTTATCAGGTCTAACTAAAGGCTTATTCAGCTTTCTGGGATAATGTATCTGTGTTTGATTTAGCCTTTTACTCCCAGTTAGAGCTCACACTCTATGAAATTATAAGCTAATTTGTAGATTTTTGTCTGATAGTTATGCAAATGGTTTCATTCTGATAGAAATAATAACCTCAAAGGTTATGGTTATGAATTTATTGCCTTGTAGGTTATTAACTAGTTTTACATATAATGTACCAATTTTATCCTCATGTTTATTTTTCACTGCTTATAAATTACTCATTTCAACAAATAATATTTGAATCAGCTTTACCATCTTACTGGTTTCATACATAAATTAAATAAATTTTTGACGAGTTTATGAATTAAGTTCAGCGTGCTTCACTAAAAATTTATAGACATTCTTCAGATCATGCTACATTTATATAAGAATCAAAAAATTTTTTTTTGAAAATTATAATCGGCATTTTCAATCACATTCCAATAGTTAAATCTGTTTAAATTTGAGGCAGCCTTTCAGAACTTATTTCACTATGGAAACTTTTCATGTAATATGCATGAAATTCCATAGTATCAGTAGTGTAAAAATTGCCTGGAATATGGTTGAAAATGGCAGCCTCCTGGCTCTACAATCTTTGTGACACCATTGTCACCATAATGACTAAATGCCTTGGTAGTCACAATTATCTCCTAATGCCTTGTTCACAACCTGCCCTCATTCAACGCCATCCTACTAATAATTGTTATAATTGTTCCTCCACATGCAAGGATTCAGTGCCTCATTTCCTTCTGGAAGCAAGTTTCAAGCAATCTTCAAATATGTAAGGTTGCTAGAAATTACCAGAAATATTTAGTACTCCTGGTATTATTCTTTTTTAAGTCTCCTAGCAGGGAAAAGATAGATGTTTAAATGAGATAATAAGGAGAGAGAAAATTAATTGACTATTTGCAAAAATATAATCAGAATTAAAGGAAACCAATAAAGACTGTTGAAGCACTCCAGGATTGGCAATAACAGGAGCCATTACCAATCCTAGGCCTGAAAGAACAGTGACCGTGTGCACCTGGAGAGAGCTAAAGCTGTAGCTAAAAGGACTAACCTGTGGCTTTTGATAGAAAAACACAGGGATTGTCCGCCACCTAAAGCCCAGTAGTGAAGAAGGCAGGGATGTGAACCCCTATTTCCTCCTGGTGCCTCCTATTGGAAGTCAGAAGTCAAGAAGACCCAGTTGATGCAGCCCATAGAGGTCAGCTTCACAGGACAGTGTGGAACTATAAGGACAAATAGAAAATCCAGGATAATTCTCTATTACCTAAAATTTGCACAAATTTCCCTCGTCAGACACCAGGTCTTAACTTTTATGTCAGGTCATCATTACTAGAAAGACCATTGAAGCTAAAGCTACAATTTGATATCCCTGACGTTTGAACTATGACTCCATGATTCCCAAGCATTCTGTCAATTCCAGGATGAGTAATATAGGCATATCTTAATTAAGGCTCTTTTGGTAATATATAATAGAAAGCCATTCCAGCTATTTGCTTTTTTTTTTTACAGCTTTATTAAAGTATTTATGAAGTACATACCATAAACCTCATCCATTGTAAGTGTACAATTGACTATGTTTCAGTAAATTTATAGGGCTATGCCATCGTCACTGCAATCTAGTTTTATAACATTTCTATCATCCCCACAACATTTCTAAGAGCTCTTTCACAGTTAATCCTCACTCCCAATCCAGGCTCCTGGCAATTGCTGATTTGATTTCTGTCTCCATCAATTTGTATCTCCTGGATATTTCTTATCAGTGGGCTCCTTTTTATCTGGCTTCTTTCACTTCACATACTGTTTTTGAGGCTCATCCATATGGAAGCACACATCACTATTTCATTACTTTTTAATTGCATTTTAGTGGTTCATTCTCACGAACAGGGAAATGCGCTATAATTTCCCCAGTCTTAAAAAACACGTAAGCAAAACTCTTTCTTGATAATCACATTCTGTTGAACTACTATTCTCCTCACGCAAGTCTTCAAAAGAGTTATCTATATTATTACCTCCACTTTTCCTTTTTTTTCTCTTGAAACACTTCCAAGGAGACTGTTCTCCTACCTGTCCAAAAAACTGCTGTTTCCACAGTCCACAATGAGTAAAATCTCAATTTTTACTCTACTTTACAAGTCTATTCTCAATATAGCAACTAGGGAAGAAAAAAAAAAAGCTTTTTAAATGTAAGTTTGATCTCTTCACTCCTCTACTTAAATCCCCCCAATTCTTTACCACTTTGCTCAGAATAAAAGTCAAAACCCTCATGATGGCCTACAATGTCCCATCTGGTATGATGAGCTTGCATTAGCTCTCTGTTCCCACCCCCTCCTCCTGGCCCCTTTGAGCATCCATAAGAGCCACAATGGTCTTCTTGCAACTTTTGGAGGACATTTCAACTTTCTATTTCTTCTTTCTGGAAAAAAAAATCATAGAGATACTCTTATGGCTTACTCCTCTCTTTCTTTTTATCTGTGAAGATTTCCCTGAATGCATACTTAAAATAGTTCATCAACACCTTCTTCATTTTTCTCCTTAGCACTTACCTGACTATATATTTTACTTATTTATGTCTTGTTCTTTGCTGGACTCACCCTTTGAATGAACATTCTATGCTGGAACATATTATTAGGTATTTAATGAACACACATTGATTGAACAACTAAATTCACTTACTTTCTTTTCCAGTAAAAAGGTATTATTGAGGAAGAAAAGAAGAAATTAAAATCCTGTGGGAAAATAATAATAGGACTGTGGAAGATTGTTTTCATTAATGACATTGATATTTCATGTTTTCCCATATCTTCTCCCTTTGGTGGTTGCCATGCTGAGGTGACTTTGTCCTTTGCCATGTGAGTAGCTCTGGCTGATGGGATAGCAGACCACTTGGTATAAGAAGATACTAGAAAAGTGTTTTCATGCTCCCATCTTTTCTCTTGTTCCATTGCTTTCTCCACCAGAATACCCTCAGGCTTGTCTGTTGGGGGATTAAATATAGAAAGCAGAGCCAAGTTACCCCAGAAGATCCAGCTAAGGCAACAGACTTGTGACAGAGCCCAGCAAGTTCTGCAAATCTATCTAGTCAAACAACACCTGACAGCAATTGCATGAGTGAGCCAAACTGAGCCCAATTCAGATACAAACACCTGACCAGACAATCCACAGACTGAGGAGTAAATATAAACATATATTGTCATGTTTACTCTACCCTGGGGCTTAATGGTTGTTTGTTACACATCACTATAATGGCAACAGATAACTGATACAAGAATAATTTTATGCTAGAGTACCTGAGCTGTAACTGGATACACCAAATATTGATGTAATGATGCTGACTCACTACATATGAGGATGTAAAGAATAGAAATAAAATTAAGTTGAAACATATAAAGCACAACACTTAAAGAAAGCTTTGAGGGCCATGTGCTGATAAAGAAGGAACACATTGTAGCATGATCTTTAAAACTCAAATTTAAAAACTGAAATATCTATCTTTGAACATAATTTGTCCCAAATTGTGTGTGCGTGTGTGCATGTGTGCATGTGCGTGTGTGTGTGTGTGTGTGTGTGTGTGTGTGTGTAGTGCTAGGAGATATATAATAGGTCTGAAATTGACTACAATGCTAATATATCAAATTAACAACACAAATATATTTTTCTTCAAAAAAACAAACAGGTATCCAGACTTCAATTTAAGCATTTTTCATACTACTTATATATTTTTTAAAGATTTTGTTAATTTATTTGCTAGAGAGAAAAAGAGAGAGAGTGGGAGCTCAAGCAGGGTGAGGGGCAGAGGGAAAAGCAGGCTCTGCACTGAGCAGGGGGCCTAATGTGGGGCCGGATTCCAGGACCCTGGGATCAGGACCTAAGCCGAAGGCAGATGCTTAACCAACTGAGCCACCCAGGTGTCCCTTTTTCATACTATTTAATATCAAGAATAAAAACTGAGAAATTTCTTTATAAAACAAAGGAAAATCACGACAGATAATAGGACTTTAAACTTGAATTGCTGATCTGATTTCTTAGTTGAGGAAAATGCATATATCCAATTCCAAATGTTTTAAAACAGTAACACAAATAGAGCATTGTGAACATAATAGTGTCATATGGGTAATGTCTTAACTAGAAATATCTGCCAACAGAATCCTAATCTATACCAAAATGGCCAGATAATGAGCCATCAACCATGGAGAGAAAAACACAAACTTGTGCTTTAGTTGATTAACCTTTTTCACATGTAAAGAAAAAGAACCCCAAGCTAATCAAGTACATTTCTGTTTAATAGAATAGATTACTCATTTCTCATAGCAGTATCCTGCTAATGGATGACAAGAGATGAATGCTTACCCATGATCTAACCCAACATGATAGCTAAATTAGAAAGATATCACAATTAGTATGATTTGATCTCCATATGAAAGTTAAATAACACAGGAGACGAATGATGAAGAAATTCAGAAATTTGGATCTGTGGAGCCGCTTTGAAGTCTGCTCACTAGCTCATTATCTTTTTGTCAATAAAGGCTTTAGAGCTGAAGATTCAGGAACTCTGTGTGAAACCAAGATCTTCAGAGCAGCAGGTAGCCATAGTTTTCTGCTTTTATGGCTCTGGCATCCGCTTCCTTAATTGTAATGTCTATGAATCATACATAGCATTAAGTATCAGAACACATTAAAAAATCCATGAGGGTCCTATATTTTGATCAATTTACCATTTCCAGTCAAAAGGGTGATATAGGTAAGATTTGCCTGTAGGACTCATTTAGAGTTCTCCAACTCTTCCTCGGTATAGCTTTTGTTTTTCTATTTTTATCTACATAATAGTTATTTTATGACTTTTTTTTAATGTCCTATACATTTCAATAGCCTGATTAAAAAAAAAATTGAGGGGCACCTGGGTGGCTCAGTCATTAAGCATCTGCCTTCGGCTCAGGTCATGATCCCAGGGTCCTGGGATCGAGCCCCACATTGGACTCCCTGCTCTGCGGGAAGCCTGCTTCTCCCTCTCCCACTCCCCCTGCTTGTGTTCCCTCTCTCGCTGTGTCTCTCTCTGTCAAATAAATAAATAAATCTTTAAACAAATAAATAAATAAATAAATAAGAAATAAATAAATAAAAATTGAAACTAGTATGTTCAGGGTTGACAAAGGACAAGCATGGTACTTTACTAGATGGTTATTTTTCTTTTTAATATATTTGCATTTTGTTATTGGGCTCTGATGGATTAACCTGAAGCATAAGTATTTTGGAACATATAGGTACTTTTGTGAGGATAACCACTTTGTGGCTGGGGGATGTTTTTTGTCCACTAATTAGAATTAGTAGCCATTTTGGAGATTGGGTGATTCTAGGCAATAGACTAGCAGCTGTAACTCATTCCCAGTAAACAATGTAATGCCTTATATGAAGAAAGTGCTTTAGAAGTAAGAATAGCATTGTTATAACAATTCTAGAGTAATAATATATAATTCTAATAATAATTCTGTAATAATAATTCTAATAATAATATATAATAATATAATATAATAATTGTTATAATAAAAAACATCATTCTAATACTTTTAGAAAACAACAAATGATATTTAACTTGTCCTTCCCTCATTTTTTTAAATTTCAATTTCCCCCTTATTAAATTAACATTTATTTCACTTACTAATTTTAATCATTTTGCTTAGGAGAGAAATATTTTAATATCTAATTTTTAATATATTTTTAATACAAGCTCGTAGAGTTGCCATAACTTCCATGTAACTAAATCATTTTATTACCAAAATAAAATCTTTTCCAATATATACCACTTATTTCAGAGATGGCTATTTAAAAAATAACCCCCCCAAAAATAAAAAATAAACCCCCAGAACAAATTTGGATATATAAACAGTAAAACATAAATAAATAATGAACTGATGAATATACCTATATATATGTATATATACATATATATGTGTGTGTGTATATATATATATATGTATATATGTCAATCAATAGAAAACTTATTGAGATTTGTAATTTATTTATTTTTGCATAATGAAAAACACTTTGGTGACCTAAAAATGTATGTAGTTTATAAGCATGAATTATGATTTGTAAATACATAATTATGATATTATGTCTACATATAGGACATTATTAAAACTGATATTCATTTCTGGGTTTCTACATAATATGATGCAATCAACAATTTTTAAAAAAATTTATTTATTTATTTTAGAAAGAGAGAGAGAGAGAGAGAGAGAGAGAGTGTGGTGGGAGGGGCAGAGGGAGAGGGAGAAAAAATCTTAAGCAGACTCCCCTGGAGCTCAGAGCCCACATGTGGCTTGATCCCATGACCCTGAGATCATGACCTGAGCCAAAATCAAGAGTCGGATACTCAACTGACTGAGCCACCCAGGCGCCCCACGATCAACTTTTTATAATTCAGCACAATGTGCTTATGTAGATTCTTTTTTTTAATTTAACCCTTTTTAAAAAAAATTATATGTAGTATTGGTTTCAGGAGTAAAATTTAGTGATTCATCACTTACATATAACACCCTGTACTCATCCCAAGTGTTCTTCTTAATGTTCATCACCCATTTAGCTCATCTCCCCTCCCACCTCCCCACAACAACCCTCAGTTTGTTCTCTATAGTTAAGAATCTCTTATGGGTTGTTTCCCTCTCTCTTTTTATCTTATTTTATTTTTCTTTCCCTTCCACTATGTTCATCTGTTTTGTTTCTTAAATTCCACAATAAGTGAAATCATATGGTATTTGTCTTTCTCTGACTGACTTATTTCGCTTAACATAATATCCTCTAGTACCATCCACATTGTTGCAAATGGCAAGATTTCATTCTTTTTGATGGATAATATACACATACATATATACCACATCTTTTTTTTTAAAGATTTTATTTATTTATTTGACAGAGAGAGACATAGTGAGAGAGGGAACACAAGCAGGGGGAGTGGGAGAGGGAGAAGCAGGCTTCCCTCTGAGCAGGGAGCCCGATGCGGGGCTCGATCCCAGGACCCTGGGACCATGACCAGAGCCGAAGGCAGACGCCTAACGACTGAGCCACACAGGTGCCCCAATATACCACATCTTCTTTATCCATTCATCAGTCAATGGACATTTGGACTCTTTCCATAGTTTGGCTATTGTTGATAGGGCTGCCATAAACATAGGGGTGCATGTGCTCCTTCGAATCAGCAATTTTTTATCCTTTGGGTAAATACCTAGTAGTGCAACTGCTGAGTCATAGGGTAGCTCTATTTTTAACTTTTTGAGGAACCCCCATGCTGTTTTCCAGAGTGGCTGCACCAGTTTGCATTCCCACCAACAGTGCAATAGGGTTCTCCTTTCTCCACATATTTTGCCAACATCTGCTGTTTCCTGAGTTGTTAATTTTAGCCATTCTGACAGGTGTGAGGTGGTATCTCATTGTGGTTTTGATTTTTATTTTCCTGATGATGAGTGATGCTGAGTGTTTTTTCATGTGTCTCTTGGCTATTTGTATGTTTTCTTCACAGAAATGTCTGTTCATATCTTCGGCCCATTTCTTAACTGGATTATTGAGACATTATGTCTACATATAACATATTTTTGAAACTGATGTTCATTTTGCAGAATTCTGCATAATATGATGCAATCAACTTTTTATAATTCAGCACAATGTGCTTACATAGATTCTTAAAATGGATAATGTCTTACAGAAAAAAAATAATCTTAATAAGATGGAAATGTTCATATAATAAAAAGTTGTTTTGCAGTACCTTCACTACTGTTTAGAAGATTGTATCTTACCACTTCTTTAAAACTTTCTTCCAACATTCTTCATTTTTAATAAGTAAACTCTCATTTTCAAAGTAATTAAAATACATGTTTGTGTGAATGTTTATTTAAAAACTTAGAAATATGTCCCCCAAGTCAGCCACTTTTAAAGATAATTTCTATAGTTACTTCAGCCATACAAGTAAGTGCACACTTATTTAAACTCACTGTTGGAATGTTCCAGAAGTGCAGAGTATACATAAATTAAATGGAAATATGTTCTAATTTGAAAGTATAAGAAAAAAGGAATTCCTTCTGTCAAGAGAAGTTAATATTTTAACCCCACTTTTTAAAAAAAGATTTATTTATTTATTTTAGAGAGAGGAGTGTGTGGAGTGAAAAGGAGAGAGAGAATCTCAAGCAGGCTCCCCACTGATTTTGGATCCCGACATGGGTCTCAATCCCACGACCCTGAGATCATGACCTGAGGCAAAATCAAGAGTCAGACACTCAACTGACTGAGCCATCCAGGTGCCCCTTACTGCACTTAAGAAACAAAAACAAAGACAACTTTTTTGGGGGAATAACTTCAAACTTAAAAGTCAGATCAATAGAAATATTTCATATACTCTTTACCTAGATTCCCTGCTGTAGACATTGTATACTATTTGCTTTTAACTGAGACTTCTTTCCTCATTTTCATTTGTCTGGTGTTTGGTCATGATTAAACTCAGTTTATATGTTCCTGGCCAAAATATTATAACCCAAAGCTGTGTGCTTTGTGGGTATTACATCTAGAGGCTCTGTATCCATCCAGCCTTTATTGGTGATGTTTAATTGGTCAAGGTGTTGTCTGATTTCTCCGTGGCACAGGCACTATTTTTTCCCTTGTAATTACTAAGTAATCTATAGGGAGACAAATATCCTCCTCATCAAAATTTTACCCTAGGTTTGTCATCCATCCATGATTCTTTTCTAAAAGAATTTTTTAAATGATTGTTGCAAAATGATGATTTGCCAATCCCATTTCTTTCTTGTTGGCATCTATTTTCAAGAAGTCTCCCTTTTTGTTTTATCTATCATCCAAGTGTGTAAGTGTGTATCTGTTGTCTGTCTATCCGTATAAACTCATGGAATCCAATTTTTCCAATTGTTTATAATTAATTTCCCTACTTAATGATTTTGGTGTTTAATTTGGTGTCTTGGATTTGGCTAAAGGAGCTCCTCTGAGCAAGCTCCTTTGTTCGTGTGACATGTGCCCATCATTTTTGAGCACTTCTTTTATTTTTGGTATCACAAAATACCCCAGGTACTTTTGTACTTACCCTGCTACAAATCTGAAAACAGCAAATTCTTCAAGAAGCCTTGGTTCCTGGAGCGCCTGGGTGGCTCAGTCGTTAGGCGTCTGCCTTCGGCTCTGGTCATGGTCCCAGGGTCATGGGATCGAGCCCCGCATCAGGCTCCTGGGATCGAGCCCCGCATCAGGCTCCCTGCTCAGAGGGAAGCCTGCTTCTCCCTCTCCCACTCCCCCTGCTTGTGTTCCCTCTCTCGCTGTCTCCCTCTCTGTCAAATAAGTAAATAAAATCTTTAAAAAAAAAGAAGAAGCCTTGGTTCCTTTTAGTTGGAAATAATATTAGAGACCTAGATCTGAGTGTTAGATCTGTTCATTATACTGCAAGAATGTTCAGTAGACAGAGCAAGGAAATAAATGTATGTGTATTAATATAAATTATATACATACCTCTACATACACACATTATTAAAGAATTGTTTTTTTCCAAAAGGCAAATTCATGCTTCTTTTCAAACATAAAAAGAATACATTAATTAATGAGGACAAAGTACTGTATTACAATTGGTTCAAAAAGGAATTCAAAGAGCAGACACATACAGGTATCCCCTCACTTTCTGAAAGTTTGCATTATACTACATTACTTTCATGAAAGACTGAAGTTTTTTCCAGTGGAAAGAAATCTGAAGAGGATTTTCACTTTTACAAAACAGTTCTTACCTTATTAATGTAGGTTTTTGGGTTTTTTTTCATAAAAACAAAATGGCCAAATGTGAACTTTTGGGAAATGGGGTGGGGAGATGAACACAAAGTTTGTTAGATATTTCCATTTGCCAAATTTGCCTCCAAAAAAGTTGAATTATTTTGTATTCTACCAGCAACGTGTAGATGGCCTGTTTTCACACAACCAAATCAACATAGTGGATTTATTTTATTTTTTTTAATCCTTGTCAAACTGATGGACAAGAAGTGATAGTTCTCTATAGTATAACTTGCATTTCTCATTATGAGTGAAATCAACATCATATAACATTTAAGGATCATTCTTAAATCTCTTTTTATAAATTTTTTGTGTATTTTGTCCATTTCTATAGAGTTTTTGGTCATTATTTTATCAATTTTTAGTTTCTGTAAATTAAGGATATCAGCTCTTTATCTGATATATATTGTGGATATTTTTTCAGTTTATCATTTCTTTTTACTTTGCTTATATATTTTTTGTCATTAAATTTTGTAGTCAAATTTAGCTATCTTCTTTTTAAATTGCATGTGGTATTTGAGTCATAATTAGAAAGGCTTTTCCTCATTCAACTTGCTTTTAAATTATTTGTCTTCTTATTTTGTAAAAGCAGGTATCACCAGTTTATAAATTAGAGGACTGAAAGCAAGAATTATTAACATCAAGGAGAAACAGTTGTTTGGAAGAATGGATCAAAGAAGAATTTAAGGTACCCTTAAAGTTCTCTTATTTAGAATAGATGATCTCCAAATATTTAAATCCTCAATTCTTAGAGAATCATATTAGTTCTGAGCTGGACCTCAGAGTAAACCAAGAAAATTTCTATTATAGATCGTTAGGCATAATTTCCTAAGTTCTCAGCTTCCTACTCTATCCTCCATTAATTAATTAATTAAAGATTCCTTGACATAGAATAACATTGAAATTGAGTCTCAATCTATTTTGCTTCTTAACTCCTACTCTGCTTAAATTATCAACCCACTACTCAAGTTGAATTAGTTTATACCTTCTCCTCCAACACAACCTTTACTCCTGCTAAATTGTCACTTTCAATTTTGTTCCTTCTCTTCTTCACCAATCTAAATGTCCCATAAGAACCAAGTTATCTTTATCTATAAAAGCTTTCCTAGTGAGAACGTGGCAAGAATGAGGTTATCTAATTTCATTTACTTGGTGAATTGCTATGAATGCATGCATGATTTAGCATTGTACTACAGACACTGATGCTTAAACCTATAACTGATCTGTATTGGCATTTCAATATTTTATTCTGCACTATTAAAACCACCCAAAATAGAGAATTTCTTGAAGGAAGAGTTAAAGAGTGTTTTATGTTTCCTTTGGGATAGTGGACATTTGCTAATTTTGACTACTTAGGAATAAGTACTCTCCAACCTCTCCCTGCGCTTCACTGGAAGCTGACTTTGATCTTGAAGTAGGCATGACAGTCTGGTCTCAACTAATGGAGTAATCTCTCTCTTAGGCCATGGAAATAGGTGGAGAATGTCATAGAAACCCTAAATCAATTTAATCAGAGTAAAGCTCAGGATTTCCATTTAAAAATTGGTGGTAAAATCATGCTCTTTCTCTTAGACAAGAATGAGGAACAATTTACTCTATGAGTCATTGACAGTCAACTGGGTTCAAAAGTACAGATATTCAGAACAAAAAAAAAGTATAGATATTTGATGTGTGTGGATTCTATACTAAGACAGCGGAGTCAAAATAGAAGAATTTTGGTCCAAAGCTATTTCTGGAGGTTCCATCTCCACTTCTAACCACTCACTTTAAGAAAATTAGACACTGGGTTAATACAAAAAGACTTATTTATATTGAAGTAAAAGTTTTCTCCAACCAGGATTAGTAGGTGATGCTGTTGTTAGAATACTATGATATATTAAAATACTGGGCTGTGATTTTCTTTTACATTTTTTTAGTGTTATTTACTTATTCCAGAGGGGGTGAATGGAGGGGGGCAGAGATAGAGAGAGAGAGAGAATCCTAAGCAGATTTCCCACTGAGCATGGAGTTGGATGCAGGGCTCAGTCCCACGACCCTGAGATCATGATCTGAGCCAAAACCAAGAGTCAGACCCTCAATCAACTAAGCCACCCAGGTGCCCCTGGGCTATGATTTTCTAAAGCATAATTTCAGTCAATGCATAACATTTCCTTTGAAGCTTTGTGAAATAAAAATCTATTCCAAAGAATCAATGGACATAGGAAAAAAGATATTTTTGAAGATGCTTAATAGGGAAGTAAGCTCTTATTTAATTGTTAATTGAGAATAGAGCATTGAAATTCTTCCCCCTTCTGTCTCCATAAATATACTTAGAGAAATTAAAAAGAAATAGCATACTAATATCCATGTTATCAAATTTATATAATTTTAAAAAATCTCCCAATTACCCATCAACATACAGGAAATCATTGATAAATCAAGACTCTTATTTACTGAGACAATGCCATCTAATTTTTGTTCTCGGAAATTTTTTAAGGTTGATTTAAGATTCACTGGCAGCAGAATATTAGCAAGAGACTTAATATCAGTTACTTCTAATATGATCTAATGTTTTTCAAAAGAGAATTGTGCTACTTATGATTACCATATTTTTGCTCCAGTTAAGGCCAATCTTTGCTTTTTCCCTTCTCTATGTACTTTACACAAGGCACAAGCCCCCAAAGAAAATCTTACTTATAACTAGGGCTGGTTTCCTCACAGAAATTAGTGTCATTCTTGGTTTGAAGAATTCAAATTATTATATCTAATTTATTGCAAAGCTTCAAGCTGATTAACTGGTAAGAGAAAATGTGTCATGGCCTTAAGGGAAATTCTTTGATCCAAACTGTTTCTTGACACTCTACCTGTGCTGCAAATGTTTCAGTAGAGGGTAATTGACGATGGTGTTGACATTATGCATGTCTCATAAACAAATGCATGATTAAAAATTCAAGTAAACCACTGAACTTAAAACTTCAGAAACACAAGATGATGCTCAGCAAGAACAGAAAACTCAAAAATAGTACAACAGAATCAGAAAATTAATTTTGTAAAGCTCAAATACTCATATATATCTATATCTAGCTAGCTAGCTATATCTATATCTATATATATATGTCTTTAGTATTGTGGTAAAGTAGGAGCCTGGAATAGAGTCTGGCTTTCTGCCAGAGGAGCTTTTTAATGTTCTTGAAGTGATTAATTTTCATACATAAAAAAACAAAGAGAACATGATTTCCAACTTTGGAAAGATACCATCAATGCGTAGAAGTTTCTACACTTTTTAAAATAAAGTTTGTAGGATGTTGACACAAAAATTGTATCAGTAACGAAAGTCTAATCTTTTAGAAGAATTTTGGATGGCATGGAAAAGGAAGTCTGGTTAAAGTGGTACTTCACTGAAAGGGGATTACTATTGTAATTTTAATTTCCTTTTGTCTGGAAATGTACATCTTAGTTGCCAAGTGATATTGACATCTTTTGTTAACACCCAGCATAGACTTGTGGCTAGGTCTTCTTATTTCCCTTCTTGTTTTCTTTTTGTCTGCTGAATTCCTAAAGAAACCGTGAAAACAATCACCTCACTTTAAAATAAAAACAAAAAACTAAAAGTAAAACAAATAAACAAACCTAAACTTTATTTATATATGATGTTTGGAAAAGTTAACCAGCCTTACGTTGGGCAAAATACCTTCTTAGAAATAGCCCAACTGAAAAAAATAAGGACAGTTTTCATGGCATAATATCCATTTATTGTATTGAGCTTTAAAAAAAAGAAAGCCTGTAAAACATTAAAAAATGTTGTTAGTTTTGGGCCACCTGGCTGGCTCAATTGGATGAGCATGCGACTCTTCATCTCATGGTTGTGAGTTTGAACCCCGCATTGGGTGTAGAGCTTACTTACGAAAATAAACTTTACAAAGAACAAAAATATAAAATTAAAAAATAATATCATTAGTTTTGTTGTCATAAGATGTCACTGGAGTTATGCTTAATTCCTTAAATACCTAATCCCATGTCAGAATTTAATATAACCTCTAACTCTTTCTTACTAAGTAGGTTTTTAATTTGTGTGTGTGTGTTTCCAAACCCTAAGACCTTTATTCCCTCACCTGCAAGTATATTAAATCAATGTTTTCAGCACAGAGATTTATTATTGCCCTTTTGCTTCTCAAAGTTCTGATTCATCAGCTAGTGGTTTAGACATTGAAGAGGATGTATACACTCATCATTTGTTTTAAACGAGCCATGTTTTAATGGCCTTCATTTTATAAAGTTTTGCTTTTCTCCTCATATTTTTTGAAACAGTCTGGCTATACCCTCTTTCAGTTTCAGATTCTTTCTCTGTAAAATAAATATAATAACTCCCCACAGGGCTGATGTAAGGTTCACGTAAGATACATAAATTACCTAGCACAATGCCAAGCACAAAGTAAGTATTCTCTAAAAATATATAGTTATTTTTAATATCATATTTTGGAACATTATTTGAGATTCGTATTTGTAATCAAAATGTGTAATAACATCTGGTACTCCAAGCAAATGAGCTAATCTGCTTACATTTTACGTAACCAAACCTGAGTTTTGAGTTAATTCTTAAAAAGTTCTTTTAAATTCGAAACTCTCTGAAATGCGCCACATATATTTTTCCCTTTCTAAGTCAGCCAAGATATACGATAAAATAATGACAATTGTTCTTGATGATGAAGTCTTCTATGAAGAGTGGCCATTATGGGTCTCCCAGGAGCTGCTCACTCTATACCATGCCGAAACACTTTGCACAAGTTATCTCTATCCTCCTCAAAAAGATACAAGTTGGATAGTAATAATGCACGTATAGGCAACATAGCTGAAGGTCAGAAAGGTTAAAAAACTTGCTTAAGATCAAATAGAATAAATAATACAGCTACATTTTAGATCCAGATTTGCCTAATCTGAAAATTTTTGAGCTTGATTACTATTAATAAATTTGTTAAAACTTGAAATAAATAGTAAACACTTAGTTTTGTGATTTTTTTTCACAAAGGACTTTCATGCATATGATTTTTATGGACAGGCAAATATAATTGGGCACATTCTTTGCATCACAGAAAAATTGCAGTTAAAAGAGAGTATATGACTTGCTAAGTTTATGCAACAATTGGTAGAGATATTGTCACTTTTTCCCAGTATATTATGTGGTCTAAATGAGAGACAGAAAGTAGGATATGTGGGTCCAGTTTTCACTGAAGCTAACAAGAAGCAGTATAGTTCTGAATTAAACTGAATCTCACTTGATGCTTACTCGGTGTAAAAACTAATTGTAAACTTGGACTGTATTGGCACATGCATAGTGTTTGGGTTAAGAAAGTCCTTTGCTCCAATGTGTAGAAGTAATATTTACTGCTGTTGGGACACTTTTCTACAGGACACAGACACTGAAGACAGACTAAGAGCCGTGTGAACAATATAATAAAGTGTAGCTCCTGTCATTGAGAAACATTTACAGGTGCAGAAGATATTCAGCCCTAGAGGAGTTGGCAGCTCCATTTCTGCTTTCAAGTATTTGAAAATCTAAAACATGGAAGAGGAATTGGAATTTATGTTCCATAGGGCTACGGGAATGAGAACAACTGAATGGGGACAGATTTTGATTTCAATAAAAGGAAGAGTTGCCTGGCAGAGCTGTTCAGCAATGTAATGAGTCACTTATATGATTGGGAGGGTCTTGTCTCTAAAATGTTTTGTCTTCTCAATAAAATATATAAAATTTAATAGTGTGTAAAATGTATTCTTTGGTGACAGTTTTTTTTCACCCACCCTGAATATCAAATATGTGCTCATTACTCTCAACCCTTCATTCTCTGTAGAAATGGAAGGTAGATGCAGCACATTAATGAAATCTAGAGCAAATCCCAAATTTCATTTGAGCAATTAAATTCCAACCTTCTTCCCTTATCAAATCTTCCTGACATTGTTAACAAGCTGGCCTACCGAACTGATTTACATTTCAGACCTTTTACATTTATTTGGTTTAAGCAAGGACTGGGGGCAGGGGAAAATAAGCAGCAGGAAAATAAACAAAACCTGATGAGATCTGAAGTTTGGGAAGATATTTGTAAAGGGTTAATTTGTTTGAACATTGACTTTCCATATATAAAATATATATCTTTTATTTTATTTATAAAATACATAAAATCTATATTTTAATGTTTTCTGTTAATATATGTTTGAAAAGATCAATGGGAATTACTTTACCTGCTTTCCTCTTTGAAAACAACTCTTATTTTATTTCCTCTTTCCTTATTCTGAATATTTTCTAGTTTTCCATGTCACTATTCCTCAGCAGAGGACCCCATGTAACTTAATGAGGAAATTGTCAATTCTTTCATAAAAACAATGTTCATTTCCATGCTTTAATTTAATTTTTGCTTATATACGTGTGTCTTGAGTTGACTCAAATGTTATACCATTGCCTACGCCATTGCCTCTCAGTGAGTGGTGCCAGGGCCAACAGCTTTGCCCTCACCTGGAACTTGTTAGAGATGCAGAACTTCAAGTTCCATCTCAGAAACCACCAAATCAAAAATCTGGATTCTAACAAGATTCCAAAATGACTCCATTTTACCCTAAAGTGTAGAGTCACATGCTTTCAAGCTTTCCAAATTCACTGTTCCCACCTCTATTCTGATTTGTTAGTTCATTAAGTCATTCCTTCACTAAAGAAATATTTCTTGAGGACCTATTATGTGCAGAGCACTATTTTAGTCCTGTTTAGAGGACACAGCTCTTAAAATTATAAACAAGGCCCTGGACTCTTAGTAGCTTATATAATAAGCAATGAAAAAAAAACAAACAAAAAATAGTTTCAGATATATGTTGTGCAAGTATTTGTCCCAGTCTGTGATACGTCTTTTCATTCTCTTAATATTTTTTTTTTGAAGAACAGCAAAGCTTTTAATTTTGATGAAGCTCAGTTTACCAAATTATTCTTTTATGGTTTTATAGATTGTTTTATATCTAAGAAATCTTTGCCTAATCCAAGGTAACAAAATTTTATTTCTTTTAGAAATTGTATGGTTTCAGATTTTATATTTAGATGCATGATTCATTTTGAGTTATTTTTGTTTATCATGTGAAGGATGCATGGAGGCTCATGCTTTGTTTCGTATATGAATATCCAATTAATTCAACACCATTTGTTGAAAAGATCCTTCCTACACCGAATTAATTGCTTTTGCACTTTTGTCAGAAACTAGCTGTCCATAAATGTGTGGGTCTATATTTGGCCTCCAAATTCTGTTCCTTTGATCTATTTCATTACTTTTACACCAATACTGGATTCTTTTGATCACTTCAGCTTTATAATCACCACATCACTATTCGTGGAATCAGGAATCAGTTAACACTAGCCCTCCAACTTTGTTCTTCTTTTTCAAGGGAATGGTATTTTTCTTTTAGCATTCCAGACCCTGAGCATTTTGATTTTTAGGATCAGTTTGTGGATTTCTGTGAAAAAACAAAACCAAAAACAAACTGTAAGAATTTTAATTGGAATTGTGGTGAATCTAGACATCAGTTTGGGGAGAATTTATATTGTAGCACTAATGAGTCTGCTGACTCATGAACAAACTGTACTTCTGTATTTATTTAAGATTTTTTTAATTTCTCCCAGCAATAATTTTTAGTTTTTGGCATATATGTCTTACACAGATTTGGTTGGTGTTTATATAAATATTTCATATATTTTGATGTCAGTGTAAATGGTAGAGTGTTTTTACTTTCAATTTCCAATTGTTGCTGGTATATAAAATACACTTCATTTTTATATCAATCTTGTATTCTTCAATGCTGCTAAACTCATTTATTAGTTCCATGAGCTTTGTTATTAGGTTCCACAACATTTTCTACATAGATGATCATGTCCTCTTCAATTAAAAGCAGTTTCACTTCTTCTTTCCCCATCTGAATGCCTTCTATTTTTTTCATTTTTGCCTGATGACATTGACTAGGACCTCCAGTACATTGTTAAATATACATATATATCTTATATATTCTTTAAATATTACATATAAGATATATGTATTATATATTATTTATAGTCTATATATATTCTAAGAACTCACCAATAACAATCAATACAATTAAAAATGGGCAGAAGATTTTAAAAATTTGCTAAAGTGATATATGGATGACATATAAAGCTTATGAGAATAAGCTCAATATCATTAGTCATTAGGGAAATGCAAATTGAGACTACAGTGAACTCTCTACAGACTTACTAGAATGACTGCAATTGAAACAACTGGCTACACTTTGTGTTGGCAAGGATGTAGACGAAGTGGATACGTCACTGTTGGGAATACAAAATGGTACAGTCACTTCGGAAAATTTGACATTTTGTTAAAAAGCTAAAATGCACCCACCATGTAATTCAGACATACTGCTTATAAGAATTTCCCAAAGGAATCGTAAGCCTGTGTCCATGCAAATACTTTCATATGAATATTCAGGGCAGCTTTATTTGTAATAGTCCCCAGATGGAAAGAACCAAATGTTCGTGAACAAATGACAGAATAAACAAATTTTGATGTATCAATACAGTGAAATACTACTCAGCAAAAAAATAATAAACTCTTGATGCATGCAAGAACCTCTTGAATCTCAAAGTATTTATGCCAATTGAAGGAAGCCCCAGACAAAAGAGAATGTGCACTGTGTGATTCTATGTATATAAAACTACTCTGTGCTGATGGGAAGCAGTTACAGTTGTTGCCTGGTAGGAGGGGCCAGAGCAGGGATTCCAAAGTAGTAGGAAGAAAATTGGGGTGAGACAGTTGTGTGCATTATCTTGACTGTGGTGATGGTTTCACCTATATACATGTTGTCTACATTTGAAGTACGCAACTTGATGTTTGACATATATAAAACCATATATATGATTTATATAAAATTATATATGAAACTATATATACATACATATTTATATATACATGTCTATTCACATACATATTTGCATATATGCATGCATATAATTTCATGTGTATATATAGTGCGGTTTAATTTATGTCAAACATCAAATTGTAAACTTCAAATGTGGGCAGCTTTATCATAAAAAAGACTCTTATCATTAGCTGACATAATACAGAATAAAGGAACACTGGGTCAATAATTAACTACTTTGCTAAAGTCTGGGGGGGTAAATCTGACCTAATATTTTGTTAGAGTTCATTTTGGTCCCCTGAGCCTCGGAGCTATTACCGACTGGATATGTCCTTTCTGACATAACCTCATGTATCTATAACTGTGTTCAAATCTAAACTTGTCATCTTTTCCCAGGAAACTGGTTTCTCCATATTATCTCATTTAGAGTTATGTCTGTCTTTCTAATTGCTCACACCTTCATGTTGCTGTAATGCAATTAGGCTAGGCAGTAAATGCTATTTGAGTTGGGGTTTGAGAGAAGAGTTCTTAAGTGAGCCTGGAATTTTCTCACTCTGTCTAATCCCACATCAAATCAGGCACTAAGTTCTGTTGGTTTTACTCTGCAATGTCCTTCAAATTTGTACACCATTTCCCAATGCCACTTTTTACTCCTTTAGTTCAGAACACTTTCGTTCCTATGTTATAGGACCAGCTTCCTAACTGATATCCCTGTGTCTTATGTTTTAGTCTCTACAATCAGTTTTCTGCCCTGAAGCCAGAGTAATCTTTTCTAAACTGCAAATCTAGTTATTCCAAGAGCCAAGAACAGTGCCTGGTATGTGGTAGGCAGTCAATAATTATTTGTTGTATGGGAGAACAGAGGAGTGCCACTTTCCAGATTAAAATTCTTCATTAGCTCAGCATTGCACTCAGGTTCAAATTAAAATTGTCAGTCGTAGCCCAAAATGTCTTCCCAATCTAATTTCGCCTACCACTCCCAACTAAAGGTGAACACTATTTTTGAACTAAAGCATTTCCCTGAAAGTACCCACTTTCCTTTGCCTCTGGACCTTGGACTTACTACTTGAACTCCCTGCCTTGTCCTTCTCTCCTCTTTAATGTCTTGTTCTACTTATATTCCAGAACTAGCCCAAACTCTTTTTTCAGGGAAATGTCTCTGCTGCTGCCAACTCCTCAGGCTGCCCTATGTTCCTTGAACATTCTGCAAATGGAGAGTGCTAGCCTGATGACACGCATCTACAAAGTGCAGAGATTATGCCTTATTTAATGTCCCTTTGGTATTACGTAGACCCTGAACCATAGTAGGCATTCTATTAAAACTACTTTAATAAAATATTGATTCTTTTAGCCCATTTTATAATCTATCTAGTAAGACTGGTAGTAGAGAACAAGGCTGAGTTTAAGAAAAAATATTTTATCCCCCACTATGGAATCAGAATCCTTGTAGTTATAAATGGAAGGGAGCATCTCTTAGTCCAATACCTTAATTGTGAAGGTGAGGCAACTAAGATGCAGAAAATAAATTGAAGTAGACTTGGAACTGAATCTGTTGCATAGTATTGTTCATTTCACTGCCTTAAACTATTATCCATTCATTCATTTAATCATTCATTCATACATTTATTCATATATTCAACCAGTGTAGTGCACACTCCTTTAATTATTTGGTAATTCCTTGTAGCATAATGATTAACAACATAGCTGCTGGACCCAAATTCTCCTGGTTTTACTGCATATGTAATACTGCGGGAGGTTGTTTAACCTCTCAGCTTCCTCTTCGTTTATAACAGAGCCAATAGTTGTAGGTACCTCCTCAAGACTGTGTTAGTCTCTAAAGAGCATTAAATGCCTTTAATATATGTTAAGCATCTTGTGTGCCCGTTATTATATGAGTAAAAGATTCTGCTGTTTATGTATTTAGTACTTAGGAGTAGGCTTTGCCCTTTGCAACTTTTACACTCTGTTCCATTCCTTCCTTTTATTTTCTCTATAGATATAAAAATTTAGGCACCTAGATGGCTCACAAAACATGTGTCTAGGACCTACAGGGAGGCATTTTCAGATGAATGAATTCAAATTCTCTGTAAGCACTAGGTGTAGAATGATATAATCAAATGGGAAAGTATTTTAGTAGAAAAGCTCATGCAGCCTTTTCTCCATAAAAACCTATGAATATAATAAATGATGCCTTCACAGCTGAAAATCAGCAGGCATTATAAACACTTACAAAGTGGGTTAAGAAAATGTTTTTCTTCTTATGGGAACAGCAGTTTAAAAGGCCTAATGGTGCTAATTATAATAAGTAGCTGGTAAATGTTTCATCAAGCACACTGACCCACAGTCTTAGCAGGTGCTCATTAAATGTGGAAGATTCTATTGTTAATAACCATTTACTCCCTTGTAATATCTACATTTGTAATCAAGAAAAAGAAAGTAATAAACATTTTGTTGGGGAGACTCATGAGGCTGTGAAAAATAGCCAGAATGCTGTAGTAAAACGTCTTAATTTATCAGGCATGAATACACAAAGTCAAGTCTTATAAATGCATACTTTTGAACCACAAAATGACTTTAAGAGAATGCCATTTTTAGATAAGGTATTTAAAGCTCTGGCATTCTGTAATTTTAAAAACTCTATTAATGAATATTTGATTAGACAAGAGACATCTTAGAAGCAACCAATATCTCAGTTCTCGTTTTATCTTATTTATTTAAGATTTATAGCACAAATTCTTTTTAAAAAAAGAAGCAGGCTGGGTTAAAATTCATCATGCATAATATGTACAAAAATAAAGTGGTTTTTAAAACAAGTAATGCATTCACCTGGTTAAAGAAATGAAATAATATATAAAAGTTCACAATGAAACTCCTCATTCTCACCCCAGCCCCTCCTACTTCTCTACTATAAGTAACTAATTTTATTAACGTTTCTGTTTCCAAGAAAATACAACCATACAAAATCATAAATTTCTTCACTTCTTTCACAAAAGTTAGCATAACGTGCATTTTCTGTATCTTGGTTCTCAATTGCTTATTTTACAATTAGTAATATGAACCACATAAAACTGCCCAAGAACTACTATGTTATTACATTTCATCAATTCCATATGATCCGACATATCTTGGAAATCTCACATTAGGACATGAAGAATGTCCTTATTTTTTCTTTCCCTCATGTTCTCAACAGTTGCAGAGCATTTCATTGTGTGGATATTTTGTAGTTTACTTACTCAGTCCTGTAGTATTGAACACTGGGCTGTTATCTACATTTTGGAATTCTGAATAAGAGTCAATTAATAAACTCTCAAATGCATTTTAATCATATGCAACAGTATCTGCAGGATATACTCTTAAAGTGGAGTTATTGGGTCCATGAGTAAATGCACTCATAATTTTGATGGCAAGAAGTAAGATTATTTTGTTTCTTTATCAGTTATTAACTGTAGAGTTAAAAACTGCAGCTGCAACATAATCTCACCAGCATTCCCCTGGCCAGCATTTCCAACTTTTCTGCAAGTGTCTTCAGGATGGACTGGAAGTCTCTATGTTATACTTTATTGTGAGAACTTTTTCTTGAAAAGTACCTAAAATTTCTGATAGTTCTTTCTTTTCATGTGTTTGGTTTAAAATGAAACTTTTCTAAACCAATGAAACATTTTCACCAGGGAATAGCTCATAAGAAACTGAGATTTCTTCTTAACCAGGCCACACAGGAACTCAAGCATAAACAAGCAGTGCCTAAATTAGGTGTTTGGGGACCTGCTTTTAGCAGATGAGAGAAATTAGAAATTAAAATATCTTTGTTTACATATAAAATGGTGCATCAAAATCCGTTAACAATGTTTATATTGTCAATTTTAAAGTAAAGCTATTCTCCCTAGGTAATGATGAGTTCTTTTCAAATTTACCACAAATTCTGACTAAGTGGGGTTCAAATTAACAACTTTTATTCAAGGATCAGTCAAATGATATACCATCCACACTAGTCCCAAACTGACTTCTGAAGGATGTCTTCAACTTATAAATCCTATTGCATAAGATTCCAATGGTTATTTTTATTTGTAACGGTGACTTTTTCTTTCATCTAATAATGGGTGGGTATTTTATTTATTTGTATTCCTGTTATCTTCCACACAAGGATTTACTGCTGATATATTGTTATTAAATGGTAAGTAATTTATAAAATCTTAAATTATAATTCCAGAAATTGAGTCTGAGCCCTCTTCATATTCTGAGAACTCAAGAAATAAAGCATCTTCAATTTTGTTGTTCCATGATGCTCCACTAACTTAGTTCAGGAGGGTGGCGATTACATTCCAGGCACCCATGTTCTGAGCAGTGGGATGGAAGAATTAAAAATAAAAATTTAAAACATATGCTCTTAAAAAAGTTGCCTGGAATCTGCTACATGGCAATTTTCACCTGCCTCCCATTGACAAGAACATCATCTTTTGGCCATACTAACAAAAAGGCAGTCTGGGAAACAGAGATCTTTTGCTGAGCAGCCAGTTTCCAAGATAAATATGAATATGACAGTAAAAGAGGTAAACTGATATTGGGGACAACCAGCTATTTCTTTCTCATGTCCTTATACAGTTCTTGAGAAAATATCACACATGTGTAATAAGATATTAAGGCCAGGTTTAATCCCAGAAGATGATACCTCAAAGCAGTCATAAAATCCCAAACAAATCATGTATATCTTCTAAAATAAAATGTCGAATGGCTAGCAGCCTCTGAAGCTCTGGCGAAACAAGGAGGAGGGAAAGAAGTGAAACATGAAGACATTAAAAAGATAGAAATTCATGACAGTACCAAAAATCAACGTTTGGTTAGTAAATTCTTCAAATCTGGGAAGATCTCCCATTAATGAAAGAGCATTACTGGAACACAGATGTGGCAAGCTTAAGCACTTTTTCTTGTTTGATTCCTGGCACCCTGAACTATCCAGGAACACTTGCCATCGATATATAAGGTTTTGAGTATTTGAGTTCTCCTCTGGCCTTCAGATTTTCAGACTACAATTCCCACAAAAATCAAAGTGGTATACCTGTCTATGATACAATGTATGCGGGGAAATGAAATCCTCCCAAGTAAAGCCCTTTGGAATTCAGTAAAAGCCTTACTAGAACTACATAGTATAGATTGGTGTGTGTGTGTGTGTGTGTGTGTGTGTAGAGGGTGATTGCTTTTGTTTACCTTCACATGGTAATAGAATTACGCAGTGGGAAAAGGGGGAAAGTCCACCTCAAATCAGTGAAGATGAATGCCTGATAGATACTGTTAATTGGACCAGAAGCTGTGTATATCAACTGATTCTTCAGTTAACTAAAAATGAAATTTTATGATTCACCCATTCAAGAATACATTAAGTACATAGGGTAGAAATTGTGATGATCAAAACAGCTGCGGTCCCTGACCAAGTGGAGGTGTCATTCATTTTTTTGGGCAAGAGATAACTTACCTACTTCCTCTTCTTCACTGTTTTACAATAATGGCAAATTCCTATATTAGATAAAATGATGTAATTTGAAAAAAATAAACCACTGTGGGGTCTATGTCACAAACAATATCTTATGTATGAAGATATAGTAACGTATACATGAGGATATGAATAAAAAGAAAAACTTTTGGTGAATTTTACTAAAAACATGAGAAAATTGTAGAAAGTTCTGTGATGATTTCACTAGGATGAATAAAAAGAGATAAAAGCAATAAAGAGAGAATAGACTGAAAATGAAATCTGAAATAGAAAATATTGTTTGGGTTCAGAAAAGTGTTTAAGACTGCTCAAAATTCACTAAGTACATAAAATATAAATTGAGAATTGTAGAAATAATTAACACTGAAGAAGATGAAACAATAAAGATGTAGGATTATGGGTGTTAAGGAAGGCACTTGTAATGAGCACTGAGTGTTGTATGTAAGCTATGAATCAGAAAATTCTACTACTGAAACTAACACTACACTATATGTTAACTAACGAATTTAAATAGAGACTTGGAAAAGAAAAAAATTATGAAATTTTTTACAAAAGTAGTGGTAAGGGAAATATTAAAGAAAATAATTAGACAAGAGATACCCAAAAAAGACAGAGAGGTCAACTAAATGGGTTGTAGTTTGCAAAAAACTTTGGCAGCTAAAATAGACCAGAGTATATATTGTATTTTGGATAAAAGTAGTAAAAGAGACTTAATCATCATTTTCAGGCAGCATTACTTGATCCATAAAAAGTCAGTGGAAATCAATGGAAAAAATAGTTAGAACTATTAAAAATTTACTAAAGTGTCTAATAATAAGATAAACACAAACATACACCAAATGATGACAACAACAAAAAGCTTTCTTATATGCAAACAATGGAATAGTGAAAATAATAGTTCCATTTACAATAGAAAAAATAAACATTATTAAGTAGCTGTAAGTATCTAATAAGGAATGTATGGGTCTTATATGAAGAAAATTATGAAACATTAATGAACTTTCTATAAGAATATTTTAATCAGTGAAAGGATATTGCTGCCAACAGAAATCTATGGCCATGAACCCACCCTTCCAGAATGGATCATGTAGATATCATTTTAGAGCCCACTCTGGTTTGCTGCCCTCCTTTGACTTTTGAGCAGGTTGTAGTCACCAAATTAAATCTTCCAATCCCATCTGCCTTTGGCCTAAGGCCTAATTCTCTTTTATTCATTCTTCTACTGTTACAATTCAGGTTTTTTGTCGCTAAGCCCACAAGAATGAAGTATATACTTCACCAGATATTTACCTAAAAAGACGCATTTCTCCCTCTGAAAAAACTTCCTCTAAGTACATGCAAAACAATGTGGGTATGAGGAGTCTAAAATTAGAATTAGAAAGACCTTTGCTGGAATCATGGCTCATCATTTAATAATTTGACTATTTTTAACATTTTACACAGGCCTCCAAGCCTTGGTTCTTCCTCTATAAAATGAGAACAACATATTAAAATTATTATCTAAAACTGCTGCTATTAAATGTCACAATTATTAGTACTTAGCTTTTTTGATAAAAATAGATCTATGTAACACAAAAATCTTTGTGTTCACTGTTCTTGATTTCTTACTACCAATTTTGTCATATTCTCTAATTTTTCAGAGGTAAGTTTTAAATCTTAAAAAAAAGGTAGAAATGGAAGAGTCAAATGTAACCCAAATTCATCAACATTGTAAAAGAATCCATTTGCTCTGTAAATATTGGACAGGCCAAACTTTATGTGATAAAGCAAGAATAAAATAGTGCTAGTTAGTAATTTTACAGTCCTATCAAAATATGATAGAATCTAAATCTATGCAGTCCTGTGTTTAGAATATGTGGTACCAGCCCAACTTCATTCTGTTGATATAAAAGACTTTTATCAAGTTTAATTCCAGAAATATTTATGTCTTTCATATTGACTGGTTTCATTAGGACCAAGATTTATAGATTTAAATTGCACCTTTTTATACAATATGAGCTCTGTTACATCTAGAACTACTTGAAGGAAAGTTTGTGGTAAATAAATGGTTAAGATATGTTATGAATCTCACCTAAGCAGAATAGGGTAAGAATAATAGACAGAGCATTGACATCAGATACATTACCAGAAGAAAATGGTTTATGAGGGCAAAGAAGTGAGAATGTTAATTGTTCAATGATTGTAAAAGAGCAACAACTGTCTCTGGTAAGGAATTAATATATATTTCTCAGATTTCCTTAAGGGCTAGAAAGCTACACTTACATAGGAGTAGGAATCAAGCATGGAGAATAAAAACAGTTAAAAATGGTACATTGAAGGTTTTGGCATTTGAATTTGTTAAATTAAACTTGAAAATCTGTATTGCTAACAAACCAAATCAATTATATTGTGGCTCCTGATTAAGGAATCTGTGATCAATTAAAGGTTAAATAGGGATTATCATGGTTATATGATTATAGTTGTAGAGTGGTTAGATAGATAGCATACTTTTAAAGCATATATAGTTTTAAAGGAAGACTAAAATCAATGAAAACATTTCTCCCTGTAACCGCATCCTTTGTATCTCACACTAGAATGTGAGTGTCTTGATGGCAGGCGCAATGCAAGTCAGGTCATCTTTGGGTCTGCAACACCAGGCACACTGAGAGGGCTCAATAAAGGTTTGATTGATAAGCCTGTGAATGAATGAAAAGCAACTGAAAGCAGTAATTTATGCCACACCAGAGCTTGGCATTTCTCCTTTCAAAGGAATCAATCATTCCACTTTTTAACCATGAACCACCTTTCTTCTAGATTTCTCACTACGTTACTACTACCACTACACTGCCAATCCTTTGACACCCCCTCCTCATTTCTATATATATTTAATTCCTTTCTTATTGAACATCCTTACTTACTTATTGGTGACCTTTCCATATCCATTATTCTTTTATGGATACCTTAACTTCGCTTACCTGCTGCTCTTGATTCCAAGACCCTTGATCCAAGCCCTGCCCTCGATCTAACTAAATGTAGTTAAATCCAAGTATCCTTTCCTGTCTTACCCCCAGATTAAACTTATCAGAGAAAATTCCTCACCTATACAGATTCACGGTTATAGTCTCTGACTAGAATCTCTGTACCTGCCACCCAGACTGCCTTTTATGTTCTAGATTCTGTTCAGTTGGTAGAACACAGGAAGAAGGGTGAGAATTTTCCTGCAAGGTGTTTATAATATAGAATGAGAGAGAGCTAGCTAATGAACATACAAGCAAACACATGCAGAGGGCAATGGTAGGTATTAACAAATGTCATGAAGAAGATGAAATGAGAGGTTCACAGTAACTATCAGAGTTGGTGGCCAAGGAAAAGCTCTAGGGCGAGGTCTCACGTGAATTGAGACCTGGACTAGAAAATCTAGGCAGCCTTATGGAAAGAGCTTGAGAAACCAGAGAAGCAAATTTGTAGATCCTGAGATGGCAATATGCTTTTCCTGATTAAGGGGCAAGAAATAAAAGCAAAATTTGTTGAAGTGTAATGAGTGGTGGCAAGAGAGGAAGAAGATGAAGTTAGAGAAACTGTCAGAGATGAAGTTCTGGCCATTGTTAGGGAGTTGGATCTTATTTTAAGAATAATGAGAAGACTTGTGAGGATGTTCAGTGGAGCTGTGTCAAGCTCTGATTTCTATTTTAGAACAATCATGCTGGCTCACATTTGAAGAGACAATAATGGTAGCAGGGAGATTAAGCCATAGGCTATTTTTATGTTAGATGTTAGGATGGTGATTTGAACTATAAAATTAGTAGCTGAGACTTTCAGAAATGGATGTATTTTGAAGATATAAATAGCATGACTTGCTGATATATTAAGAAAAATACAAAAAAAATTTGCGCGGAAAAAAGAAACCTCAAAGATGAATCAACTAGATAAATGATGGTATCATTTACTGAGTCTGAGAAGACTTCAGGTAGAGAATAGTTTCAACGGGAAGAGATGAAGACTTCAGTTTCCATCATATTTAGTTAGAGATGCTTATTAAGTATTAAAATGGAGTTTTCAAGTATAATTATGTATAGACAATTACATATATGGAACTGTAGTATACATGTTTCAGTTCAAGGCTCAGGTGAGAGCCCAGGATGAAGAATCATATTTGAAGCTGTTGAACTGGATAAAATAATTTAGAATGCAGGAAATAAAATAGAACGCAGTTAAAAAGAGGTAGAGGCTGAATATAGTGTCCTGGTTGCTGTAATATTTAGAGGCCTGTTAAGGACAAAAAGCCAACGGTGAAAACCATGTTCAAGAAGGAACCCCATGGGGGAAAAGAAAAAGAAGGAACCGTAGGACAAAGTGATATCCTGGAATTCAAGAGGGGAAAGTATTTAAATGAAGGAATTGTCATCTGTGTCAAATGTTGAAGAGGGTGTAAGATAAAGTCAGAGAATTGACTGTTGGCTTTTGCAAGAAGAAATGACGTCCAGAATGATAAAAGGAAGACAGAAACATTTCTTGCATTATAATAAGAGGGAAGATAGAATATGTGGCACAGGTATCAATGACTTGCTGGAATTAATGAGAAGTCAACTCATCTGATACTTATATTTTCCTATGAAAAAGTAGAAAATGTCATTACCTGAGATTTAAGGAAGCAGGAAGTAACGAAGAGTTAAGAATATGAGGTTGTGGAAATGACAGTCATAGATTGTGGGAAAATAAAATTTTAAGGGAAAAGCCCTAATATTTTCTGGTAGTATAGATCATTTGACATTTACAATCATAACTGAAGTGATTTCAGTCAAAACTTCATTATACCTTTCTACAGCAACTTTTGGCTAAATGGAAGTGAGAACCTGGATTTAACTAGGGTTGGAATTTTGTCAGTTGAGAAAAAAAAGGAGAGATAAGGAAAGAGTTGTAAAGTGTTTGTAAAGGAATGAACGTAGTACAGGATCATAGAGGTTACAATGGGTTCAGGGGAATTGAGGATATGAGATTCTAATGTTTATTATAAATGTCATTGTGTTTACACTTATCAGAGTGGTATAGTAGCCCAGGGAGATGAAGGATGAAAATGATGGCCAAAAAATGGTATGTTTCAAAATGAGACTTTGATATAGTTACAGAGGATAACAGTAAAGTAATTAAATGATTAACTGAAGATATCAAGGAACTGTGGGTTATGTTGAATGGATCGTCAGTGGACTTCAGTGTTCAAAGCACCATGAGGGTTGATCTTGATCGCAGGGCAGTGAAGGGAGAGTGCCAGCATCCAGGGGCAGAAGTATTCACTGAAGGTTGGAAAAGAACTGGAATGTCAGTAATGCCAGTCTTCAGGAAAAGAAGAGGCTTATCTGGGTTGGGTCTAGCGAACTGGGTGCTAAATTCCTGCCTCATTCTGAAAAATGTGGGTCTCACATTTTCAGAAATAATTAGATACCTAAACCAATGTCTATTTTTACTTATAAAATGATGATACATTTTAACAAAATATGTAGAATTTCATATAAATGGAAGTTAGCATTTAACTTTTATTTGAATCTAAGTCTAAGTAAACATTGAGACTACTCAGGAATTCAGACTCTATTTTCTTGACGTTTTCTTGTTAATTGGTTGTTAGGCAGGTATCACTCTGATTTCTACCCTCACTGGAAAGCTCTCTAAAATATATAAATGTACCTCTCTGTCTTAGGGAGCATGGAACAGTAGACTGTATCTTTAATAGTTGAGGATGTTGCTATGTGTGAGATAATCATGTTCTGAGTATGAATTTATTTATATAAATGTACCATAATGAATTTATTTGTATAAGTATTTATGTAAGTATGATAATGAATCTGAATCAATGTAACTTCAAAATTGTTTTCCTCAAAATATATGCTTATATAACCTTAGAATATTAAAAAAAACAAAAATGACTTATTATTGAGTGATTCTCAAACCAAACCAATGAGTTCTGCTGCATTGTCTTTAGAAATAGAAGCTTTACAAAGGCAAGTCTTTTAAAATCTTGTGCAAACTACATAAACTTCAAGTGTATTCTATTAAAATGTACCAATCACAGCACTTAAGGATATAGAGTTATTTTCAACTCTAATCTTATGACATTTTGATTTGAAGCAACTTATCAATATATTATTTTAAAGATTTTATTTATTTATTTGAGAGAGAGAGAGCATGAGCGAGTAGAAGAGCAGAGGTAGAGAGAGAGAGAGAATCTCACGCAGACTCTGTGCTGAGCACGGATCCCAACGCAGAGTTGATCTCACAGAGAGATCATAACCCGAACCGAAATCAAAAGTAGGATGCTTAACTGACGGAGCCACCCAGGTGCCCCAAAATATTATTGTATTTTAATATGATAACAAAATAACTTTAATTCTGAAAGATGGTGGTGGTTGGAGTGTGATGCCACTGTTTATGCATGGGAAGTGTTAGTGTCAATATGGTGGAAGAAACTGGAAAAATCCCTAAGAGACTTGCAAACTAATTTCCTATTAAAATATAAAAACTGTCTTCAGTTTGGCTAATTTGACAGGTTGAAAAAAATACTATCTTTAAAGAGATTTTCAGTATGTTCAATTTTAATGCTTTTTTTTGTTCCTTCTTTCAATTTCATTCATTCATTAATGCATTTTTCTCTATCTTTAGACTTCTCACTGAATTGACACCATAGTAACTCATTATATTGTAACTACATTTCTTAGCGAGTTCTTTTTTCATTGGAATATGTTTAAAATTCTTGTTTGTTAAAAACTTTCTCTTGATTAATTTTTCTTCTTATATGTACTTGAACAGAATGAACCTCTGAAATCTTTTACCTGGAAAGTTAACTTTACCCTTTTCTTACTAATCAATTTGATGTGCATAAAAGAAAAGCTTTTCAAAAATAATTGAATTTTTTCACAAAAAGTAAAAATTAATTTACTTTATTATTTTTTATTTTTTATTAACATATAATGTATTATTTGTTTAAGGGGTACAGATCTGTGATTCATCAGTCTTACATAATTCACAGAGCTCACCATAGCACATACCCTCCCCAGGGTCCATCACTTAGCCACCCCATCGCTCCCACCCCCTCCACTCCAGCAACCCTCAGTTTGTTTCCAGAGATTAAGAGACTCTTATGGTTTGTCTCCCTCTCTGGTTTCATCTTGTTTCATTTTTCCTTCCCTTCCCCTATGATCCTCTGTCTTGTTTCTCAAATTCCTCACATCAGTGACATCATATGATACTTGTCTTTCTCCGATTGATTTATTTTGCTGCTTATTATTAAACTCGACTTTTTTTTTTTTTATTTTGACAGAGAGAGACACAGAGAGAGAAAGAACACAGGCAGGGGGAGTGGGAGAGGGAGAAGCAGGCTTCCTGCTGAGCAGGGAGCCCGATGCTGGGCTGGATCCCAGGACCCTGGGATCATGACCTGAGCTGAAGGCAGATGCTTAACCGACTGAGCCACCTAGGTGCCCCTAAACTTGACTTCTTAATCACAACCCACATATTGATCCTTGTGATGTGTCAAGCACTGTATCAAGCACTTCACTTTGCATATTTGTAAATGTGTTCTTTGTGGCTACAGTAAATCAAGAAAAAAATTTTAAATTATCCATTAGCAGCTTGTATTAAATAGCTATGTTGTAGGTTAGGGAAAGAATGTCATGAGTATTCTTTAAAATAATTTGAAAGTGCTTTCTTTTCATTAAGAAAAACAGTAAGAACTAGGCAAATCAGGGCATTACTGTGTCTTAAAAAAATAATAGTTCTTTATTCAATTAATAAGAATGCTTCAGACGCAGTGGAGTGATTACTTCAAAATCCTGAATGTGAAAAAACTACTCAGAAAAGAAATAATTAAGGTGGAGAATGTATCATACCTCTTAACTCCGGCATAGTTCTCCGGATAATTTATACATCAGATGTATTCAAATATTGTTAGACTCTAATCAAATATTAGTCTCCCACCAATTTTTGAAAGCATGTATCTCAAAAAGAAGAAATAAACACCCAAGGAAGTAAGTCTCTATTACCTGAAACAGGTAAATTGAGGGTGAATATAACATACATGGAAATCTCAAGTAGTGTTAAACATCTCAAAATGCAAAGTCACATTAAAGTATACATAAATACAAGGTAGTCAGTGCATTGATTTTTTTTCAGGATAACAATTCATGTATCTTTACATAAAACCTCAAGTAAGCCTGCTTAGTGGGTTGCTGCAGTGTATTGATTAGCCCCCCTTCTCTGTAGCCTGCCCCTTTCCCTACACTTAGCAATTCAATCTCCTGAAGCAGAAGATAAAGGAACGGAATGAACGAAGCCAAGACCTTTTCTCTCTGCTTCCACGTTGTTTATTCAAAGCCAAGAGAGCACCCTCAGCACAGCATTCAATGATGCCTCATTTCTTGATTTTTTGGAATTCACTGGATTTTCGATTTTCAAATTCTATAATTTATAATGTTAGACTATTTCAGTAGATCCTCATTATTTACCGATTCCATATTTGCAAATTTGCCAGCTCGCTAATGTTTAACTGTTACCCCCAAATCAATCTGCGTGGTACTTTGGGGTCATTTGCCAACATGCACAGAGTGGCGAGAATTTTTCGGCATCTGATGTTCATGTGCCCAGCCGAGGTCGAACAAGGCAAGACTTCGCATTGTTTTAAGTCTCAGAATGAAAACAAGCACCCTTTTCCGGATCTATTTAATGCCATGACTTCCACATTTGTGCGCTTTTTTGTTGGTGATTCTGCTGTTTACGATGGCCCCCAAGCATAGTGTTGAAGTGCGGCCTAGAAGTGCTAAAGTCTATGATAAAACTTCCTGAGGAAATATGTGTGTTACATAAACTTCGTTTGGTAGGAGTTATATTGCTGTTGGCTGTGAGTCTGATGAATCAGCAATATCTATTGAATAAGGTATCTTTAAACAAAAGTTGAAAAAAAAGCTATATATTGATCGGTTAACAAAAATGTAATTACAGACTCCAGAATTCTAACTCTATTTTTCCCCTAGGAACAGTTGTTCTTTTTCACTAATTCAGTGTTCATGGTGACTCTATAGAATCTAGAACTCTATAGAACCTACATAATGAGATCGGCTTTGTATTGTTTTATATATTGCTGTTAATAAATGATACTTCCCTTTATTTTACTTTTTAATTTTTTTTAAATGATGAGTTCTTACATTTTTGTCTGCTGTCAATTAATCATTCAATGTATTTGTTCTTTTATTGCTGTGATTTACTCTCATGGCTGTAAATGTTTGTTTTCATATTTGAATTTTTATCTATTTAAAATTATTTGTGCAATGGAAAAGAGGCTGAGTTTTGGACTGAAAATGAGACCTCGGTATTGAACTGGGCTTAATTCTAACAACAGCATGAACCAGTGGAAATTTATAGCCAAGGGGCATGGTGAAGATCAGTGGATGCAGAATTACTAAGAGGAAATATCAGGAGGCAAGGGGGATTTCTGGTAAACCAATTGATAGGATTCTTGCTGAATGAAGGTGGACCAGGGTTATCAGATATCCACTTGGGCATATGGAGACAAAAAAATATGATCAGGTATAGAGAGCAATCAGATACTGAGAGTGGGGAATTCTCCCTCAGCAGATTTAACAAGATTTGGCTGTTGAAGTCAAAGCCCAAAATGAGGCCTAGTTGAAAAAGAGTTTGGAAGAACCTGACTCAAGTTTGGTTAAGAGGAGAGTCTTTGCAGTGTAAAGGCTTGGAATACCTTGGGACCCTGCTTGGACCTTGTATTTTTCAACCCAGAAATGAGGGGAGGGGAGGAATACTTCTCAATGGGCTGCAACTCTGAACAATAGAAAATAGGAATTGGTGGATATATTTACTATCCCATGTCTCCATACCCTCCATCACTGTAAGATGTTCTGAGATACAGCTGATGTGATATTTTAACTTCTAAAAAGAAGCAAAGTTAGTAGAATCGGTCACTCCCAGGGGTCTCAGGTTGGCTCTCTCTCTTTTCCTGTCATTTCTTTTATTCCTCACTCTTGCTTTCCTGAATTGCAGACCTAATGAGAGTGTGGCAAATGAGCATTTGCCTCAGAATTGGCTTTCTAAGAATCACAGATTAAGATACTCAGAACTTTTTTGTTACTGTTGCATAATACCTAAATCAGAACTATCAGGTGGTGTGTAGGCTTCAAAAGTGACTCAGTTCGGGGCTCCAAAATTATCATCAGACAAGATTTCTTTCCAATTCTTGGTTCTGTTTTGCAATTTCTTGTTTTTATTCTTGAGCACCATGTGCAATACAATGAGAGTGTTTTTTCGGTTCTGAAATCTGAGGTACCATAGAAAAATCAAGAGACCCCTTCATATAACATTCTGCCAAAAGATTTATTTCATTGTCCTGATTGAGTCACAGTTCCATCACAAAACCAAACACTTCTGTAATACTAGCTTAAGTTCAGTCATCTTCTCATTCTGTGAGTTCACAGTGAACCCTGATGGCCTATAAGTGGAGTGAATTGTGTTTCCTAGAAGAAAATCAAAGCTTGTTTGTGAATGGATGCTGCGAAGTCAACATTTGTCCTCTACCCAGGAGACACAAGTACAAGAGATAGAAAAGGCATTTTCCTAGTTCAAACAGCTTTGGGTACAGAAGCATCTAGAGATGTAGCTCTAATTGGTGAAGCACAGAAAACAAAATACTTCTAGGTGAATCAAAATCAGGGTGGACCATTGTTACTGCATGCAGAGCTGAACAAGAGTGTGGGGGCCACGTGGATGGGGGCATTAAAAAAATGAGAAAAGAAACATCTGTGGACAGTCAAGAGAAGTGTTGGAAGCAGCAACTGCACCAGGTGTGAATAGAGGCAATGCCACCAATATGAATTACATGTCTTAGTAATCCCATTGACTCACAGAGATTAAAAAAAAAAGTAGATGAGCTTCAATTTTGTTATTTGGAAGGTGGGAGCTGTTGATTAGTGGATTTAGGCATAAACTCCTAAATGCCTCTATCTACACTCTTAGTATCACCAATTTCAATTCGTCAAGTCAACTTAATGAAACTTAGCAAAGACTGAGCTTTCATTTATTTTTATTTTACATTTATTCTTACTAATGTGCATTTCACATGTTCTTCTGTGTATTATTTTTACAGGATTTGGATTCCAGCTCTGCCCTTATATATACTTAGGAGAAAATTATTTATTCTCTACCTCAGTTTCCACATCTGTAAAATGAGACTACTAGTACCCACCTTAGAAGATTTCTTGGTTAAGAGAAAGTACTCAGGAGGCAGATTACCTGCCAAATCTCAGCTCTTTTATTGATCACACTAGCTCTGTGATCTTGGACAAATTACTCTCAAATGTTCAGGTTTTATTTTTCCATAAAACAAGAAACAGAAAAGTATCTGCTTTGTAGGTTGTTATGGGAATTAAGTAAACTGGTATTAGTAAAAGGTTTAGGAGAGTGCCTGGCATACATAAGTACAATTTTGCTTAAAAAATGGTCAATACACATTTTCTTCCATTTATCAAAAATTATGTAAATTGGAAAGTTCAATTAATGAAATCATCTTCTTTTAAAAATGCACCAATTAATTGGAGAGGTTTTTTTTTTATAGATACTGTTTTTGTAACTTATCTGTGCACTATAGACAATCCTAGAATGTAATATTTCTATTATATATCATCTGAAATCAAGTGGAAAACATTGGTAAAATAATGTACCTAAAATTGAAGACACTACTTTGCATTATGAAACGAGTGTGTCTCTGTAATATGCAAAAATATTAGATTTGCTCTGGATGGCTACATATAGAAAAGTTTAGTAATCATCGGCATTTAAAAGGATCCGAAGTAGAGATGTGATCTTTCTTTAAACCTGAGTATCCACTGATGCTGTTTTCCTTGACAAATAGTGAATTTGATTGGATACTCAGGTTTAAAGAAACTTCTCTAGAGAAGTTTACGTAGTTATTATTGTGGAGTCCATTTAAGAAACTGTTGGACATTGGTTCAATAACTGTTTTTAATCTTTTCTATCTTGGAATATTATAATGTAAGTTCATTCTCTCCAAATTTAAATAAGTTACACCTTTGAAGAGAAAAATAAAAAATGAGGGCAAATAACAATGTTTAACAAAGGAACTGAATCTAAAACTAATGCTCAAGGAGTGATGTCAAGGCAAGTTCTCATCCGTTTTTTGAACCTCTTGAGAAATCTGAGCTACACTTTACCGCAAATGAAGCATTTAGATACTTTGGAAGGACAGCTGTGTCAATCAGATGCTCTACTTACCATTGAAAGCTTTTTTCTTATGCTTTGCTGAATTTCTAAACATGTCTCACATTACCCAGCTCTAGTGATTTAAACCTGTTTCTCTGTGACATACAAGTAAGGAAAGCCATTTATTTTTTCTTTAAACAGAGTTGTTCACAGGGTGGGAAAGGTCTCACACTTTTAATTTTCTTTTCTTCATTTACAGGGAGCCATAATCTGCCTGGAGACTTGTAGCGTTTCCCATGGGCTGCAGACATAGCAAGATAATAAAAGCAGCTTTATGTTGGACCACTGCACAGTTATTTTAAAGAAAATCCATGAAAATCTCCTCTTCTATTGTTAATGCATTTTACTTTTCCTATTGAATTTTGTATTGTTGAAGATCCAGTAAGAATACACAACTGTAAAATAAATTTTAAGTATAACGTAAATCTAATACGCTTATCCAGAAAGATAATTAGTATTGTCCAAAAAATGCTAACAATTTCAGCAAGATACCACCACCTTCAACAAAATGATAAAATATTTATAACAAAATTGTGAAAGTGAAAAACTTGAAAAGACCAACTCAAATTGGTAAGAGGGAAATATGTGCTAATGTTAAGTGCCTACAAATGTGCCAATTAATTAACATATCAATCTTCAGGATGACTCTCTGCATTTATTATTTTTAAATAAATATTTATTTAGCTCCATTTATGTGCTGAATGTTTGACTCTATCAATTAGTGAAAGAGGCATGATCTCTGCTCCCATGGAGGTTCTAGGCTAATAGTCTCAGTTTTGCCTTGATGAAATATGTAATCTTAACAAATTTGAACCATTATCCTCATTTTCAAAATAAGGAAACTAAGGTTCAGAAAGGTGTTGTAATTGTCCCTATTTAACACAGCTATTGAGTGGCAGATATCAGAGGTGGGATTTACACTCCTTTTCAGGGGAGTCTTCAGAGTCCAGCTCCTTCCATTTTTCTGTAAGTTTGGGATTTGTACCTTAGCATCAACATTTTCCTTTATAATGTCTTCCTTTTTAACTCTGGATTTAAAAGAAAATATGATTCTTTTGAAATTTCAGGAGAAAAAGTGCCTACAACTTTGATTGTTAATGAAGATTTTGCCCTGAAAAATAGGAAACTACTATTCAAGCCAGTTTTAGATAAATTAATAATTAAAGACAAAGATGAGGAAGAGAAGTTGAGTTTGGTATGTACTGACCTACACTGAAAAATCATAAACATAGACATGTAAACCATGGCCACCGTAGAATAAAACAGACATATGGAAAGTCAAAAAAGTGAACTACCTCTATTTAGTGATAAAATTCTGATCCCTTAGAGGGAGGTTTTCTACTCTAGCTTATAAATTGTAAATTGGGCTCACATTCAACAAGTGAGTTCTGAAATACAGAATGTAATTCTATCTGTTCATGGATTTGCAAAGTTCAACAATAAGTCAGCAAAAAAAAAGCCTAAAAACTCTATCATGAAAAAAATTATGTGTGTGTGTATGAATGTATGCACTAAAGAAATTTGAAGTTTTTTTTATTTCTGTTTAGTTAATAAAAAATTTCTTTACTACATTTAGTTGAGTCATGTATTTTTTTTAAAGAGTGACCGAATGTGTCACCGCCAAATATGCTAATTAGGCCTAATAATTATTTTGAGCTGAAGGCTATTGAGAAGAAGCAGATACAAGGAAACTCCCCACCTTCCTCCTATTTCCCTAAAAGCAGGACACAAATTTTCAAAGGTGTCCCTCCTCCCTCTCCACCAGGAAGAACAAAAGTTAATCACCAGAGGAAATTTGAAATCCCTATCACCCTGAAAGGGCAACAGCAAAATCTACGTAAGAAATGTTACTAACTTTTCTTTATCTACCATTAGTTTCCCATATATTTGCATTCCCACAATTTGCTGCCCCTAGAAACTCAAGGGCCTTTTCCTTTGTCTTGTGACTTCTCTAAAAATGTATTGTCCCTAAGCTAAGATAGCATATAAACTCGTTTGGTTTTTTAAAATTTTTTATTGTATGTTAATCAGCATACATTACATCATTAGTTTTTGATGTAGTGTTCCATGATTCATTGTTTGTGCATAACACCCAGTGCTCCATGCAGAACGTGCCCTCCCCAATACCCATCACCAGGCTAACCCGTCCTCCCACCCCCCCTCCCCTCTAGAACCCTCAGTTTGCTTTTCAGAGTCCATCGTCTCTCATGGTTCGTCTCCCCCTCCAATTTCCCCCCTTCATTCTTCCCCTCCTGCTATCTTCTTCTTTTTTTTTTCTTAACATATATTGCATTATTTGTTTCAGAGGTACAGATCTGTGATTCAACAGTTTTGGACAATTCACAGTGCTCACCATAGCACATACCCTCCCCAATGTCTATCACCCAGCCACTCCATCCATCCCCCCCACTCCAGCAACCCTCAGTTTGTTTCCTGAGATTAAGAATTCCTCATATCAGTGAGGTCATATGATACATGTCTTTCTCTGATTGACTTATTTCGTTTAGCATAACACCCTCCAGTTCCATCCACGTCGTTGCAAATGGCAAGATCCCATTCCTTTTGATGGCTGCATAATATTCCATTGTATATATATACCACATCTTCTTTATCCATTCATCTGTTGATGGACATCTTGGCTCTTTCCAGAGTTTGTCTATCATGGACATTGCTGACAGTATGGTACTGGCACAAAAGCAGACACATAGATCAATGGAACAGAATAGAGAGCCCAGAAATGGACCCTCAGCTCTATGGTCAACTAATCTTTGACAAAGCAGGAAAGAATGTCCAATGGAAAAAAGACAGTCTCTTCAACAAATGGTGTTGGGAAAATTGGACAGCAACATGCAGAAGAATGAATCTGGACCATTTCCTTACACCACACACAAAAATAGACTCCAAATGGTTGAAAGACCTATATGTGAGACAGGAGTCCATCAAAATCCTAAAGGAGAACACAGGCAGCAACCTCTTCGACCTCAGCCGCAGCAACTTCTTCCTAGAAACATCGCCAAAGGCAAGGGAAGCAAGGGCAAAAATAAACTCAAGTTTTAACCAAACCTTTGACTTACTCATTTTTCCATGGGCATCTCTCATATGTACATAAGTACACACGTAAATAAACTGTTTTTCTCTTGTTAATCTGTCTTTTGTTATAGGGGTCTCAAATGAGAACTTAGAAAAGAGAAGAAAATGTACTTTTCCCCTTCTACACTTATTTATATTTAACTGACAGCTGTTCTCAAAGAGTCTTCAGTGCTGTGTCAATATGACTACTACAATTTCTCCAAAATCTGCCATGAGCTCTATGGTGCCTTCCAACTCCAGACACTGGTTAAGGAAAGACATTTTCAATATAAACGGAAAAATAAGCAATATCCTCATGAGTGCATGCTCACATTGCTATTACCTCTGAGATTCTAAAAGATGAAGTGAAATATTTGTTAGCATCTGGCGTAGTTTTCTCTCTTAGTGCATATTTTCATATTTTAGCTTATTCACCCTTTACTGACTCATGCATGCATAGAAACATTTGTTCAACATGTTAATGAATCCCTCCTATCTACTAAGCACTGTTCTTTTGTTATAGACAGGAAATAACAACAACTAACATTTACCCAATGCTTATTATGTTTCAAGAATTATACATTTAAAATTAATTTCCAAGCCCTGAAGGATTCCACTGTTTACAAAAGGAACAGACAAACCATTGTGATTCAACATGGCATGTTAAAATAGATATCTTTGGACGAGAAGTGTTTGAAACAAAAAAATGAGTGATTAGCTCTCTTTTGGAGGCTGATTTAGTGAAGGTTACATGAACTGTGTGTTTGTTTATTTGTTTGTTGTCTTACGAGGAAAATGAAAACATTCTCAGACTTCAAGCAGAAAAATAACATAATGTGTTTGAAGAGCATCATGTAGTTCAGTGTATTTGTTGCAGAGAATGTGATGAGGTTATAGAAGGGAGAGAAGCTTTGTAGCTCTACCTAAGTCATTCAGTTTTTTTCCAAAACTATAGCAAAAATTAGCCATTGGTTGATCCTATAGGAATATGACATATTCAAACTGGCATTTTAGAAAGAGAAGTCTACTGGTAATATGGTAAATTTAGGTGAAAACTGGTGCATGAAATTAAATGTCAACTGTTTAACCAGATGTGAACTGAAAATCATCTGAACAAAGGAAGTAGTAATAACGGGTGAGAGAAGTTGTGTAAATTTTAAAGGGTTAATGAGTTATATCTGAAGGAATTAATGATCATTTGGAAATAGGAATGGACAAGAGTTGAATGCCAACCATGTGCCATGCACTGTTCTTAGCAGAAAAGGGAAAACAGATGAACAAAGAAACAATAGTACAAGAAAAAAGTGAAGAGGAATATGGTAGACAGACCATATCAATAATTTCACTGAATGTAAATGTACTGAACATTCCAATTAAAGGACAGTTTACCAGGCAGAGTAAAAACAAAACATAAGCTGTACGTATGAGACTTATTTTAAATCCAAAGACACTGCCAGAAACTGGGATACTTAGATTTCATAGGTGGAAGCGATTGAGATGAAACCGAGTTCCATAGTAAAAGTACTTAAATGGAGAATGATCAGTATAAGAAGGATATATTTTTTTGAAATGTATACTTGTAACTTTCTTTTAATTGTTTCCTTCTATATGACTTCTTATTCAACTGGAGGCTTTGGTTGCTTTGAGGATGATTAGTAATCTAACAATAAAGGAAGAGAAGAAAGAACAGTTGTTGTTGTTCAAATATAAGATTAGGTAAGGAATTGAAATCCATATACCTCAATCAGAGACAAGCAGAAGCCACAAGGACGGCAACTACAAAGGATCAAACCGGACTATGGCATCTTTCAATGAGGCTTGTGCCCCCTCCCCCCATGCTTTATCAAAGACCTTATGGAATTAATTATGTTAGAAACTTTGAAGTCCCTCACAACAACCTGATTGACGCTCTTGAAATATTTATTCACTAGCCAAAGTAATGTATCATTATGTTGTTAATATAAATTGAAATTTAATTTCTAAAATATAAATAAATGATAGCACTATGTCATCAAAATAAAAATAAATTTTTTAACAACAGAATTCTGATTAAAAAATGGGCAGGGCTGGGGGGCGCCTGGGTAGCTCAGTCAGTTAAGCGTCTGCCTTCAGCTCAGGTCATGGTCCTGGGGTTCTGGGATCGAGTCCTGCATCAGGTTCCCTGCAGAGCAGGGAGCCTGCTTCTCCCTCTCCCTCTGCCTGCCTGTTCTGCCTACTTGTGTTCTCTCTGTGTCAAATAAAGAAATAAAATCTTTAAAAAAAAAAGGGCAGGGCTGGAAGTCAAAACTATTGATTCCTGTCTTGGCCATGGTAAATGAATTCTGGAAAGTCTCTAGGCCTAAACATTCTCATTTATAATTAAGAGAGTCAGATAAGAAATCCAAGGAAAGACTTTAAGTGAGCTGATTGTTTATAATAAAAATTAAATGATCTAAAACACCTATGTAAATACAGTCAACTGATCTTAGACAAAGGAACAAATGGAATACAACGAAGAAAACATAGTCTTTGAACAAATGGTGCTGGAACAACGGATTTCTACCTGCAAAAAAAACCTAAATTTAGACAGTTTTTATATCTCTCACAAAAATTAACTCAAAATGTATCATAGATCAACCTAATTGTAAAAACACAAAACTTTAAAACTCCTAGAAGATAACATAGAAAATCTAGATGACCTTGGGTTTGGCAATGACTTTTTAGATAAAACACCAAGTCAGGATCCATGAAAGAAATAATTAATAAGATGGACTTCACTAAAATTAAAAACTTCTGTTCTGCAAAGACAATGTCAATAGAATGAAAAGACGAATCACACATTGGGAGAAAATATTTGCAAAAGACATATCTGCTTAAGGACTCTTATCCAGAGTATATAAAGAACACTTAAAACTCAATAAAACAAACAACTCAATTAAAAAATAGACCACAGATCAGAAGGGACAGCTCACCAAATAAGATAACAGATGGCAAATAAGCATATGAAAAGGTGCTCCATATTGTATATCATCAGAGAAATGCAAATTAAAACAACAATGAGATACATATTAGGATAGCCCAAATTCAAAACACTGACCTCACCAAATACTGGCAAGGATTTGAAAAAACAGGAACTCAAATTCATTGCTGGTTGGAATGCAAAATGGTATAGCCACTTTGGAAGACAACTTGGTAGCTTCTTACAAAAGTAAATATATTCTTACTATATGATCCCACAATCTCATCCCTTGGTATTTAAAACCAAAGGAGTTGAAAACTTATGTCCACACAACAACCCACAAACAGATGTTTATAGCAGCTTTATTCATTATTGCCCAAACATGGTAGCAATCAAGATGTCCTTCAGTAGGTGAAGAGAGAAACTGTGGTACAACCAGACTATGGAATATTATTCAGTATGAAAAAGAACTGAGGTATTAAGGCATTAAAGACATGGAGGACATTTTTTTCCTCCAAATTTTTATTTAAATTCTAGTTAGTTAACATAGAGTATAATATTAGTGTCTGGTGTAGAATCCAGCGATTCATCACTTACATAACAACACTCAGTGCTCATCACAAGTGCCCTCCTTAATACCCATCACCCATTTAACCCATTCCCCACCCCCATTTCCTGTCCATCAACCAACAGTTTGGTCTCTACAGTTGGGAGTCTGTTTCTTGGTTTGCCTCTTTTTTTTCCCCCCATGTTCATATGTTTTGTTTCTTAAATTCCACATATGATTGAAATCATATGGTATTTGCCTTTTTCTGACTTATTTCACTTAGCATAATACCCTTTAGCTCCATTCACATTACTGCAAATGGCAAGATTTCATTCTTTTTAATGGCTGAGTAATATTCCAGTGTGTGTGTGTGTGTGTGTGTGTGTGTGTGTGTGTGTGTACATACACCACTTATTCTTTATCCATTCATCAGTCAGTAGACATTTGGGCTCTTTCCATATTTTGGCTATTGTTGATAATGCTGCCATAAACACTGGGGTCCATGTATCCCTTCAATCAGTATTTTTGTTTCCTTTGGGTAAATACCAAATAGTGCAAATATTGGATTGTAGGGTAGTTCTATCTTTAACTTTCTGAGGAAACTGTAATGTTTTCCAGAGTGCCTACACCAGTTTGCACTCCCACCAACAATGTAAGAGGGTTCACCTTTCTCCACCTTCTCTCCAATACCTGTTGTTTCTTGTATTATTAATTTTATCCATTCTTACAGATGTGAGGTGATAGCTCATTGTGGTTTTGATTTGTATTTCCCTAATGAAATGAGTGATGTTGATCATCTTTTCATGTGTCTGTTATGGTCGTCTTTATCTCTTCTTCGGAAAAATGTCTATTCAAAGGCATGGAGGAAACTTAAATTCTAGTAAGGCATATTTCTTAAACTTAGTAATGCATATTACTAAGTGAAAGAAGTCTATCTGAAAAGGCTACATACTACATAATTCTAACTCAAAGACGTTCTGGAAAAGGCAAAACTATGGAGACAGTAAAAGACCCAATAGTGGCCAGGGGTGAAAGGGGAGAATTCATGGATAGTCAGAATACAGGAGATTTTTAAGGCAGTGAAACTATTCTATATTATACTTCACTGGTGGATATATGCCATCATACTTTTGTAAATCCATAGAATGTACAACAGCAAGAGTAAACTTAGTGTAAATTGTGTTCTTGGGTGATAATGATGAGCCAATGTGGGTTCATTGATTGTATCAAATGTACCACTCTGGTACAGCATGTGAATAACGAGTGAGGCTATGCATGTGTAAGAATAGGCAGTATATGGGAACTCTCTAACTTTCTGCTCAATTTTTGTGTGAATGTAAAATTGCTCAAAAAAGTCTATTAAAAATATAAAATGGTATAAATATTCTTACAAAATAGATCTGCCAGTGTATAATTGCTTCCATTCTTTAATTTTAGAGCCTGGCATTATGTATAAATTTTGCTGTCTTCGACTATGGTTTGTCTCACTCAAATTCAGCTAGCAACCCAGGAGCCTCAACATCTTATCATTATACACAGTACAATGATATATTTTCAATTAAATATAATTAAAACTGAGGGAGAACTTTTTCTTATAGAATATTTTAAATTTTATTGAGATTAGTATTATTCTGAAAAACAATTTAAAACAGAAGAGGTTTTCAAATAAATAAAACTGGGAATTTATCTAAAGAGTGCTAGAAAATCTTTTTTGTTTTGTTTTTTTTCTGGTTCATTCACATGATACCACCTCTTCATTCTCGGTTATTTTTTTATGCTAATTCCAAATATTATGACAAAGTATTATTTAAAAAAAACTTATTTTCCTTACTGCCTTATGTTTTCATTTCCATTTAATCACTAAATAATCCTGCTGTGTCTATAGAATATATTTCTTCTCTTCATTTTCAGGTTAGGGAAGAGAAGACTGTCAATGATTTTCTCAAAGCCACATAATGACTACACAGAATACAAATCCAGATTTTTACACAATCTGACTTTGTCTCTGCTGAATTCCTTCTGCTTCAGGGCTACAGTTAGGAGCTTGAGTAGACTTTCTTGGTAGGATTCCTGCCTGTATGTTAAATGTCATTTCACCATTTCTTCTTCATTTTTAATTCCTTAATGGGAAAAATAGAGGGTGGCAGTAGGGAAAGAGAATAAAATTACTTGCAATTGAAAGACAATAGTATTCCTTTTCCTTTTGAAATTTAGATTCAAGCCTTTTACCTTTTATTGTTCCACAAAAAAAGAAGGAAGTAGATTAAACAATCCAAACATATTATCATCTTTTTATTTTTTCATCAGAATTCTGTTTTTATTGATGATATTGTTTCCTATTGTTCTCATCTATTGATTATCCCATTTCTTAATTCTATGTTTACTTTCCTCACTACAGAAATAAAATAGACTTACTCTTCATTCCTCCCCCTGTGTTTATAACTAGTTCCTGAATAACTGATTTTATATATAGATACAGACAAGAATTTAGATCTGCGTCACTACGTAACAGAACTTCCAAACTTATTTTTCTTTTTTTTTTGATGTAGTGTTCTATGATTCATTGTTTGTGCATAACACCCAGTGCTCCATGAAGAACGTGCCCTCTTTAATGGTTCAGCCCCCCACCCTTATCATGTATTATATTCTAGAACA